>NC_089786.1:46984694-47104694 GCF_040412425.1 Macrobrachium rosenbergii | reverse complement strand
AGGTCTTAAGATCTAAGGGCGGACAGAAAAAGTGTGGACGGACGGACAAAGCCGGCACAATAGCTTTCTTTTCAGAAGACTAAAAAGGAAATTTGTAATTATCAAATTGTTGCTTTGAAAAGTCTAGGGCACAAATCCCCAAACAAATTTTGTCAATCTTCTATATTTTCATTTTATCCAATTTTTACAGCATTTTGGAAATCTATAATTTAGTAAATAACATATCTACTGGGAAGAATGAACCCTGAGGATGTTTGTGCAAAATCTAAGATTTTGAAGCAGAAAGTCTGGTTAAACTATTTCGAAATTCTTTGTAAGTCCTCGTTTTTTCTCCTTTTTTTTTATTAAAAAGATCAATTGTCAATCAACGCATTGTAAATGTATTTAAATGTTCCTAGTAGTTGTTGCTGTCATTCCAGAGCTTAGAAACATTTACATAATCATGAAACATATACAGTACCTTTTAGGATTATTGATTAATGATAATTAAGAAATAATGGAAATACGTTAAGGTCGTCTACAAAACTTCTTTTTGGAATTATCAGGCTAAAAATATTAAAATTTACTTGAAAGTTTCCTTATGTTGTGTAGAATCAAATATGTTCATACCACGCCCAGGGACCAGCTTAGGGTCACTGTAAAGGCCACAGGGTCTACATAGGATTGTATAAATAAAAGTATCAAGGTAGGGTCAGTATTATTAATCAGGAGATGAACCCTATTCTTATGGAACAAGCCCACAGGGGCTATAGATTTGAAATTCGAGTCTTAAAATGGGATGCAAATCCATAGTTGTGTAACTGTACAAATATACTTAAAAATAAAACTTTACAGAGAACTTGCAGAATCTGTACAATCCTCTTTTCAGTCGTACAGATTCTCGAAAGTTCTCTGTAAAGTTTTATTTTCCAACATATTTCTACAGTTACATAACTGTGGACTTGTTTCTTCAAATGTCAGCTTCTTTAATAAAAAAAATTACCTGTAACTCAAAGCTGTAGGACCATTTAAACAGTCCTGAGGAAGTGAATCATAGTTTCTAACAGATTCTTTTTTGTCTTTTCAGAGCGGTTACTCTGACGATCTACGTTTTGTCAGCAGTGTTCATGTTGGGTTACACGTTCATCTTCCGCCTGGAGACTTTGTGGCTGGTGTTCGTCATGGCAGGATTGCTGGGGTTAGTATCAGTAGACTGCATTCACACTGCAGTAAAGCATGTCATTAACACATGTCAGGAACTTATCGCAAACACGTCACCAACAAGTTGAATGCAAGTCAACAACTTATTGGTAGTTCCACCAGTACTTCATAGGGTTATCCAACATTTGCCAAAAATTTGTTCTTGCCAGTGGTCGATGGCTTGTTTTCAACTTGTTTGTGATATGTATGTGATGAGTAGTCGATGTGTGTTTTTGACATCACAAACAGGTTGAATACAAGTCAACAGCTTATTAGTAGTTCTAACCACTGCTGCTTATGATTACCCAGGTTTTGCCAAAAAACTCGTTCTTCACTAGTGGTTGGTGGCTTGTTTTCAACTTATATGTGATAAGTTTTCGACGAGTGTTTTTAACATGATTTACTGTGGTGTAGACACTCATATTTTAATATTTTCTTATGTAACTCTACTCAGTGGATTTACATCTTGGCTCATAATATGATTCCGATGATTCTTACCCTTACCAAGGCCAAGAGAAAGAGGAGGTCTGCTCACTTCCCCTAGATCCCCATGTAGGCGGAGCTTTGTCTACCTCCTTATTGCGTCAGCAGGTGAATTGCCGTAATGAGCAGGTACCTCTAAGATAAGCCATCGCTTACATAGTTACCCCAGGTGGGAGGCGACTCCACCCAATTGGGTAGACCTTGTTTTTCTAAGCCTTGACCCTAACTTTGACCTTGGATAATTTCGGCCATCTCCATAAGATAAACTGGCAGCACGTTGGAACCGTTCCAAAATAATGGCAGCCCCAAAGTACCACCTATGTCACTACAGTAGTCCCAACCTCCACCTCATTTCACTGCACTGGAGCAAAAAGGGGGAATTTTGCTGTTTGTGTTAGCAGAACTCTGAATGGGGTCACTTTTGTTTTTTTGTTTAAACATAATTCGAGTTGAGTTCTCATGGATGTGGATAAAGATTTTAGTGAACTCTTTTCAAACAAAATCATTCACTTTTAAGTTTCCAGTTAAAGAAATGGTTCAGCAGTTAGAAAATGCCGCTTATTATTATTTTTATTTATAACATTGTGAGCATAGTCCTTACTGTTTTCATTTATTCTTCTTACCCTCCAATATCCAAAACACTCGCCACTGTCTCCTAAGCCCTGTCTTGGAATTTTACATATTATTATTATTATTATTGTACTGAAGAAACGAAACACTTATAAACTTGCTGAACAAGTTATCACAGAGCAGAGAACTCATCCGTGGAAAAGATAAAAACACTTTGTTTCTCACAGGAAGTGTACACAGCTAGCACCAGATTCTCCTGAGTCCTTAAAAAAAACTAATATTGCTTCATTATGGCTCTTAAATTAAGTCTTCTCTCATCTTTGTTCTGTTGTTCAGGTTCAAAAGTTATAAAATCTATTCCTACTAGGTGACCCGAATATTGAGCAATGGATGATATTTCCAATCCTTAATGATAAAACTTCTTACCTTCATCATTGTTGAATACTTACCGTCTCCTCCCTCCAACAGATTCTTCATGACGGGGTATCTGCCAGTAGGCTTCGAGTTTGCAGCAGAGCTGACATATCCCGAAGCTGAAGGAACCAGCTCTGGACTCCTCAATGCATCTGCGCAGTTCTTTGGCATTTTGTGTACACTGGCTGACGGCCAACTGTTAGCTGCGTAAGTCAGTCTTTTCGACATGTCCTGTGTATCTCATATTCTGTGTTTGTTGAACACGATGCTAGAATTCACGCAGCAAGAATGGAGTAGAAAACTTTCAAGAAATATGGGGTACCTTCAATGAAAGTAAATTGCTTTTTTATTGGTTATTCATCAAGCAGACATAAAACTTGTAATTTTTCAAGTTTGCAGTCTTTTGTCCAGTGAATTTGTTTTACATATCATTGACCAGAGTAAACCTGATTAATAGCTGCAATTCTTGAGAGATTTATCAACAAGGTTGTTAGTCCTGTCTGTCATAAAATACCCACAGTAGATTTATCAGCATGAGCTAGTCCAATCTGTCATGCATTACCCTCAGCAGATAGAGCAACGCTGGCTAGTCCTGTTTGTCATGGAATTATCCACAGCAGGTTTAGCAAGTGTGGCTAGTTATTTTTGTCATGAATTATCCAAACAGATTTAGCAAGTAGCTAATTCTGCTTGTCCCTTTGTCATGACAAATCATCCCAGTAGCAACAGTTTTGTCATCAGTTATCCCCAGTTTAGACAGTAGCTAATTCTGCTTGTCACAGATTTAATTATCCATAACAAACTTGGTTATCAAACAGTAGCATTAACTAATTCTGCCAATTTTGTCATTCAGTTATCCCAGATTTAACAAGATATCTAATTATGTCAAGGTTTGAACAACAGTAGCTAATTCTGCCAATATTTATCCCAACAGACAACAGATTTATTATCCAAACAGAGACATTATCTAATCTGTTAAAAGTTATCTCAACAACAGATTTAACAAGACAGTAGCTAATTCTGCCAATAATTATCCCAACAGATTTACCAAGACAGCTAATTCTGTGATTAGTTATCCCAAACAGATTTAACAAGACATTAGCTAATTCTGTTAATAATTATCCCAAAAGATTTAACAAGACATTAGCTAATTCTGTCAATAACTAATTATTAACAACAAGCTAATTCTGTCAGATTTAACAAGATACCTAATTATTCCCAACAGATTTAATTAGTTATCCGAACAATTAACAGATTTAACAAGAATTAACAAGACAGCAGCTAATTCTGCCAATAATTATCCAAACAGATTTAAGAAGACAGTAGCTACTTTTGTCAATAATTATCCAAAAAGATTTAAGAAGACAGTAGCTAATTTTGTCAGTAATTATCCAAACAGATTTAAGAAGACAGTAGCTAAATTTGTCAATAATTATCCAAACAGATTTAAGAGGACAGTAGCTACTTTTGTCAATAATTATCCAAACAGATTTAAGAAGACAGTAACTAATTGTGTCAATAGTTACCCCTTATAGAATTAACAAGACAGTGACTAATTTTGTAAAAAATTATCTTAACAGAATTAACAAGGCAGTAGCTCATTCTGTCAATAGTTATCCCCCAACAGATTTAACAAGACAGTAGCTAATTCTGTCAATAGTTATCCCCCAACAGATTTAACAGGACATTAGCTAATTCTGTCAATAGTTAGCACCGGCAGATTTAACAAGATACTAGCTAATTCTGTCTATAGTTATCCCCAACAGATTTAACAAGATGGTAGATAATTCTGTTAATAATTATCCCAATAGATTTAACAAGACATTAGCTAATTCTGTCAGTACTTATCCCCAACAGATTTAACAAGACAGTAGCTAATTTTGCCATTAACAGTCCACATCAGATTTGTTGACAGCAGCTAATCCACTCTGCCACCCTTTACACGAACAGATTCGACATCTCGCCACCTCATTTCTTGCCTGACTTTGCGCTCTTCCCGGCAGGTACGGCGACATAGCTTCTAATTTCCTATTGGTCATCGTCCTAGCAGTGGGAGTGGTCATGACAGCCTGTATCAAAGAGGAGCTGAAGAGACAGGCGGCCACCAAAAAGACAGACGCCCAGGCAGGGGTCGAGGATAAGGAGCCGAGAGTCTAGGAGTGAGACCCACAAGTCATCCTGGTTCATCTCAGTATTATAGTCGATGTAATTTATGCTCTCATTTGTGAACAAGATGTGCACACACGTATATGACCGTATGGGTTTGTGTGTGTATGTTTGTTTGTACATATATATAGCTGATGACCTGATATGTAACGTGAATGATATATGACCCGTTGTGTAAGTTTTTAAATGCATGTGTGTATGCATATATATATATACTCACACATGCATATACATGCATTGATGCTTGGACTATCTTTCTCTTCCCGACTGAAGTACACCTCACACATCCTCCAGATTAAAACTACACTGAACAACTCTCACACTCGTCCCTATTTTGACTGTTGGTTTGATGACCGACAACGAAACCACATAAAGAAAACAAAGAACATTCCTAAGTGATTTGACAATACATGCAAATATATATATAGATGTGTCTGACACATGAAATAAGGGGCCTAGATCCCCTCCCTCCCCCCTCTAGGACTTCCATGTAAACCAGATTAGTGATACGTCAATGTGCATTAGACCTTTTCGTCTTTCGATTTTAATGACGTCAGACGTCGCGGTCAGCCTCCAAGGCACAGAGCAGAACACAAAATCTCTTGTCGTCGTAGCATTTTTACCAAGCTTTTATACTCTAGGGAGAACATTCCTCGCCATAGATAGGAATGCTCGTCGTAATTCATGATAGCAGACTGTGGAACAAAAGGCAGGGCTTTTTGATAAAATTCAGAGATATTTTCATTCATGTTGATCGAGTTCTACACAGTAAGTGCAAAAAAGGGAGACGAAAACACTGTCTTTTAGACTAGTCAGATGGTTTAAAATCTTTGCTGTCCTCGCCTGCCTTAACCTTGACAGACAGTTTTGAAGATTTTCAGGACCCAAATTGAATCAGTCGCCACTTGGAGATTATAACATCTCGTAAGATTGTCTGTAGAATATATCATACCATGTTTGGCAAACGACATCCCTACTTTCTAAAAATAAACCCCTGCGTTGTCTTGGCTACGAATCAGTGCCATTCGGTTTTGCAGTGATTGTTGTAGAATGAGCCTTGAGAAAGGCCTTTCATTCAGAATGTTAAACATAAGGTATATTTAAGAGGAATGTTGATCATGACCTAATCGACCATGAGAAGGTAGAGTTATCCTGTATACAAACCAAACATTCTGAAAATGCTCTTTGAAGGAATGTGCCCATTGTAAAGGAGTGTCTGCCTTTTGAATAATCGTCGTAAGTGCCATTTTTGTGAGAAAAATATCAATCTTAAGAAAACAGGAGAAACACATCTTTCCCTCAAAATAAGTGTACTAGAAGGTGCCGTTGCAGAGGAGAAGGATGCTATGGAGCATTGTTAAATTTAATAGCAAAAATACATTTAGTGACCAGTGTATTTAACGCATGCGTGGTTGCAGTATATATCGTCGTACAGTTTTCATGCGTGTAACCAAACGTATTCATGTTTATCTTATGAGCTTTATGTATATATATGACTGTAAATATCATTATTTCGAAGTGTGGATGTCTGAGATGCTTTCCTTGCACAAATATGTGGATGTGTGGTTGAATGTCAGACATTTTTCGTGTTAATTTTGATAAATAAAGGCATCAGAAGCCTAGTCTTGCTTGTGGTCGTGAATGTGTAAGATTGACAGCACAGCAGGAAGTTCTTTTTTTTTGCTAGTAATTTGAATATTTGAGGTAAAATATGATTTAATGCAGGAGGCTCAGTTTTTCCAGCCCTTGGGAGAAAGTCAACTTTCAGCTGACGGAACCCCATTTGATTGATGGTGTTACTGTTTTCTCTTTTCTAGTGAGGGAAATGGTAAGTCCTGTAACTACTGAGGGGTTTTATCTGTATAGATCCACTTGTAGCAGTTTTTATATTTGTGTTTTTGTTATTTGTTTATTCTTAAAACACCCAGTTTCAAATATTTCTTTAAAACAGTTTCACTGTTGTAGTTCAGGTCACTCGTCCTTTTCCTTTCGGTAGAGTCTGGTGGTCCACACCAGACCTCATGCTCTCTTTTATACTCTACCTCACTCACTGACTCCCTTGGAGCAACAACAGGTGCTGGTATAAGCCACCTCAATCTAAACCAACCCAGACGCCTTCAGATTTCTTTTCTGTAGTGCAATTTGTTCCTGGTGCTTTTATTGCGTCTAGTGATAATTTTTTTTAATATTTAAAAAATATAGGAGGACTTAGCATTTTTATTTTTTTTAATATTTATAAATAATGTAGGAGGGCTTACCATTTTTAATTAACATTTTGTGTTTTTACTTTTCATATTGAGAGATTTATTGGTATGAGGACTGTTGCGGAAATGTGAATAATAAATAGTAACAGCTTGGTATAATTTCTGCGCAACTAGAGCACGGGAATGGAATAACAGAAAGATAGATTTGAAACAGTAGTATATTCATTGTATTAAAAGGAAGAAAATATAACTAAAGCTATTCAAGGCTACTGCTAAACTTTGAATTGAAGTATTTATGGCGATATGTAAGCCACTGATGCAGTTGATTTGTTGCGTTGTTACGAACGAGAGATTCATATCTAAAGGGTCATCCATTTTTTAAAGGACTTTTTTGTTGGAAAGCAATGTTTATCAGAGTTTAAAAGCAGTGCTGAAAGCTGCAAAAACTTCAGGAATATACCAGTTGCAGTTGGCTGCAAGCTGACAGCGTGAAATATATATACATAAGGACCCATAGAAAGAAAATTACCACAGGTAACTCCAATATTTAGTCTGTTGCCCCAGCCCTGAACACTGTTAAATGGCGAAGACACTTGCAGTGAAACAGCATTTGCGGGGGGGAAATTCTCCACATCCAGAGCTATTGTTGTTTTACCGTCTGAATAAATAATGTCGTAAAATCAAGAAAGCTGTAAATAGCTACTGCTGTATTTTCTGATTTATTTACGGAAACTGACTCTGTTTTGTGTGATGAGGGGATTGGCTTTTGCATCAAGAAAGGGAAATTTAGATTGCAAAATCCAGATTCGTATTTTCTGTCATCCTCCTCGGTTTTGCATTTTGTCTTCAGATATAAATTACTTAGAACAACTTGCAATTAATGTTTCTCTTAGATAAGTGATAATATGTTTATCCGAGCCGCTAAAATGTAGTCTTCTCGAACGGAAATATTGGGTGCGGAATATCTTGGAAGGTTCATGCCCAAAATGTTCATTCCAACATGTTTACCATATTTTTATGGGTGTTGAAATATATATGGTTCATAATAAATGTTATTGTATTTAGCTTTATTTTATTCCATTTTTAAAGAAAATGTTTAAGATATGTGGATTTCTGTTCCACATTTTTATGACTACTTCTAGGACCATACTTTGGATTTAACTTTAGCTATTTCATCAAGAATTTGGGAAATGAATAAATCAGTAAGCAAATAAATACACAAATTAATTAATTAATTAATAAGTGGTAGCTAGACAAGATTATAGTATTGTTTGATTTAGCCAGAAACGGTCAGCTAACTTCAGAAGCGAAGTGGGTTATCAGTTTTTGTTCCGTAGATTTAAGAGTGTATGTACTAGTACTGTATGTTATGTATGCAAGCTCTCCTTATGCATGTAGGGTTAATGTGTGTATATTGTGTATAACACGACACTGTGAGATACATGACAGTTGAGTCAGCATACTAACAAAGCGGCAAAGAAATGCTCGGAAACTCAAAGCAAAGTTTAAAAAAAAAAAAAAACTAGTAGGTATTACGATATGTCCCTTTGTTTATCCACGTCAAAAATCGCCTGAGGTTATCATAGTTTTAACGTAACTTCAGTGAGGTGACCATGAGTTATTAATATTATTATTAGATTATTATTAGTATATATTAGAAAGTACTGTATATCTGTAAATGGTTGAGAGATGATTCAATTTTATTTCAAGGTAGTGACTGCATGTCATGTTAGTGTTCAGTGCTAATAATGAATAAGTAAGTGTTCTTTAATGGAAAACTTACGGATCTAATTACAGTGATAGACTGCTAACTCTCTCTGCTACACCAGACAGACCAAGCTAACTGTCAGCGATGTGTGCATTGGTATATATATTTATATATAAAAGATAAGAGCATCACCAGTCACTGAGTGTAATTAACTGCAGCAGCTTCCAAAGACTGTATCTTGTGTCGCTGGCCGTTTGAGCCGGAACACTGAGCCACGGATTAGATCCACGGCGTTAGAATACTTTATATTTTTTTGAAAGCATGTCTACATTGGACCATAACTTGTCTTCCATATTCCATCTGAATGAGTGATATCATTGTGATTGAAAGTCATACCCGTGTCCTTATGTAACGAAGGTGTACGTTCACATGTGTAACTAACATTCCAAGGCCAGTAGATTATTTGCCGTTGGCAACACTGAAATATGGCTTCGTGTCATTTGGTGTCAAGAAGAGTGCGCTTCAGAGAGAGGTACTGCCTTGCATCTCTGTGGGTTTTGCTTACGTGTAATCTGAGTGGGGATGTTTGTTGTGTTAATTCAGGAACATCAAGAGGTTTGAGGATTGCTTAGTCACTGGGTGTTCAGAATTCTAACTCTGTGATCGAAGTTGATGAATAATCAATCTCTCTTGTTATTTTTTGTATGACAATCAGTGTTTAAGCCTTGTTAGAAATCAAATATTTAGAATTACACCAACAAACTGGTTATTCAGATTAGTAGCCTCTGAAATTTTAAAGGAGACAAGTCACAAGCTCAGTGTCTTTTTAGATCCATGTTTTGTGTATTTTTACTAAAAAGGTTGTAATTGAAACTAACTGTTGTGCGTCTTCCTCCAGGGTAGAATTGCATGGAGCACAATCTCCCACAGTTGCTTCTGCAACAGTTCATTTATTAACGTTACTGTGGCAGTGATAAGTAGACTTAAACTGTAAGTTAGGACAGGCTAAGTTTTTTGAGATTGTTTATTTATTTATTTTTTTTTTTTACTTTTACACATCAAATCACTTTTTATATTTTACAGTACGTCTGTCTTAAGGAATCCCACATTCATCCTACTAATCATAAGTCGGGTTTCACCTTTAAAAGATATTTTCATTTCTCAATATCAAGATATAACTTACGAGAATATGAATTTCTTCTTCTTTATAAAGTGATACTTGAAACCTACAAGATATACAGAGACCAATGCAAACTAATTCTTCTTGAAACAAATGATACTTGCGCCATAAAGGATCAATAGAGGCCAGTATAAACAAATGTAAATAAAGTTACAAGCTTTCGTACAATTTTAGCGGAAGAATAGTCGTATATTAATCATTAATAATTATGATCATTTGATGTCGGTCATTATATACATTATATATATATATATATATATATATATATATATATATATATATATATATATATATAATATATATATATATATATATATATATATATATATATATATATATATATATATATATATATATATATATATAATGTTAACTATAGATATACGGCTATGCTTTCTTTCTGTACTTGATAAAACATACTCTTTTATTTAAGCTTGTGAAAGCTTTCTCAGAATGTCGAAATCGGCATTTTGGTGGATTTTCTCCTACGTGGGACTTTGAGTTCACGAATCTGACATTTTTGGCACATAGCTTCAGTCAGCCTCTGCAGAGGATGACATCACAACCAGTCATAGATTTTCGTTAACATGAAGTCATTTCAGGATGTACCTCTTCTCGCAGAGGCTGACTGGCTCTGTGCTAAAAAGAATTATGTAACTATGATAGAAAGCAATTCTGTAATAGTTAGAAACTGTGCATAGCATATTTCATGTACTTTATAATATACACAAGTAGATGAAGTCAGTTTTGGTTGATATTTATGATACGGAAGAACTTAGGATCGTTTTGTTCAGTGTGTTATTACTGCCATTTTATATGTGGTATAAAAAAAATCTTAGATGGCTATAAAGGGAACACATTCTTATCTAAATTATTCTCATCAGTGTTACAAGGGTAGAGTTTCTGTTGCTTTAAACAGAAGCTGAAAATCTTAGAAATTATTACTTTATTTTAGTAGAATGGAACAATGCTTTGCTGAGTGAAAAGTAAAATCAAGTGAATTTTGACTATAAGCAAGTCACTTGATTTTGCTGGGCAAGTCACTTTTTTTTCAGAGAAAATAATTTTTTGTATTATGAAGGTTATTTTAAATCTTCCATCACCTCTTGAATCCTGCAATGTGTCTATTTTATTTGCTTTTATAAATTTACACGTTATTTTCAAAATGTTTCTTTTATACTAGTATTTATTTCCTTTCATCGAAATAAACATGAGAAACATCTCAAGACTTTATAGTTTTAGGATAAAGAAAATATAGACAATTCATAGCTCAGACAAAACCTCCATAACAATTCTATGGCCTAGGTCACTGAATCTGAGGAACTTCATTATCAAGCACTAGCAGCCTACAGGTCAACAGTGCGTCCGATTTCGTAACAGTAGGTTACCAGAGGACTATAATGAAACTTCAGACTCAATGACTTCGGCTAAGGCTAACTGTCGTCTTACCACTGACTGGTCACGCTCATTCTTTGCTCAGATAGACAATCGTGTTTATTTCAGCCTTACGTCTGCCAGTCAGATTCATTTCCAGCTCACTGCCAGTCATTTTCCAGTTCTCCACCAGATCAGTCATCATTTAACCCTCCTATTTATATTTGTTCTTAGGTTATTCAAAGCCTAATACAGTGTGTGTGTTCACTGTTAATAAATCATTTGCATTTCGACAGTAGCCAGTCATGGTCATAAATAGCTCTGTACCAGCCAGTCATATTCAACTCCCCTTAGAATCAGTCTCAACTCAGAATCATTCATCCATATTTATTCTTGTTCAAAATGAGCCAGCGATCTTCATTTCCACCTTAAAATTTATTTAGTCATATCCAGTATTTCCTTCACACCTCAAGATCACCCAGACTCTCTCCATTCCTACCTTGAAATCAGTTAGTCATATTCATTCCCACATAATATCCAGCAACCCTTGTTAATTTCCGTCTTATGATCAGCCGAACACCATCCTCAGTTCAGAATCAACCAGTCATGTCCATTTTCAGCTCTGTATCAACCAGTCATTTTCATTTTCAGTTCTGTGTCAACCAATCAAGTCCATTTTCAGCCCTGTATCAACCAGTTATGTTCAATTTCATCTCTGTATCAACCAGTCATGTTAATTTTCAGTCCTGTGTCAACCAGTCAAGTCTATTTTCAGCCCTGTATCAAACAATCATGTTCAACTTCAGCCCTATATCAACCAGTCATGTTCATTTTCAGCTCTGTATCAACCAATCACGTTCATTCTCAGCTTTATCAACCACTCAAGGTCATTTTCAGCTCTGTATCAACCAGTCATGTTCTTTTTCAGTCCTGTGTCAACCAGTCCTGTTCATTTTCAGTTCTGCATTAACCAATCATGTTCATTTTCAGCTCTATCAACCACTCAAGGTCATTTTCAGCTCTGTATGAACCAGTAATCATTTCAGCCCTGTGTCAACCAGACATGTTCATTTTCAGTTCTGCATTAACCAATCATGTTCATTTTTAGCTCTATCAACCACTCAAGGTCACTTTCAGCTCTGTATCAACCAGTCATCTTTTCAGTCCTGTGTCAGCCAGTCATGTTCATTTTCACCTCTGCATTAACCAGTCATGCTCATTTTCAGCTCTGTATCAACCAAATCAGTCAGTCATAGTCATTACCGGTTCTCCACCAGCCAGTCCTACTAATTCTCAAACTAGTGTACAGTAGTAGGAGAAAGACATACGCCTTTTCAGCTAAAATTCTCAGAAACTTTAGTTGATTTCCAGCCAGTCGCGTTTACTGGCTTGACACCCAACTGAAACAGATAGGAATATAGTGTGAAACGTATTTCACGCAGTTTAGAAAAATCAGTTTTCAATTTCTTATTCAAAATATTTACTTGGTTTTGATTATTATTATTATTATTATTATTATTATTATTATTATTATTATTATTATTATTATTATTATTATTATTATTATTAATTAATTAATTAAGCTTTTGACTCGTAGATTATTGTTCCATATTACTTGAATGACTCAAGAGAAGTGATAGTAAATATCTGTATTTTTACGCTTGAATCTTTAACTTTAATATCCTCTAGTTCTTCTTCGTTCTCCTCCTCATTCTTCCCACCTTCTTCTTTCTTCTTCTTCTTCTTCTTCTTCTTCTTCTTCTTCTTCTTCTTCTTCTTCTTCTTTTTAATTTGAACTATGTGAGTTTTAGGAAATGCTGATTTTATAGGAAGAAATGTGTCTGAAAAAATTGAAATAGAAACCTTTCGATTTTTTAAGTGAATGTCACTTCAGTTTGTTTGAACCTAAGTCATCAACAGTTTTCTCTACTTGTCTCGGTGAATTTCGTATGTGTTCAAATACGTTTCTTGCATATGTCAATGTAAGGATTAATTTCCTTCCATAACAATATCGTTAATTAATACAATCCCGTGTGAGTATATGCATAGTTTTATTATTTTTTAAAGCATTGTTATTTGTTGATGTTTTGTATCGTTGATTTATGATTCTGTGCATATGTGGAATAAAGGGTTGTGTCTATATTCCCTTGGCGAATTTTTTTTCCTTTCTCGGCGATTTTGTGATCAGCTAAGGAAATTAACACTCTGATGACAATGACACCCGGAACAATCAGCTGGTTTTCTGGCCATCAACAATGCCACGAAATGGAACTGAATAAAAGTCAAACACCTCACACGTCTCGAACTGTCGACCTAACCGCTCAACTCTCCTCGCTGCTGCTGGGAGAAAGGGAGATGGTGATTTGGTACGATACATGTACATGAGCCACCGGAGTCGAAGCGATGTCAGGCAAGATAGCCGATCGAGACTACGGTCTACCCCAAAGCCAAATCAAAGTCCTTCAAAAGAAGGCATCGTGCTTACCCCATACAAAAATTGGGAAAAAGCACGTTAAAAGAAGAAAAAAATCTTATAAAGAGAATTAGCTTACTGAAAATTGTTCCTGTTAAGTCTAACTTTCTTGTCGGAAAAAGTTAGAAAATTATAAAAATAATTTACAGTAATATTTTAGTAAGGGCCAGAAATCGAGCATTTGAAACTGATTAAATGATTTTCTTAAACTGGCGTCAAACAATTATGGCCATAAATACAGGGATGAGGGAAAATGAAATTAATCACAAATCTTTGTTCATACAGCAGTGTATTGGAGAACAATGACTATCTTGCTTTCGTGTATTTCATTATCAACAGAATGCCATGGTAATATTCAGTAAAAAAAAAAAAAAAAAAACTTACTTTCATGTTCCTGATAGGCTACGTTGTCCATATCTTATTGGCTGAATTACAGAATGTATTAATGATTTTACTTCAAAGAAGGTGCAGCATGATAATCACAAAAGATTCGTGAGAACTATTTTACAATTTGAACTGTGTGGTCTGCAAAAAGTATTTAATAATAATGGTCACCGTGAAAGAAAAACCCAGTGTGTACCCACGTATTTATTTGTTTGTGTGTAACAGATATTCTACGGGAAATTAATTTAACGTTTAACTATCAAAATATTAATAAAATACAGAGTAGACCAATATACATGATATAAGTATGATGTAACTGCAATTAAATTCTTACGTCATTTTTAGGGGCTAACGATAATAATAATTCCCTAAGACAAAATTTGTTCCGTGAAAATTGCATTATTTTAAAGAAAAACATGATGTCTAGTAAACGAAATCTATAATAATATATAAACGTCAAAATAGCAATGAGATAAGATTACTCACACGATAATCACGTGCTTCATGCTGATACCATGATATTAAGTAACTGATGATAAGGTAAGTGTTAAGTTTGATTCAGACTAAATTGTATAACATCGTTCACTCATAAAATGCTGACTAAGTAATACGCTTACTAACTACTACTTACAAAATGAATTAAAGGATATTCTCGAAACACTTTTCGAAAAAAATCCCCACTTGTGTAATGAGAATGTAAATACAGAAATTTTAAGACTGATATACTGGCAGTCGTTTCTTCTAACAATGAATGACGGCCTTAAAACCGTCTAGCTAAATTGCTGATAGGATGCTGTTGTCTTAAATTTTGCCTACATTACATAAAACTGGGATATGCACAGCGATTTCTCAGGGAAGCCAAGTAAGCAAAACACTCATTCATAAATGATATAGTATCCAGGAAAGGTAAATTACCTAGACAGACACACGAAAAAAAGTAAATGTTCTTTGTTGCTAAGTAAACTGCAAGATAATTTGTAAACAATATGTGGACAATTGACGTGAAATTCCACCTTTTTGAGTAGGATTATATAATAGCTCTTCCAAAATTTCATTATTTTTAAAAGGGAATCTCAATTAAATTGTAAATTAAGACTAAAAATTATATTTTTATATTATTTTTATTAAAAATATTTAGAATTATTTGCAAATTTGAATAGACAGATTAATTTGATGAGGAATTTTCACACCGTACGAAAGAGTCACTACCAAAATGTCGACCTTCTCTGCGGAGTGCCATGACGTAACTGTCATAATCAGCCTTTTCGTGTTTGCAGACAATATTGAATCTAGTCTCCAGTGTTTATCTCCACCATGGCGAAGGCAACGCTTTTCTCGTATAGCAATTTAGTGCATGCTGTGGCCGGTGGATGTGTAAGTATAGTGCTGAAGGATGTTAAACAGCCTTTTAAGATGACCTTGTGTAGGTTGGGGCCAGTAGACTTGGCCCTACCGGTACCGTAATTTACTGGCCCCGTATTTTTAGGGATAGGCCCACCCGTTACAGGTTCACAGTAGATTATCAGAAGCTTAATTTAACCAAATACCTCTCGGGGAATACCCAAGGGTATGTTAATATCAGGAAACTAAAGAAAACTCCTTTGGCAATCTAGTTGGTGGGTTATCCTAGGAGGGCCCTGGTCGTTTCGGCCGTAAGTCTTGTTGAGGGCCGTAACAGGTTCACGGCCGAAAATAATACGGCCTAATCGTCCCGAACTCGGTTAGGGTAGCCCTATTTCTGTCTTAATTTAACCTGGGGTATGTAGGCCAACCTATTGTATGGCAATAGCCAAGCCTTATTTTACAATAATTAGAGTCCAAAGCCCTAAAGATATCAGTAATTCCAAGGGAGAACTCTTCATGGTGATGATAATTAGTATTAATGAAGATTTTTGACCGAACAGTATATCCTAGCTTAGAAAACTGTGGAGAAACAAATCCACAGTTATGTATGCATTCAAATATATTCTAAAATAAATCTCTACAGAGAGCTTTTGGGAATATGTTTGATTCCCCTTTTAACCCAAATATATTTTTAGAAAATAAGGTAAAACTATAGAACGACTCCAAGTGGCTTATTACCTTGGAAATTTAGTTTTCCTATACTTTTAGTGTTGCTAATGAAGGAGATGGAATTGTTTATTGGTGGTTAATTATTATTAACCTCACATCTTTATTGGTGACCCTTTGGGATAGGGGGTTTTTGGGTGGGTTAAAACACAGCGAGAGAGAACAGACATGTTATTGTTATGATGGCCACCCTGGAATGGCTCTGTGCATACACAAGGCATATGGGAGCCGTATGTTCAAGAAGGAATTGGCTAAGGAAACCTATTATAAAAGGGTATAGACTAACTTAACCTAACCTAGCAACTGCCCCCCCCCCCAGACTCTCATGTGAAGGAAACCAAACTTTACCAAAAGTCCCCCTATAACACTGCACATGTGCAGTAGCATTCCAGGGTGGCCAGCATACAATAACATATTAATTCTGAGGTTAATTACAGCCGACCGCCAAAAAGTAACAGTAAATTCTTGATAAGCAACCAAAATACCATAGAAAAATTCAATTTCAAGACAATAAGCCGTGCAAAGTTATACTACAGTTCTACCAAAAATAACTCCACAGAGTTTGATTCCCCCTTTTAACCCAAATATATTCAAAAATAAATCTCTACAGAGCTTTTGGGAATCTGTTTGATCCACCTCTTTAAAATTAGGGAAATCAAACAGATTCCCTAGAGCTCTCAATAGAGATTTATTTTTAAAATATATTTGAACCCATACATAAGTGTGGATTTGTTTTGTTTCTCCATTTCAAGACTCATGCTACTATGAGTATTTTTTAATAGAAAAGTGTGTATAGATGTAGTACAGGTGAGATAACTTGAGAGATTTATCAATATAAAGTAAGAAATTTACCATCTACTGTTTTTTACGATAATCCCCTGGGGGCTGGTACTACACGTGGTGTCCCATGGAGCTTTTCAGTGTAAAAAACAAACAAACATAGGTAAATTTCTCAAGATATTTCGGTAAATTTTTCAAGTTATCTCACCTGTACTGCATCATATAACCTAGACTTTTTTCTAAATTATTCAGTCAAAAATTTCGTTGATAAACATTTCTGTGCAGATAGGTACATGTTGTCACACGTACAGGAACAGCTTTTGTAAGAAAAATTGGTTAAACTTGAAAGTAATACTGCGACCTGGTTCCCATCAGTCACTGACTGGAATATTTACTGCCCTTTATCCATGTTTTTGTGCAAATTTTGCACGTAAACTGGAAGTTGCCAAACTTAGAAGGGTGCATGTATTTTTAAAATAGTATTCCAGCCTAGAGCTAATATTTTTTCAGATTATATTCATATTTGCTCCAATTACATTTAAATTATTCATATTACAACTTATCCAGAATGAACAATGGTATTAATATCATCAGCAGGGACAGTTTGGCATGTTTCCATGGTAATTATAATTTGAAATAACCTTATAATTGAGAGGCTAAGTATTAATTCAAATTGCAGTACACTCCCTGAACACCTGAATTCGCCCTTAATCCCACTAGCCCGAACAACTCTCAATTAGGCTACCAATCCCACTAGTGGGAATTTTAACAGCCAGCGTTACCAATACTGCAGGTAAAATCTTGTCTCTTGAGCTACCATAACAAATGGTTGGCAACGCTGACACAGGTGTGTTCTGACGCGCCCACTTTCGTCAATTGCTTTTTGTTCGCGCTGATGGAAAGTTGTTTTCTTCTGCAGTGCAAGGTTTTAGTCCTATTGCCTGACTTCTCTTTGTTTTTGGACCAATGGTGAAGTCCTGGATTGTATTTTAACGGTTTTTCTCCTGGATTTTCTGGATATCTTTGATGTGGAATGTCTTTTGGATTTGGACTCGCTGGTTCCCGTTCTTGATTGATCATCATGGACTCTTTCACCTTCTACTACTGGGCCATCGACTTCGACGTCGTCCTCGACTGCCCCTATGACTGTGGATGCTGGCTTTCATCGCTGCTTCTTCCTGCAGAGACGGATGAGTACCTTGAGTCACAATAGACATTCTGTCAGGTATGTAGGAAGGTTAAGTGTGATGTGCAGACTCATTGCGATGAATGTTCCGATTGGAAGGCACAAGAGATGGAGGATTACATTCGTCATCACAAGTCTTTGGCTAGTCAGATTCTTCGTTGCCTCAAGTATCTCAGGCTTCTGCTACAGATCAGTTGATGGATTTAGTGAGTTCAGAGGTAGTCAAACAGATAGAGGATAGGATTGCAAGTACTATGGAGAATGTAATAGCTAGTCTTTTTCAATATTTCTAAGATAAGGATAGTAGTAGTGTTAGGATGTCTAATCCTTCTTCCTTTCAGCTCCCCTGCCTATTCCAGAACCAGCCCTAATGGGTGCTGAGGGTAATGGAGAACCGCAAAACCTCCAAGTAGGCAGGTTCTCCGGCCCCCTCGGCGCAGAGCAGGCAGTGAAGGATCCCTCCCCCAACCCCCTTGTAGTATTGATAAATTTAATGTTTATAATGTTAGTCAGGATCAGGATCTAGGCATGATGAAGGAGGATAGGTCTGGGTTAGGTAGTGAGAAGGTAGTAAGGGTGCAGAGTCGTTCTCCTGGATGGGTTCTGGTTTCGGGTTCGAGTGGTTTTTGTGCTCCGGCAAAAGTTTCGCCTTCATTGCTTCTTTTCAGTCTGGCTCAAAGTCTCAAGTCAGTGTTTCAGTTCCGGTGGTGCAGAATCCTTCTGCTCTAACTCCTAACTCACTTCCAACTGTTTCTGAATCTTCTACTGTAGTTTCCCCCTTCTCTGTGTTTTCTACTCCTCCATCTGGTAAGGCAGATTCTGGTGTGTCCTTTTGGCTTCTAAAGTGGTTTGCTGGACCTGCAATTGGATGTGGCGGAATATATAGCCTTTGGTGAGAGGTTATTTTTTTTAATGGTTTCTCTAACATTAGAGAGTATGTGACACAGTAGTGTCCAGAATTCATGTTGGATATGTTTCAGGATTATCGAGGGGGGCCCGATTCGGTGTACCTTCTGTCCCTTTGTTCTGAGTTTCCTTCTGGGTTACATGTCGCTTCATCTCCTGCTCCCACATTCTCTGTCGCTCCTTTTTTCAGTGTCCTCTTTGGTCTCTTCTTCTCCTGCTCTATTCTTTCTCACAGCTCCCGCATCTTCCATTTTCCTTCCTTCGACTTTTGGCTTTTCCTCTTCTCGGGTAACTTTTTTTATGCTTCTGCTATTCATGTCTCCCGCCCTTCCTTCCTCAGTACAGTCTTCTTCGGTAAGAGGAGCTTCCGGACAGGTGAAAACGCAGTCTCGGCAGAATTTGTCCCCAGGCGTTTCATGTTCCATCCCTTCAGGTATGCGCAACCCCTTGCTTCCGCTTCAAGCAGCTGTTCCGGTAGTATCAGGTATTTCACAGGGTTTGCATGTCACTTCCAGTTTGGGTTTGCACTCCGCGGTTTTGGCAAGGCTTGCAGTACCTTCTTCGAGCGGTCCGCGGCTTTCATCACCTGCATTTTCTGCGGCAAAAACTCCGAGGGAGTTTCTACCTCTTTCATTCTCCCTCCTTCTTCTTCATCATCTTCTTCATCTTCTTCCATCCCTCTGCAAGTGGTTTCATTTGCGCATCCTCCCCCAGAGTTTAGCAACGTGGGTTTGGCTACTCTCACTCGTCTTCCCCTTTTTAACAATGTGGAATCGGCTCCGGGTTTCTCAGGTTATCCTTCTCTTCCCCCCGGCGGATACAACTATGCGGATTCAATTATGCGGATCCAGCTCCTGGTACCCGATTAGGGGTGGGTGCTCAGCATTCTGGTTAGGGTGGTCCGCTTGGGAACTCTTCTTCGTTGTCCGGGCTTCGCTCAGTTCCTCCTCCTTCGTCGGTCTTAGACCGTTCGGACATTGCGGAACAGGACTTTTTAACCGGAGGTGCAGGAGATTCTGGCAGACTTAGAATGTCTTCTTGCCAGCAGTAACGATTACAGACACATGCTTGAGTAGGTTACTTATTCATACCCACAACCAAGAGCTCCGGACATCCCGCATTCATCAAATCAGTCTTTTTCGAGGCCTTGTTTATGCCACTAAGCCACTCCTGCTTCTTTTTCGTGTGGGCTGGTTTGGTTCGATCAGGTTAGGCAGGCTTGGGAGGAGACGAACGGCCGTTTAGTGTCAGTAGTGGCCTCTAACAGACAGGACTCTTCTCTTCTCTCTCCGCGTAAGATGATTTACGCAGTTCGAGGTAACCCTTTGGCAGGTGTCAGGTTGCCACTCAACAAATCAGTTGAGACAATCCTATCTAGGTCTCCGGTGTCGTCTTGGCTCATAGGGCCTTCTCTTAGGGAAGCAGGTGCTTTGGAGGATGTGTTGCGCAATCAGACTGAGGCTCTTGCTCACTCTCTCCAGATCCTGTCAGGTTTGCTGTAATGGGGTCCGCAAAGAGTGATGGCTGTGTCCCTTTGGATCCGTGGCTGTTTGACAGCCCAATAAATTTGTCTCGATGGGTTTGGCGCACCAGACGAATGCTTTGGCTTCGTCTACGACGTTGGAACAGAAAGTTGAAATTTCTATCTTGGTCATCTTCCCCCTCATATCCAGACGTTTATAAGAGGGATTGCTTAGAACACCTTTAGCCTTAGCTAATTATTGTTCAAGGAAGATGACGTAGCCAGTAGATGAACTTTGCTTCTAACTCACGTCTCCGGTGTCAGCGATTATGCATCATTGAGGGTACAGAATGTTGAGGTATCTAGACGATTGATTGATCCTCGCCTCCTCTCCAGAGGAGCTAGTAAGGGCGAGGGAATTCTTACTGAATCTATGCAGGATACTAGGAATTCGTCTAACTTTACCAAGAGTTGCCTAGTTCCAACACAATCTATAACCTATTCAGGTAGGAGGATTCTCTCTCTTCCTTTGAGAGTTTTCCCAACCCTGGAGAGGATCCAGTCAGTCCTTCAGCAGGTAGAAGGGTTCCTGTCCAACAGGGAATGTCCGGTACCATCTTGGAGAAGCCTCTTAGAGAGTATGTTTCTCTCTCTCTCTCTCTTTTAGTTCCAGGGTCTCGTCTCCGGATGTGTTCTCTTCAGGTATGTCTCAGGAATTGCTGGGACTTCCACAACGAGAACGCAGTTATAGTCTGGAGCCATTCTTGCCTGTTGGATCGTCTGTGGTGGTCAGAAGTAGTGCATCTGACACCGGGAAGGTCTATCAACTCCCCTCTTCCCGACGTTCATCTGTACATTGATGCCTCAGATCAAGGTTGGGGAGCAACCTTGGAGGAAACCCAGGCCTCGGGCCTCTGGAGGGGTTCGGGAACAAAAGGAATCAATAAATCTTCGGGAAATCAAGGCTGTAAAGGAAGCCCTCAGTTGTTTTCAGTCCTAGTGCGCAACAGAGGAATGGCTATGTTCAGCAACAGCGTAACTGCCGTGTCATATCTAAAGAACTCGGGCGGGAACAGGATCAACAGAACTCAATACTATAGCACAGAGAGTCCTGAGAAGGTGCGAAGAACGAAAAGTGTCCCTTCTTCCCCAATTTATATCGGGGAGTCTCAACGCACTGGCCGATTCATTAAGTTGCTCCCGTCAGGTATTGGGGGAGAGAGTGGACTTTGGCTCAGGAAGTAATGTCAGGTTCTCCGGAGTTGGCCAGCAACTGTGGACTTATTAGCGACATGATTAAACCATCGTCTTCCAGTTTATTTCTCACCAATGGTGGACCCCAGGTCGTTAGGCACCGTTGCGATGTTACAAATTGGAATCACATGCAGGTGTATGCTTTTCCTCCATCCAGTCTCATTAATCAAGTAAGAAGGAAATTGTGGGAGAGTTTCAAGAAGTCTATGACTATGAAGCTCCTCGCTGTCCCCAACATGCGTGGTTTTCAGAACTCCTGGAGCTCCTTATGGAAGTTCCGATGTCCCTACCCATGCGAAAGATCTTCTCAGAGACGACCGCATTCTCACCGTTATCGTCCAAACCCTCGCGTGCTGAACCTAGTTGCAGGGCGACTGTGGAGAGAGCAGCTAGACAGTCCGGACTCCCTAAAGCTGTGGCTAAACAGCTTTCTTTCAGCTTGAGAAAGTCAACCCATAGTCTTACCAGGTTCAGCTGGACAAAGTATAGAAGTTGGTGTTGTAAGAAAGGTCATTCCATCTCTAGACCTTCCATAGCCAAAATAGCTGATTTTCTTTTATTCCTTCAGAAAGTCAGGGGTTTTTCGTATTCGGCTATTGCTGACTACCTCTCAACGCTTAGAGGTACAGTTAGTGTCCACCTTCATGAAATCTCTAGTAGTAAGATAATCAATGACTTATTACGTTCTTTTAAGATTGAATGTCCTGTCTTGCCGACTCGGGCCCCTCCGTGGGACTTGTCGGAAGTACTTCAATTTTCAATTTTTTCCTGCGTTCCCCTGCCTTTGAACCCATTGAAGCTCTAACGTTAGGACAACTGACTAAGAAGGTGCTTTTTCTTACGGCTTTAGCTACAGCTATAGGGTTGGGCAAGCTTCAGGCAGTTTCTAGGTTGGTTTCCTATGTTAGAAATTATATGTATTTGTCTTTCTTTCGGAATTGTGGCGAAGATGGAGTCGGAGGTTAACCCTCTGCCTCGTTCGTTTAGGGTTCTTTATCTGCAAGTGTTCGTTACTGGCGATCCAGCAAAGATGTCTTTATGTCCGGTGTGAGCATTAAAGTCTATTTGTCAAAGGCTGAGAAACTCCGTCCGCTTCCGCGTACGCATATTGTCTCTCTGCGGAATCCTTCCCGTCCGCTGTCAAAGAGTGCGATTAGTTACTTTCTGAGGAAGTGATTTCCCAGACTTCTTCTTTGTCGTCTTCAGCTCTGTATTTTCCCGAGTGCACAGTATTCGGAGTATGTCCACTTCATCTTCCTTTCTAAGGAACTATTCAGTGCTCCTATTCTGAGGCAGCTACTTGGAAGTCCGTCTCAGTGGTTACTTCCTTTTACTTAAGAGACGTTCAATTCACCTCATTCATTCTCTTAGTCCACATGTAGTAGTGAAGTCTACTATCTAGGGTGCTGTCATTTAGCTGAGGTGGTATTCACTTAGTGCGGAGGTCCGGAGGGTTATTCCCTTAGTCCACGTGTAGCAGCAAAGTCTATTATCCAGGGTGCGTTCATTTAGCTGAGGTGGTATTCACTTAGTGCGGAGGTTCTTAGGTTAACCAGATAGAGGAATTCCTTTTAGTCTTTAGAATCTAAGGCAACAGTGATAGTATAATCATAAGAACTTAGGTTTAGTACGTTTTAAGTATCTTAGTCTTTGATAGTTTCCCTACAAGAGTCCAACGGGGTGCTCTAGTAGGCTAGGCCCTTTCGTCGGCGATGAAATACTTCTTCGCTTGTCGGTCGTCGGGCCTTATCTGCAACCTGGATGGCGGAAGTCAGCGGCTCGCCACTCTGCTTCATTCCCCTCCATACATGAGAGGCTCTGAATAGCCACATGGGAGGTTCATCGTACTCCTCCGTACATGAGAGGTTCTGAAGAACCACATGGGAGGTCGACAGACCGAGACAGTACTGACCTGAATGGCGATCAAAGTACTCTCCAGCATGTCTCTTCACCAAAAGCATCGATTGACACAGTGAGTGTGTAACTAAATAGATATCCTATGCAGAGCAGATCGGTAAGCTGCCATCTCTGCGGTTGTAAAACAGGGGTGTGCTGCAAAACTTAGCTGATTCTCCCAGAGGGACAGCGACTCTGCACTCTGCCTCATTCTCCTCCATACATGAGAGGTTCTGAAGAGTCACACAGGGGTCGACGGACTGAGACAGTACTGATCTGACTGTCGATCAAAGTACTCTCCAACATGTTTCTTCACTGAAAGCATTGATTGATATGGTGAGTGTATGACTAAACGGATATCCTATGCAGAGCAGATTGGTGAGCTACCATCTCTGCGGTTGTCAAAGGAGCGTGCAATGGAACTGATCCCTCCTCCTCTAAATGTTGTTAATCAGGCGAATTCAGGTGTTCGGGGAGTGTATTGCAATATGAAGTTTTCATAATAAAACTAATATTGTAATACTTACCTGAACACCTGAATGATTCCCACCCTCCTCTCCCCACATCAATTTTGACCTTGAATAAAGCAATTGACGAAAGTTGGCGCGTCGGCACACACCTGTGTCAGCGTTGCCAACCGTTTGTTATGGTAGCTCAAGTGACAAGATTTTACCTGCAGCCTTGGCAATGCTGGCTGTTAAAATTCCCAGTAGTGGGATTGGTAATTGAGAGTTGTTCGGGCTAGTGGGATTAAGGGCGAATTCTGGTGTTCAGGTAAGTATTACAATATTAGTTTTATTATGAAAACTTCATATTTGTATTCAACATTTATGTGTTGGCAACAGATTTATATCTTAAATTATTCATATCACAGCTTCTGTACATCCCTGTGGGCTTAAAGGCTAGGATTTATCATTATATACAGTAAACCCCCCGTATTCGTGTTCTCACGATTTGTGGACTCACGTATTCGCGGATTTCTCTGTGGAACGTATCTATCCACTATTTGCTGAAAATTCGCCCACTTGCAGTATGCAGTATTTTTCACAGAAATATTCACTAATTACTGTATTTTCATATCATTTTCATGACTAAATGCACTTTTGTTCATGAGACTTACCTGTCAGATATATATATAGCTGTATTCTCTGATAGTCCGACAGAATTTCAAAACTTACGACACACGCAGTGGGAGATCAGGTGGTTAGTACCCATTCCTGCCGCTGGGAGGCGGGTATCAGGAACCATTCCCATTTTCTATTCAGATTTTCTCTGTCGCCGGTACTGTCAACACCTGTTTTCAGTACCTCCGTCTTTGGCTTTCGTAAACTTGTTGTCACTTAAGTATTTGTTTGACTTTTGGTTTTTTGACTTGGACTTGTGGCTAGGCATACGCTATTGTGGACTGTTTTGGATTTTGCTTTGTTTTTACTTGGATTAAGATGTCTGGATCTAGTTCTGCTAGTTATAGAGTTTGTTGTGTGCAAGACTGTAAGGTGAGGCTACCGAAAGTTTCGGTAGATCCTCACACTGTATTGTATGCTCGAGGTGTAGGGGGCATGTTTGTTTGTTTAATGATCGATGCAAGGAGTGTGAGACTTTGCCTGATGCTAGTTGGAAGACTTATGATTCCTATGTGCGGAAGTTAGAGCGTGATAGGATCAGGAGGTCTTCCTCCAGGAGTGTATCAGTGAGTAGGAGTCAGGGTAGTGTTTTTTCACCTGCTAACCCTCCCGTAGACGTAGCTATTCCTAACCCTGTGGTGTTGCCCTCGGGCCCCAAGGTTGTGTCTGCGGAAGGGGATGCCCTATCTGTAATTATGACTTCCACTCGTAACCTGGAAGCTAAAATGCTCGCTCTTCAAAGTGCTGTGAAGTGCAGTGATAGTGTTTGTGCCCCTAGTGTTGTGGAGGGGGCGTCAGATCAGCTGTATAATGCCTCCAGGCCTGGACCTCTGTCGGACTCCCAGGACTCAGGAGTGGGCAAGTTGAAAGCCGCAAGAGGGTTACGCGGACCCCCACCGATCTGGGCGTCCCTTCTCGGCAGGACCTGTTGACGCTTCCCAGGCTGCCAGGATCGTGTGCCGTGCACGAATCTCAGGATTGCTTTCGTCCCCCCGAAGCTTCCTCCCCGCGTCAGGGGTGGAGCTCTCGGAAGGACTCGCCCTTTGAAGAGAAGCTTCAGAGAAGGGGACGCTTCACGTCCTTTTTCTCGAGACGCTCGCTCTTCTCCGGAGAGTTTTGACGCCTTCCCGCTGCAGAAGAGGACCAGGACGTCATCGGACGATGACGCTGTTTTTGAGCGCCCGGTCGCTTCCAGGGAGACATCTGTTGCTTTCCTGTGAGAAGGAAGAAGGCGTCCCCTCTCCTCGTCTTCTCACAGGATCAGCCCTTCTCCTGAGAAGGAGACTTTCTGGCGCTCTCCACTCGGAAACATCTGCT
Organism: Macrobrachium rosenbergii; assembly: GCF_040412425.1. Taxonomy (NCBI): domain Eukaryota; kingdom Metazoa; phylum Arthropoda; class Malacostraca; order Decapoda; family Palaemonidae; genus Macrobrachium; species Macrobrachium rosenbergii. The sequence goes on along the minus strand of NC_089786.1, from coordinate 47,078,564 downwards.
GCAGACATGCGCTTCTCAGCGGCAGTTGGCCTCGTTCCCCCTTTTATTGCCCAGAAGGAGACAGATCCAAGATGTCGACGACTTCTTCCGGAAGTTGGACTGATTCCCGTTTCTGCCTATCAAGAGGTCCAAGCCTGCAGATCCCTTCTCCTTCTCCTCTCCTGCCTGCTGAAGGACTTGTTTCGTTAACCTCATCAAAATCACAGAAGACTTCCAGGTTTTGTGAAGATGGCCTTCTTCTCATGCTTTGTTCAGGAGTGGATGGACTCCAGAAGTCCTTTGGCTCAGCGCAAGATTACTGGTCGTCCAGACGGGGAGGGATGTTGGCCAAGTTCCTCTTTCTGATGCTCCAGCCATGCTAGGAGGTCTCTCCAGGCGTTGTCTGAAACGTCACCATCTCGTCTCTTCTGGCGTTCTCATTTTTCTCTGGTGCCATGAGTCCCTGGACTTCAGGCTCATGACTCCATTAGTCTGGGAGACTTATTCAGCATCCTGGCTTGCATGGAAGCTGTCAGGGGCGCTCCTCATGCTGCAGGGGCTTTAAAGAAGAGGTCCGCTCTTCCTTGCTGCTCGCCCGATGTCAAGCCATCTTTTTCCCAGTCCTTGGTCAGGACGCTACTCAAGACGCGTCCCAGTCCTTCGACTTCTTCCTTGGGCAGGCCAAGATATTTCGACCCCTCTCGGACTTCTCTCCAGAGCAGAGCCCTTCAAACCTAGGGGCAGAAGTGACTCTGGACTGCAAGGGCTTAGACCTCCCGGAGTTTCTCCAATCTCTTGCACGAAGCCCAGGATCTGTCGCCCTCCTCAGGGAGAAGCCAGTTGAAGAAGGAGAGAGCTGTCAAATGCATCGGAGCCTAGTCAGAGGATGGAACAGCCCAGATGGTCTTCTGAACGGTGTTAATGAGGAATGTGGCGAGATGGATGGTTTCACCTGGATGCAGGTATAAGAGTCAAGGAAGCTGAGGTTTTTATTTGGACAGGTATATCAATTGGCTCTCTCTTCGGGCTAAGCACAGCCCGATGGCCTGGTCAAAGTGGTGAGATGGGTATCTGGAGGACCTTCACGCTTTATTTGACGTTGGATTTGAGCCTGGTCAAAAGGTCCCTAGGAGGACCTTCTTGTGAATTTCGAAAAGTCCCATCTGGACTTCCCGACTCAGTCCATCGTTTATCTGGGGATTCAGATGGATTCAGTGGCTTTTCGAGCTTTTCCGTCACAGGAACGACAGCAGCAGTGCTTAGACAAAGTTTCAGCCTTCCTGCGGGGAAAGAAACATGCTCGGTGAGGAATGGATGAGTCTGCTGGGGACCATTTCATCGCTGGAGAAGTTTGTTTCCCTGGGGAGACTGCATCTCAGACCGCTTCAATTCTTCCTTGCAGAGAACTGGCAGGACAAGGAGGATCTGGAAGTGTCTCTGAAGATCTCGCCAAAGGTGAAGGATCACCTAAGATGGTGGCTCGATCCCTCAAAGTGTTGTTTTCCGACGCGTCCACATCGGGATGGGGAGCAACACTAGCGGGGGAAGAAGTGTCGGGCACCTGGAGAGGGGAACAGGTGTCCTGGCACATAAATCTCAAAGAATTGGGGCGATTCAGTTGGCCCTACTTTTCTTTGAGGAACGAGTCACAAACCGAGTAGTTCAGATCAACTCGGACAACACCACGGCCCTGGCATACCTAAAGAAACAGGGAGGAACTCACTCTCGGTCCCTGTTCGCTTTAGCAAAGGACATCCTGCTGTGGTCCCAGCCATCTTTATCCCTGGTGGCAGGGAAGAATTCTACTAGTCTTCCTCTTTTGTGTTACGAACAGGGACAGGTATAGGTTTTCACTGTCGACCCCATCCTGGATATGTGAGGAACCTTATGTATTGGAGTTCGTACATGGTAATATCATACTCTACTTTGTTTTGACTGCAGGATTGTGCATAGTTGTACGGTAATTGCTTTATTTCTCTTAGGTGGGAACAAACGAAGTTCATTAGGGTAAATAATGTTGGACTTATGTTGCAGAGCCATTACTCCTTATTGGAGAAAGCTACCCTGAGCTGATTGAGAACCACTTTTTTCAGGGAAAAATTGGTGGTGTTCTTTTGGGTGTGAGAGGCCATAGCAACTCAGTTAGGTAGGTGGTAACTCTTTAGGGATCATGTTTACTTTTGGTTTTAGCTCCCATTAACTCTGCAGGCCTGAGGCACAGAGGCCAAACTTCCCATTTTGTGTTGCCCAATCTCAACCAGTGGCCATATTCAGGTCCACGTTTCACCTCCTTGCAATAGTGGACCTCACCTGATGAAGATCCTCTCTGAAAAGAGCTTGCCATGGGATCATGTGCATCGGGTAAGCAGCGATAAGGATATTTCTAATATCTGATAATTTGGTTATAGGGAATTCTCTGGCCCTCCTCCAGCACATAATGTTGGAGTCAGCTAATGATGGAGGGTAAGTTTCACCTCAAAAATAATTATTTTTATGATAAAATCAATTTTTCAGGTACTTACACTCCATCATTGAGATCCCTTTCCCCTCCCCGCTAAAGAGATTAAGAGACAACTGATAAACCAAAACACTTGCTGTCTTATCCCATCCCCCTAAAGGGTGGGGGAGTAACTATTGGGAGCGTTTCACTCAACGATTGTTTCAGTTTTAACACTTGTTGAACCTGCACCAAGTAGCCGCAGATAAAGCTAATGATGGCGGGTAAGTACCTAAAAAATTGAGTTTATCATAAAAATCATTATGTTCTGAAAAAAATTTTTTTTTTTTTTTTTTTAGTCTTTCCAGTGTCTTTCAATTCCTCTCTGATTTCCTGGGCAACTGTCTATACGAATACTATATAGGTCATGTTTCATCTATTTACCCCCTTTTTTTTGTGATCTTATGTGTTATGCAATTGATTCTTCATCTTTTAGCCAATGAAAATGCTGAGTATTGTCAATTGTCAGTTTCAAGTTTATGGAAACTTTCCAATAACTACTTTTCGTTTGTTGAGTTTCTGTTTTCCTCATGTTGTGTGGATGTAGACACATTTTGGAACATTTTTCGCTTCAGGCATTATAATTTCCTTGAAGTCATGACTTTTTTTTTTTTGTCAGTACAGTTCCTGACCTCCTGAAAGCAAGTGCAAACACTCAGATGATGAATTGCATGTGGAAAGATGTCAAAAGTTATGGTAGAATAAGGAAGCTATACTTTGGCAGAATATAATGTTGCACACCTTCATCCACCATCACAAAAGGAAAGAAGAGACTTGATACACTGCTATTACTACACCTGCAGTGCTACCCAGTTTGGCTGCAAAACTATTTTCCTCTTGTGTCAGCGGTGATGTGCCATTTAAAAACCACTGGATTATTTGGGATGAATCTTACTTACTGTTAAAGTTAGCTTATATCTTATGTCTTTGTGCTGTTAGCTGCAGCCTGCATTTTGAGAGATAACTTCCTAGACATAAGAATACTGTACAGTATCACTTTTATAAAGTATATTCACACATTAATACGTATTACACAAACCTTGCTGTTGTTAACTGGTCTTGTAAAATCTGCAGAATGAATAAGAACAATAAGAGAAAATGGAGAAAGGTTTGGAATTAGATGTGATTCACAGTACAGTGCTATACAAGCAAATAGATAAATAGACAACAGCTAAAATGAATGTTTCAAAAGGACAGTGTCTTTGTGGCCTTTTGAAATTTCTAAGCATCAACATCCATGACATTTCTAAGAGGACTTTCCTGCATTTGTACTCTCATGAAAATGGCTTATGCCATTTGCTGATCTGAGGCACTAAGTATCTCTTGTAAGTGACAGCTCTTGCATGCTGCATTGGGGAAGAACACATAACAGGTGCATCATCCATATACAGTATTACTGCAATTTCTTTCCAAGATTAACAGTTATGTCACATTCAAAGACTGGAAACAGTAGAGGCCCCTGAACACCACTGGTGAGTTTCAGACTTAGTTGGATTGTGGTGTTAAGATTCATCTTAAATAAATCAGTGCAGGCTGTGATTTGAAAACTGAGTTGGTCAAGTATGTATCCTTTGATATTATAGATACAAAAATTAAAAGTAAGTGTCGCAGAGTTGGATAAATCAAAAGCACCACAGAAAAACAGTATGATTAATTGACCAAGCTCTAGGGCTCTTATTTCAGGATTTGAGTGTTTTTTTCAGTAGTAGGCTGGTTGCATCCACCTTTAAGATTCCTTAGGTAGGATGTTGGTCTAGGCTTTTATATTTCTGCTGTTATTAGTTTATTTTTATTCTTCTTATGGTGAGTGTACATTTTTATGAAACAAGCAAGAAAGCTCTGAAAATTGCATGCACAGTATTAGGTTCCTCAGAGTGAAATGCTTAGAAGTGAAAAATGAACTACAGTGTCTAAAAAAAAAGGCAAAAACAGAAGGCTACAAATAAACGAGCATGGAAAGAAAGTTTGCTCAAATGTACCGTCATGCTAATGCTAAAGAAGTCAAGCCAAAGACTGTGGAAGAGCAGTGTGCAAAGAATGTGGCACAGTCAATGGCCAGAGCAAATTGATGTAATGATCACCACTTGCTGTAAAACGGCTAAATGCAGCAATTAAAGTTCAAGAAATTGAATCTTTAATGCAAGACATCCTTGAATGGAGAAACGTATCTCATTGTTGCATCGTAAACACATCAGTACCTTTCCTTTCTCAGGCTATCGCCTTGAGAAGAAGTTTCTGCTAGTTTACTCGTATGACTTCTTAAGATACTGGTGGGATGATGACTCAACTTCAGCTTAGAGGAAGAGCCAGTGAAGCTAAAAGAAAATATACACTATGCTGTAGTATGATGAAAGATGGGCTTCATTGAATGGAGGGGCAATGGAGGAGTAATTGGCCTTGAAGAGTTTGTTGAATACGATCTCTTGAGAGGAGCCAGAACTTGAGTTGTAAGTCCCCTCTACAACTGTAAGTTGTAGGCTGATGGTCAAGACACGTAATATAATCATCTTTAGAGGATACATCACCAATGTATTTCAATGGCTTCACATTTTTTTTTTTTGGATGGTGTGTGAATTGCAAAGGTATGATCACATGACTTTTGAATAACATGAAAATCATTTTTATATCCTGCACTTTTGTTGTGACCTTAAACTACTGGATTGTTTGATTTAGTACCCATAGCAAGATTCTACTCTTGAAGGTCCTTCTCTGCCTAATCCTTCCATCTTTTTATCCAGTAGAGATTCTCTTTTAGCTTCAATAAAAATTTTTTGCTATCATCATAATATTCCTTGTTTCCTTAGTGAGCCATACAAAATCAAGTCCAAATGGTTGTTAATTTTTTTTAGATCCTGTTCTTGAGATGTTATTCCTATTTCTAAGTATCAGGAGTGTGCTTGAAGATATTTATTCACCCCATCTTTGTAATTCTGTGTACTGGTCCTCATTTCTAAGCATCAGCAATATATCTGAAGGGTATTTATTCACCCTGTCATATAATTATAATTATGCGCATATCTCGATCGAAAGTGTACCCAGAGCTGTAGTACATTAGTACAGAGTATTTCTTAATTATTTTATATTCAATCCTATTTTTTACTTTCTCCCCCCCCAGGGGTCGGCGGTGGCCATGACAGCATTCTACCCACTTGATACTGTCAGAACAAGATTACAATGTGAGTGAAAATTTAAACAATCATGTACAGTATTGCATTAAGGATCAGGAAATGTTAATTTTGAATTAATGTTTGTGCATTTCAGTCAGTAGCCATTTGAATGCTCTCCTAATACATTACAGAGTCTTGATATTTACAAAGTGCAACTTACTTTTGACTTTTTTTCAAAAATGCCCAAGACGAATATGCACGTACTCAAACAATAGCACAAGTTTATCGAATGTTAAAAGGCAACTTTTTTATGTCGGTACAGGCGGTGTGATTGTTCTTGTGAAAGCACTATAGATTCATGCATGTGTGCTCATGTGAAAGCACTATAGATTCATGCATGTGTGTTCATGTGAAAGCACTATAGATTCATGCATGTGTGTTCATGTGAAAGCACTATAGATTCATGCATGTGTGTTCCTTTAAAAGCACTATAGATTCATCCATGTGTGTTCTTGTGAAAGCACTATATATTCATGCATGTGTGTTCATGTGAAAGCACTATAGATTCATGCATGTGTGTTCATGTGAAAGCACTATAGATTCATGCATGTGTGTTCTTGTGAAAGCACTATATATTTATGCTTGTGTTTATTTAAAAGCACTATAGATTCATGCATGTGTGAATAATTATATAATTTTTACATAGCTGCTGAAGCAAGGATTGTTGCGGGGCAGGGGGGACAGACACCAGTATTGAGTTTCACCTTGAAAGAAAGAATGTTTTTCACTGTATTTAAATTTTTGAAAGTTAAACAGCTAGAGTCTTCACTTGAAAACTTGTGGTAAGTTTAGCTTCAGATTTAGACTTGAGTATTGTGCATTGCATGGAAAATTGTTTGAAAAAAGTTGTTTCAGTTGTATTTTTATCTTATTTAGTAAATACTGTGTTCTTCAGGACCAGATACTCCTATGTTTGTTCTGAATTGTATTTAGTAAAAGGATTAGTGAACAGTAATTATAACTTGCTCTTGCAATGTTTGGAACAAGAGATTGTTTTATTTACTGATAAGAGGAATTTAGTTTTTGTAGCCTACTTTCTTTTAGAAATGCTATTAGCTTGACCATAACTGTCAGTGGGGTACCTGTCACATTTTCATAAAATTGTATTGAGGTTTTGTAGCAGTTACATTAAGCAGGTTGTTTATACTGCCTCTTCTAACACATTTGCATTTTTCAGTGGAGGAAGCCCGGACAAGCCGCAACACATTTGCCATCATGGCCGAGGTTTTCAAGGATGAAGGACTGTGAGTTATTTCAATATTAGCCAACTCTTCTCTGTAATAAATCAAGGTAGAGTCATGGAAGGCAGTGATTCATACTAAAGATAGTACAGTACTAACTCCTGTATTCTGATGAGTTACAATATTATCATTATCATTATTATTATTCAGAAGATGAACCCAATTCATATGGAACAAGCCCACAGGGGCCATTGACTTGGAACTCAAGCTTTCAAAGAATATGGTGTTCATTAGGAAGAAGTAAGGGAAGGTAAAGGGGAACACAGAAAGAAGAGATCTCACTTACTAAAAAAGAACAAATAAATTAATAAATAGATGAAAGTGTATTAAAATGCTAGGCAAATAGTGTTAGGGTAGTAATGCGTTGCATCTTTGCTTGAACTTTTGAATTTCCAATTGCACAACATTCTCAGGGAGACTGTTGCACAGTCCAAAAGTGTGAGGAATAAAAGACCTCTGGAACTGAGAAGTTTTACAGCAAGGCACATTTACGACATATATTCTAGGTTAGGATGTAAAGCAGGGAGCTGCAGTTGATATTGAAAGAAGTAGTCTCTGAGAACTTTAGTTAAGAATTGGTCAAATGATAACATGCAAGGGAACAGTTGTACATCAAGAGATTACTTGTAAGTGTAAACTTCGTCTTCTAAAATTTTTGCTTTAAAAAAAAATGAACTATTTTGACACCTTATAGGTCAGTCTAAAAAAAATTTTTCAATGGCCACCTCCATGTCTTCAAAGTATTTCAGTAGGCTTTCTTTGCACTTCAATGGATAAGCACTCTTAAATAATGGCCAACCAGTATGGATGAGTAAGCATTTTCTTATTTCAGTCTGTAAGTAACTTATCTAATGCAGTATTGTTTAAATATATACTGAATATATACAGTACAATTTCATGGTGACAGACCCATACTGAAAGCAAACATGCCCAAGTCTTGCAGACCATATACTATACACAGAAAAAGCTGCCAAAAGAATGTTGATCAGCTTATTACCAGACTGCTAGATATTGAAGAGTGTTTACTATTAGATACACTGTGTATGGTAAAATAGCTGGCATGAGTTTGGGAAATGTTAATGGGTACTACCTATCAGGGTGTACACTTTGAAACGGTTCTCTATAATTTCTGTTTACCCTTAGCTCCCATCAGGATTGCGCAGGTGTCTTTTTTGGCCACTTGCCACTATAACCATTTGCTATATTCTTGACACAGTTTGCTGCATGCCATAAAAAATTATGGTAATATAAGAGAGAGGAGATAGCATATCCCAACCATACAGACATTATGTACTGTCCTGAACCTGAGACCAAGATACTTTCATTCTGTATACTATATGGGAGAGAGGCTACCCCTGCCCTGGATTGTAGCAAGTCTAACATGAAGTTAACTCTTCTCAAGCTATTAATGTACACACATGAATATGGTTCTGCATTGCACTCATGGTATTGTAATTTATCATTTCTTTGTAACAAATCCAGTGAAGTTCATAATAAATGTACTAGTTTTGGGGCTGCACAGACTCTACAAAGAACCTTTAGTCTTGTCTATGGTTTGCCATGCATTCCACTCTTTATATGATACCCCAGTTGGTCCCAGCAAGCGCTTACCCTAGATTAGGGTATATGAAAAGAATATGTCATTGTGACATTCAGCACAGAGCTTTGATACTGTTTATATTAAGATGCTGAATGTTATGACATAATCAGCTGATAACATGCTAAATAAAGACATAAAAACATTGTGCAGTACATATGATTTCAGGGTTTATTGAAACACACAAACCCTGTTGCTAGATTGTGCAGTACGTATAGTTTCAGAGTTTATTGAAACACACAAACCCTGTTGCTAGATTGGGAGTGGATGAAAATCTTTTTAATGTTGTACTATAATAGGGTGAGAGTCATAACCCCTTTAAGGGGCATGTCCCCTTTTGGAAGAGCAGCACCATAGTAGATTGCTAGTAGGCTGAACTTTAGATCAAGTACAGCAGGATTTAGTAAGATGACAGTGTGAAAATGTTTTTTTTTTTTTTTACTTGATTAAAAGTTAAGTGTATGTTAGAAAGTGATTTTACGTATTTAACAACTTGAAAAGTCCAGTTTAGATAGTAATACTTGAGACATTTTCTTTATAAGTTTTCAACAAAAAATTACTGCAGGTATAATATACATCTTCAGGAAAGCTGCAGTAATACGTAACATTTTTATTTTAATTCAAAAGAAAATTAGATCTCGGGTCTATTAAGTATTTTTCTTAGGAGCAATCAAAAGGATAGTAATAAACAAACTAACATACCTGGTAATAATCTTTCAAATTTCAAGCTTGGGAAAACTTCTGACACCTGGTATTTACAGATGAATTTACTTCAATATAGTTATGCTAAAAAGATTTCATGCAGTAACTGCTTTTTCAGAGCTGGCCTCTACCGTGGACTGTTTCCTGTGATAGAATCTCTCTATTGCTCCAATTTCGTGTATTTCTACACATTCCATGGACTCAAGAGGGTGGCAAACGAAGACAAAACCATCCTTCGAGACTTGTTGCTAGGGATGGTAGCCGGTAAGTGATGTTATAAAGAAATATTCTTACCAAACTTTTTAACCCGTAAGAGGTCAACCACGTCATATGATGTGTTGCAGAAGTCGTCCCACACAGGTTATCCACGTCATATGACATTCTGAAGTTTTTAAATTTGCCCCGCCTTCATAGCTCATTGTAAGGATATTGTTTATGTTGGATGGGTACTTGGCAAACCTCCAGAAATGCAACAGCGCCTGAGGCTGATGCAGGGTTGCCAGATAGGACTACAAATCACAAATGGGGCTGCTTTTTAAACCTTTGGGCGACCAGATTTCACAATCTGCTACATGCAACTTTTTGGGTTACCTTTTGATTTGACTTGGGCTCTTTTATTTAATTTGGGCTACTTCCATTTATTTTTTATCTTAATAATAATAATAATAATCACACCAACAGCCATACAGCGCTCATAGTGATCCCCCCATCCCACCCGATACCCCCACCCCTTCTTCGACACCACCGCCAACAAGAGGAAGATGAGTTCGTCGTCCATTTCTATGAACTGCACGGAGGAGGGGAGGTACGGGTGGCTGGGGAGGTATGGCTGGCCTCATCTCAGAGATGCCAGACCAGCTGATCCTAGGTGGCAATGGATTGGTGGTGATAACTTTCTACACCTTCAATTTTGATGAAAGTTTATCGGGGATACAGGTGGATGATTTTGAAGAAAATACTTGTGAAAGTGATTTTTTTCAATATTTTGGGAATGATTCTATAATGGAACTGACTGTAGAGGTGTCAAATTATTACTTTTATTTTATGCAAGGAGGTCTTATATCAAGCGAACACTCAAGGGAACTACAGTGGTATGACATCACAGTATCATAGATGAGAAATTCTTTGCCTTGGTTATGCTCATGGGTATTGTCAGGAAGGGAAATTATCATGATTATTGGGTCACTGATCCTCTCCTGATTACACCCATTTTTTTTTTAAATAAAATGTCTGTGAATCGTTTTATAAACATTTTACGTGCATTACATTGCTGTGATAATCTTGAAGGATATCTAACCAGTGCAGTAGGCAAGGTAAACAAAATTCATGCAGTGTTTGATCATATAAGAAATAGATGCAAAGAAGTGTTTTATCCCTTTCGTAGTGTGGTCATAGATGAGAGCCTTATTTTATGGAGAGGTAATATATCATTTAGGCAGTGCATTCCTTCTAGACATCACAGATTTGGATTGAAACTGTTCGTTTTATGTGACTGTCAAACTGGTTTTGGTCAAGATCTTATCCTGTACACTGGTGCTGAAACAGAAGTGACACTTGACAAGACTTTGAGGTTTTTCTGGCAGTGTAGTGCTAACCATTATGGAGCCTTATCTTGACATAAATCACGTATTATTTGTCGTTAATTGGTATACATGTCCAGCCCTCTTTCAGTATCTTTATTCCTGGAAGACAGGGGCCTATTGATTGTGCTTGTAAGACACTAAAATGGTACAAGAAACTTTTTTTCATATGTTAGATATCACAATGTTGGATGCACAAATACTGTTTATGCTTAAGAACCATAAAAAGAATGTATACTGCCAGATTTCATAATTGAAGTGATATGCCAGCTGTTAGAGGATAATGCTGTTGAACGCCTCTCACATGGTCGTCGCTCTGCTGCTGGAGATCCAACCTGACTTCCTGCACATCATTTCATTCGTACGATGTGAGTGCCACCGGGTGCCAAAAAACAGAGTACAAAGGACTTGCTATGTCTGCTGACATACAAATCGTCAACCACAGCAGAGCAAAGACACTTGCTTCCACTGCCGTGAATGTGATATGCCACTATCTGGAACCATGTTTTGAAGAATATCATACTCTTAGAAATTTGTAAAACCGATAGAGAAAAAAGAAAATGTAGTTTGTAAGTTGTATTACTGAATAAAAAGTAAATTAATTTGTTTCTAATTAAAATTTTGTAAGAGAAATTTATATAATAAATTGTTCATATGTGAAAAAAGATAGATGTATTAGGGGACCTATAAGGGGAGGTATGGAGAGTCAAAAAAAAAGCAAAAATGGACAACACCACAATGATTATGTCTCAGCAGCCAGCTGGGGGATCCTAATGCAGACTTCTGGTTTTGGACCTTTAAATGTGGGTTGTGTGCCTTTTAAATGCTATTGCCTTTCTTTTGGGACCATTTGGCATTGATTAAGCTAAAAAAATAATTTTCAATTTTTTGTAACTTGAGGGAGTAAACCTTGTTTACAAGTATGTGACCTCTTACGGGTTAATCTTTTCATTTATACAGTAGTGTATATGTATCTGTACAGCTTATTGTTTATTGCGCACATACATGAAGTTCATATGTACACAAAAATGATATCTTATTTTGTAAGTTAGAGAATTCTAACATAATTTAATAGGTATGTAAATAAAATTGTCCCAGTTATTTCTTTATGCATGTACACTCAGTTTGTGGCGCAAACTTATTTTTACTAATGTTTTAGTGACAACACTGTAATGCCATTGAATTTTGTGCAGAAAAAACAGAGCACAGTACTGTACTGTGCAATTGCTTATTACTTCCTAGAAAACTTTCCATTGTGTGAGTTGAAGCGTGAAGTCTTTTTTTTTTTTTCAGGGTTTTAATGATACTTTTATTTCATGCTTGGTACATATGTTTATAGGAAATAATACCATGAAATATTGTGTAATAAAGTTGATTATCAGAGCTTGAAAATGCCTACCTGTGTAAGCTTTACATTAATGATCAGTCCTAGTAATATGCCTTATTCATTTCATGATTTTCAAAACTAGAAACTCTTCCAATGAATTAAGACAGTACAGGAATTTCTTTTAAATAAAATTACAAAGTAGATGAAAGAAACAGTTTAGGAAAGTCAGAATTAGTTGTCGTTTCATTAAAAAATGGATTTTAGAAGTGATGCCAAATAATGTCCCCTTTCTTCAGGTGACCTAACTGATTTCAAGGACTGTGGGATCCTAGATCTCTCTCAAATATCAATTATTGTAATTTTCATTGTTCCTTATCTTGTTAAATGGATTAATAATGATACCTGTAGTTATTTTGTAAACATAAGACCATGTAGTCCCCATGATGAACATGCAAGGATATGCAGCCTTTTGTGCTTCAAGTGTGGAAAACCACCCCTTCACACACACACACAGAAAAATATTCATGAGGCTTTTCTTGAATTTTAATGACAGCCAGTTTCAAGGGGTATGTTGAACTATGATTTGACTTTATAAATCATAGAAAACAGACTTTACAGGCGTTGGTAGCTGTTCCCAAACCAACACTTGTTGTGGACAGTTTCTCAGTACATGAATACAGGTATTTTCAAAATACATGGAAAGAATTTTCCAAACACAGGAAATGTTTTGTCATCCCTAAGGTCAGATCTGTTTTCTTAGGATGTGTTAACGTCATGACTACAAATCCTCTGTGGGTTGTGAATACTCGCATGAAGATGCAAGGTGCACGACTCAAGGGTGGCAGTCAGGCTTCTCCTCAGAAGTACAATTACAAGAATCTTATAGGTAAGTTGTGGAATTGTTTTGCCATTAGCTTTTAGATCAAGTAATATGTATCATGGTAGTCTTGAAATCTCAGGGAATGTGTCGTCTGTGATATGACCATTGAAAACTCTATTGTGTTGTAGAATTTATAGAATTTTTTGCAAGGCTTTATGTGTATTTTATATTGTATATCCAGTCCCAACATGTACCTACCTTTAATTCATATTTTTCTCAATAGTACCTTGCTTGAAATGTTATCAGCATTTTAAATAAATATTTTGTCCATTTTTAAAATCACTTAGAAATCAGTGTTTACAATCCCCATCGATTTGAAGATTTTTTTTCATATTTTTAAGATGGTCTCATACAAGTGAAAAGGAAGGAGGGCATTGCTGGACTATGGTCTGGAGCGTGTTCTTCTCTCATCTTGACGATCAATCCAGCCATCCAATTCATGGCCTATGAAGCAATGAAAAGGCAGATGCAAAAAATGTATGAAAGCCAGCAGCTCAACTCTCTTGTTGTCTTTGGCGTTGGGGCAGTCGCAAAAGCAATAGCTACTGTTCTAACCTACCCAATTCAACTTGTGCAGGCAAAGCAGAGGGTAAGCATCTCACGTCATAGATACTTAGTTGTCAGTTCATTGCTGTGACTATAGTTTTTACGTCAAATTGTTCCTTTGCGGTGTTGAACGTCTGGTGAATTCTGTTCTTTCTCTTCTACCTTGTGCACATTTAACCTAAATTCCCGTCTGATCCATGTCCTCAAATTTGTAGCCTTACTGCTGGTCAGTATCCAGTCACCAACACTTCACTAAATTAATTGCTTCTCTCCTCTTTTTATTACATGTCCAAACAAGTGGAGGTTTGAGACTACTTGCTCATTAATTTTCTTCAGCCTTGAATCTCTGCCTTATTTTGTGTATACCTTTTTAGAATCTGATCCATTTTCTGTTTGCCCAAGTCTCCAGTATGTAAGATAAGATAATGCCCGCAAATGCCATTAGTTATCTTCGTCGGTATCGTACAGTTTCTTTTGTCAAGTGTATGATTAGAAAAATTGTTTTAGTCATGAAAAGAGATATTGCTTGACTTTTATCTTCAGTTTTTTATCTGTTTCATTATCAAGTGTTTTAACCAGTCCATTTAGTCAAAATACTTGACTCATAGGGCTGGCTATAAGATGATGCTAGTTATTGTCAATTTGTTTTGGCTAATACTGCAACTCCTTCATGAGTGAAAGAAAAAATATTTTTTCATGGCCTTGCCTGAGGCCAGTATTTTTCTCCACAGTTTTATATTAGTTTTATTGTTATTTTTTGTATCGTTTCAGTACCTGAGTTTGATTGATAACTTTGTATACTGAACTGAGTGATTTTGTTTTTTGTGGTTTGCTAGTATAAGCTCTTTTCAAGTTATGATCCTTGAAGTTGGTTGGAATCGGAGTGAATATTTATTGTACATTTTCACAAAGTTTTGGAATATGTTAACTTTTTTTTTCGTATCTTCCAGCATGGCCACACATATGAAGGACTCCCACAAAAAGCAGGCCTCATCTCCATCATGCTTTTCATCCTCAGGTAATCCAAGAATGAAGTTTAACCTATATTCCTTTTGTTTCATTTTCTTGTGTAAATTGTATCTGTATTTTTTATGTTCCTGTGTATTTGACATAGTACTTTGTGTACATAGTGACCACTCAAGGTGGCATTAACCTGAGTTTGATATTTTGTCAGAGGAGCATGAATGTGCAACAAGAAAGTTTAAATATTGTAGCTTTTACTCTTACATTTTTAAAGTTTTAATATTTTCCAAGAGCATAAAACTGAAAATGTGTAAAAGGATGCAATTGGTCAGTGGATATGATTGTTGTATTTGACTATTTATAAGGAAAATATGCTAAGTGTTTATAAAATTTGGAGCGAGGAGAAAGGTCATGGTTCCTCATGGTTAGAGGAAGTAGTAAAATCATCTTTACTCACCTTCAATATACTGATATGGTGCTGTGTAATGGTATGGTACTTCAAAAACTTAAAAGTCTTTGAGAGGTATCTTAATACTAATTAATATCCGTGGAACCTGCCTAAGATGTATTCCTAAAATGTGGAATAACTTTCTAAATCACCATCAATTTTTTGTTGCAGGAAGCATGGCTTTCGAGGGTTATTCAAAGGACTGGAAGCAAAAATTTTGCAGACTGTTCTAACAGCAGCACTGATGTTCGTTTGCTATGAAAAGATAGCCAGTGTTGTTTTTGCTGTGCTGATGGGGAACAAGAAAACCGCGCTAAGAAAATAGTGGCTGTGAGAAGCCGTAATTATCATTGCCAAGACGATGTGATTTGCCAAAATTTCCAGGTTGTTTTCTTGTGTTGTTTTTATTTATCTTTGGTATTTATTTGTCCTGTGACGATGTTTTCTAAATGAAATGTTATTGTTTATATGCTGGCATTCTGAATCCAGTAAGTATGGTGATTACTGAGATGATATTATCTTATTGTAGGATTTCAAATAGGAAGTGTTCATTTGTTTATTTTATGCATGTCATTAACTGGAAGGTGTCTTTAGGTAGTATGAGATACTGCTTCCTATAATTTCCTTTTTCATATTCGAGTTGTACGTTTTGACGTTTACTAATATTACCTTATATACATATTAACTTGAGACTTTTTTGTAAAGAATATCAAGTAAATGAATTGACTATATTAACTAGGTATCTTATGCATATGTTAGTTTCCAAATGATTTGTTCATTGAAATTTTTCTGTTTAAGGAAATGTTCAAAAGCACGGTTATTGAGTGTACTGTAGTTTTGACTTTTAACTTTGCAGAACAAAGCGTAGTGAAACCACCTCTGCCAGGGGGTAAATGTATTCTCATTCTTTGTTATTGCAAAAGGGAACGAATGCAGTGGCTATAATAATTATTAGTCAATTGAAGCTTGTATAGCCGTCAGTAAAAAAATTACACATACTGTATCAATGTGGCAAGCAACAACTGTAAAAAAAGGTTGTGTTGATTGAGGGCAAGATGATCTTCTTCTTCTTCTTCTTCTTTTAACATGCTTTTTCCCATTTTTTGTGTGGGGTAAGCACGATGCCTTCCTTTGAAGGACTTTGATTTGGCTTTGGGGTAGACCGTAGTCTCGATCGGCTGCCCTGCCTGACATTGCTTAGACCCCGGTAGCGTATGTACATGTATATGCTGCTTTTCAAAGTGGGAAAGGAAACTCAAGGTGAGATTGTCATTTATACTGTACCTCAGAAAGATTAGAGTGCAGGTCATTAGCAATGCCAGAGGTTATGTGCATGAAATAAACTTTTGGCTTGGAATGCTTTGCTCTTCTTGAATAAGTATTGAGGGATCTTGATGCACAGAGTCTACATTTCTTCTCTTGTTCTGTCTTAAAGCTGGACCAGAAAGTGTATTCACTAAATGCTGTGTCCACCTTACAGGTGATAAGAGATTTGCTGCCAATGGTTCAATTTGATCTATCAAGATGATTTATCAAGATGGCATTACTGTGTATAAATCATGCAGTGTTGTTCAGTGATAAATATAATCAGTTTCTGTGAAGGAATTGTATGTTGACTGGTATCATAAGGAGCATAAGAGACTTTTCATCACTCAAGACTTGAGCATTACATACTTCCTTGTTTATATGCAGTGAAAACAAACTTTATATAAATGGTAGCTATCATACCACTTTTTTTGTCTTTCTCTTTACAAGGGTAAACTGGGCTGTTTGTGGGACCTTTTTCTTTTAATATATTCTTATGCAATCTTGGTTTCCCATGTAAGTTTAAGAGTAAGATCTATTATTTTTTCCTTCAAACATTTTGTATGATGTCGATTTGGCTTTGAAATGAGTGAAAATTGCAGTAAGGTGAAGCTATAAGTTGGTTCGAAAACAGGTTTTATAATTACTGTACGTAACTTCCCAAATGATATTAGCCAACTCCTCTACCTCTTTTAGATCATACTGTATACAAACTCTGACCTCGTGTTCTGTTCTGGAAGATCTCTTTTACAAGTCTTTCATTTAGTTTAATTATGGTATGTGGTGACATATTTGTAGCCTCTTTGTACATTTCTTTCCTGAACCATCATTACAAGTTGTTTTTAAAGGCTATTGTGCATTAGCTTTGAAGAATTTGCATCAGTAATTCATTTCAGCAATTTAAGATTAATATATAAAGTGCATGATGGGGTACATTAAAAATCTCAGTAAGCAAGATGATGAACATAGAAATAGCATATGTAACAAATTGAGACATTTTTTAACCAGTTTTTTTTATAACAAAAATCAGTATCATTGGGATCTTGTCAAAATTGTGATGAAAATTATCTATACAGTATATTTTTTATGTAGAGCTTAAAAGATTATGTAAAACTTTAAATCATTAGTAGCAGTTTTTTTGTTATTTGGGTAAAAGCTTTATAGCAAAAAAATGTGTTGGCACTTTATCATCAGTTGTTCTGCTGTCAAGAATTTGATTTTTGTTAGAAACACTATTCACAATTTTTTTTATGGTTTTATTAGTGGAAGTTTGTGTAATGAATTAGTGGTTCAATTTGTAATGTATTTATATTGCTTGTCTTCAATAAGTTGGTGCTGTTGTTCTTGAGTCATTGCTGGTAAATATTTATCATTGCCAAGACTTGGTACAACTGAGGGAAAACAGTGGTAAAGATCAGTATTCAACTGTTTGAGTGGAACTTGTAGAGAATGAGGTCCTGTTAACCATATTTTTAATTTTGTTGACAAAAGAGGTCACAGTTAGGTCACAGTTTTTGTGGAAGTTTGCAACATACTGAGCATCAAGTTGTACACTTTTTGTGTGCCTTTACAGTATTAATTTTTTTTGTTATATAATCATTAAGCTTTGAGGAATAATTGCACAGAGAAGATGCCAGCAAAATTTGAGTTTTCATATAACAAAGACTAAGTGTATTTATGAAGTAGAAGCTGTACCACTTGAATAGTATTCATCTTTACACATCTCAGTTTTGTCTTTTACTGCTAGAATTTAGTATGATTTTTTTCTTAGTCTCTCAGGATTAGTGTAGGGCTTATAAAACGAAAGATAGCATATTTTCTTTTTACTTTCAAGTTGAACATTTTATTTGTAATGAATTTTTTATAACTCTCATAGCAATAACTTGATTTTTTAAGGATGCCATGAAACCATATAGTAATATATCTTGGATTTCTTATATAAGCATCCCAGAATATGAAATTCAAACTATTATCTCCAACAGATGCTGTACATTATCTTTTCTTATCACACAATGTATGAATCATATATACCAGAACAAATGTAACATTACTCATAACTTACACATATGGATATTGC
Organism: Macrobrachium rosenbergii; assembly: GCF_040412425.1. Taxonomy (NCBI): domain Eukaryota; kingdom Metazoa; phylum Arthropoda; class Malacostraca; order Decapoda; family Palaemonidae; genus Macrobrachium; species Macrobrachium rosenbergii. The sequence goes on along the minus strand of NC_089786.1, from coordinate 47,060,255 downwards.
TGAACATTCATTCGCAGGTCAGTTAAAGTGAGGTAAAGAATTGCTGATTGTATATATATAGAGTACAAAAGTATAATGTAGTAGGTAAAGCAGAGTATGCTGGACTAGGAATTGCACAAAATGTGTAAAACACTTTTGAAGAATGTTACATATTTGATGGGTGTATGTTGACAAGAATGAGGCTCTTTTTTTTATATCCTGTGTGTTTATAGGCAGGTGTCTTGTACATTTCTATGTGAAGTGTTTTCTTCTGAAAACTGAACAAAATAAAAACTGCAAGTTTAGATTGCTTCAAGAGTCATCATTACTGTTTATATTAGTGATCCTTTGTTTTTTAATATTACCCTTGCTGTAAACAAAGTATAAATATGCCATGGAACAAAGACTGAATTTAAAATTTTGAACTTTCACTGGGAAAGTTAGCTTAAAGCTTGTGAACTGTAATAGAAGGTTTTGTTTTCAAGCTACCTTGATTTTTTGTCATTAGGTAGTAGTTGGCTCTCCTTAAAACATTTAAGAGTCATTCTTTTGCTGTTTGAAAAGGTTGCAGAGAAATCAACTATTTGTAAAATATTTTGTTTTTGCTTTTTCTCATTCATCCTATTCAAGTGGGTGACTAACTATAGTGTGGGGTTCCCGGTTGCATCCTGCCTCCTTAGAAGTCCATCACTTTTCTCACAGTATTTTTGCTTTTTCTCATTCATCCTATTCAAGTGGGTGACTAACTATAGTGTGGGGTTCCGGGTTGCATCCTGCCTCCTTAGAAGTCCATCACTTTTCTCACAGTATGTGCACTGTTTCTTATAGCACGCTCTTCTGCATGACTCCTGGAGCTACTTCGGCATCTAGTTTTTCCAGGTTCCGTTTCAGGGATCTTGGGGTCGTTCCTAGTGTTCCTATGATTATGGGTACAATTTCCACTGGCATATCCCATATCCTCCTTATTTCTATTTTCAGGTCTTGATACACAATATTTTCTTTTTCATTCTCTGGTGTCCCCTGGTACTGCAACATCAATGAGTGATAATTATCTTCTTGGTTTTGTCAGTCAACATCAAGTCTGGTCTATTGGCACATATCACCCTATCTGTTCTGATACCATAATACCAGAGGACCTTTGCCTGGTTCTCAGGGCCTGATCTTGTGCCGCTGTTAGCATTTCTTCTGTTTCCTTTTTGAGTTCTTCCTTTTGTAAGTTCTTATTTTTGTAGCCATTGACATATTTTGTTGCTGGCCAGTACTTTAGTCTGTCTCATGTACTGTCCATGCATTGGTTTGGTGTGTCATTCCTCTGTTCAGTTTTTCATTCTCCTGTCTCTGTATATCCTAAGTTTTCGTCTGCTTTTGTCAGTCCTCCTTCCCATGCACTCCTTAGCCATTCATTGTCACTGGTTTTCAGTGCTCTGCTCTCGATGTTGATGTAGTCCTCTATGCCTAGTAGACCTCTCCCTCCTTCCTTTTGTGTTCATAGTCTGTCTGTATTTGCTCTTGGGTGTAGTGCTTTGTGTATTGTCATGTGTTTTCTAGTTTTTTGGTCTATGCTGCAGAGTTCAGCCTTTGTCCACTATACTACTCCCATTTTGTATCTGATTACTGGTACTCCCCTTGTGTTTTTGGCTTTCATTGTGTTTCCAGGGTCAAGTTTTAACTTGAGTTGCATATATTCTTTCCTAATCATATCCTTTATCTCTTGGTGTTTTATATCCTCTCCTTCTGTTAATCCCAGGTATTTGTATCTTGTCTCATCTATGTGATTGATCCTATTCCTGTCAAGTAGCTTTATCCCTTCAGTCTTTGTCACTACCTTTTTTTATGTTGACCAAGGTGCAGTTTTCTATTCCAAACTCCATCCTGATGTCCCCAAATACAGTCCTTACAGTCTGGATTAGGGAGTTATTTCCTTTAAGCTCTCACCATACAGCTTGATGTCATCCATGAACATCAGATGGTTAATTCTGTTGCCTCCTTTCTTGAGCTGGTACCCAGCATCCATCTTCTGCAGTACTTTTGTCATAGGGATCAGGGCTACTACGAAGAGTAGTGGGGACAGTGAGTCGCCTTGAAAGATTCCTCTCCTGATGTTAACCTCTACTAGTCTTATCCCAGAGCTTGTAAGTATTGTTTTCCTTTTGCCCAGTGTATTTTTTAGTAAGCTGATGGTGCTTTCCTCTGCCCCATATATTTTCAGGCATTCTATTAGCCATGTGTGTGATATGTCGATGGCTTTCTACAGTCAATCCATGCCATGCTTAGGTTGTTTCTCCTCTTACTTTTCTTCATTACCATTTTGTCTATCAGGAGCTGGTCTTTTGTGCTCCTACACTTCTATCTGCAGCCTTTCTGTTGGTGGGGGATGGTTTTTGTATCCTCTAGGTAGTTGTATAGCCTTTCACTGATGATACCTGTTTGTAACTTCCACATTATTGGTAGGCAGGTGATAGCCTTGTAGTCACTTGCTATACTATCATTTTTCTTGTCTTTCTGTAGTAAGGATGTTCTCCCTGTGGTCATCCATTTTGGTGCTTGGTGGTCTATGATACAATGTCGGAGTTGTTCTGCATGCGTGGATGTAGGGCCTTAAAGTTTCTGAGGCAGTATCCATGGACTTCATCAGGACCCAGGGCTTTTCAGTTGGGCATTTTCTTCAGTGTCTGACTGTGTCTGTCGTGATCTTCGTGAATTTGTTTTATTCTTCCCATTCCTTCTGCCTTGACTTCCTGGAGACATGTTGCATGTTTGTTGTGTGATACCAGATTGCTCCATATGTTTTCCCAGAGTCTCTTACTTGGTTCGGCTTCAGGGATTACCTGGTGGTTGTTTTCCCCTCTTAGTTGGTTATATAGTCGTTTCTGGTTGGTTCCAAAGAGTTTCTGTTGGTATCCTTTATTCCTGTTCATGTACTGCTGGATCTCTTATGTGCTTTGGCTTTAACCCCTGTTTTATATCCTCTATTGTGTTGTTTAGTCCCTTCTCCTGTAACTTCATTTCTTGTTCAGTTCCTTCCTCAGCCTCTTTTCTGCCATTTCTCAGTTTACTCAAGTCCGATCTCATCGCCAGGATTTGTCTTTCCAGGCACCTTTTACAAGGTTTTGGTTTCTGTTGGTTTGGTTGCAATGGTGGTGTTGGTGTTTGTACCCCTTTCAGTTCTACTAGTCTTGCTCCTGCATATGCCAGGTTATTTGATTCTGTGAGACTGGTGGCTTGTATTAGTCTCATTATTTCATTAACTTTGCTTGTTTTCTCCTTCAGTTTCTCTGCATTTTAGGCTTTCATGGAGGGGATCTTTGTTCCTTCTGTATCTGGCTTCATCCTTTATCTGAATCTTTTCCACCCATTCCAACCTCTCTCTTACATTTTTGGTATTTCCTCGTGTGTCATTGTTTGGTAGCTTGCCATTACTGTCGTCTTCAGTAGTATCTTCTCTTAGTTCATCTTCTTGTCCTTCATTGCTGGATGTTATATCTCTTTCCAGTTCCTCTCTTTTGTTGTGGAAAGCCAGTTCATCTTTATTTCTTACTTGGTCTGCCAGCCTCTGTTCTGTTTGAGGGGTGTTATTTCTTTCATTCCAGATGTTGGCCAGTCTTCTTTTGTAACCTCTTTCTGTTGGGTTGCTTCTGATGTAGCATCTATATATTTCCTCGCATATTTCCTTATTTTCTTCTCTTGTCGTTGTGGTGGTCAGTTGCTAGATGACGACCTCCAAGCACCTGACTGTCCTCCCCACTCATTGGAATGGAATGGAATATGAAATCTAGGCTTAAAGCCAAGCACTGGAATCCGAGGGATTATTCAGCTCTATAATGAATTTGGTTCAAGATGAATAGGTATGGCAATGAATTTATAAATTAAATAAAAGAATTATTTTAAAACTACAGTATGGTAAAAATTGACATTTGGCAAAAACTTATATTCCCCTATAAAAGAAATGACAACTTTGCATTTAGGATATGCATATAACCTTTACAGTGTAAAAAAGTAAAAAAATAAAAATATTTATCCATAAACATGCTTGTATACACAATTGCAAAAGTATATATACTCTACTACACTTAGCAGCATACCAAGAGGTCAATACTAAATTTCAATATAGAGGTTAATGTCTCTAAGGAATGCAACTTTGTTATTAACAACTACATCAGGACCAAGCAGTTCTGCTTTATATCCCTCCTCACTAACCCATGTCTTTACTGTGCTGCAGCATACCTAAGGCAATGTAATAATGTGTTCCACAGGAAGAGGAGAGTCACACTGTATACAGACTAGTGCAGTTCCCCCTTTTAAAGGAATCTGTGGGTCAATCGAGTATGGCCAATTCCCAGACAACATAATAGAATTTCTCTACCCTATGGTTTTGTTGGAATCCAGATGGCCAATGTTTGATACAATACTTTGTTTGGTCTTCCTGTACTTTCTATTGTTGGCCAGGAGAGAAGACCAGCACACTTGCCATTTATTTTTGATATATGAGCGAATAGTCCATTTCATATCTATAGCAGGTGTGAGGTTCAAGAGAAATGCTAAAACAGAGACTGGTTTTTTTATTATTCTCGACAGGTGTTTAGAAGACAAAAAGCGGACGGAAAGGTAGCGGGCGACCCAAGGGCCCCCCGCTGCGTCTATACAAGATTTGTGTTTTCTGGCAAGCATAAAAATATGTGCAACATTGGTTACGTGGCATATAAAAGGTAGATACAGGCAGTCCCCAGTTTACGACGGGTTCCGTTTTTACGCCGGGTCATAAACTGAAAAATCATCGAAAATCATCAAAAATCCTAAGAAAAACTTACTTTTAATGCTTTGGGTGTATTGAAAACTATGTAAACTGCATTTTGAGTTTTTCATAAAAAAAAAAAAACCTCCAAATTTTTATTATTCTGCCATTTGAGAGTCATATTTCTTAAGTCGGATCGGCGTATGATGCCTCATAACCCTGGAACATGAGTTGTAAACCAGGAAATAATTTCTGGTGAATATATTTGAAAAGCGTTGTAACCTCAGAACATCGTAAACCAGACCCGTCGTAAACTGGGGACTGCCTATACATATCGGCAGAAAGGTAAAATACGTGATGTGATTAATGTACATCTGAAAGGAGAAACACAAGGAGGAGAGGTGGATTTGTCGCCCTTGCAAGTACTCCCCCCCCAAAAAGAATAATCAGACGAGCAATTATTGGATGAAGCAATATTAATCATGGAGGCACTTGGGCAGTTGGAGTGGGCCCCTGCCTCTGGAGAACTGTGGGCATGGGGTGGAGTTGACACCCAGGGATGGCTGGGTGCGTTTCCTGGGCCGCCCCAGGCCCTGCCTTGGTGGGGAAGCAGGTGCGCGTCTGCAGGCAGGTATTGCGGGGGAACTCTGGGGCGCCTGCCTACTTCTTCACAAACTTCGCCATCCAACAGGAATGGGGTTTCAGTCTGTTGATGGTGATCCAGTCCTCCCGCCTATGGATGTCGAGGAAGAATGCTTTGCTGGCCCACCTGATGACTTGGTGGGCCCCCCTGTAGGGCCCTGGTTAAGGGCAGGCGGCATGTGTCCACCCTGACGAAGACGAAGGCGCAGGATTGTAAGGCGGGTGGGCTGTAGGTGATGGTTCTGTCGGTGAAGGTCTTGTGGCAGGGCGCAAACCTTTGTATGAGTTCCCTCAACCTCGGGAGGGGGGGATGTCGGCGCCATCAGCTGACGGCGTTAAGAATTCTCCTGGTACAACCAGTGTTTCCCCGTAGACTTTTTCAGCAGAGGAAGCGTCGCCATTTGCTTTCGGTGCAGTGCGGAGACCCAGCAGGACCCAGGGCAGCTGTTCCTTCCACCTCTCGTCGGTGCAGCGTGCCATGAGAGCTGTTTTAAGAGAGCGGTGCACCCTCTCAACCGTGCCATCCGCTGTGGGGTTTTATGCTGTTGTGCTGTGGAGAGTTTTACCCATCAGGCTTGCTAAGGAGACCCAGAGCTCTGACAGGAAGGCAGGTCCCCTGTCCATAGTGATGCTGTCTGGCACATCGAAGCGGCTTGTCCAACTGGAGAGGAGGGCCTCTGTGCATGTTGTTGTTGATGCTTCATCCATGGGGGTTGCTTCGGGCCAGCGAGTGGAGCAGTCTATGATTGTCAGGAGGTATCTGGCTCCCCCCAACTGCGGAAGGGGCCCAACGACATCGATGTGGATGTGGCCAAATCGCTGAAGAGGCTGGGGAAAATCGCTGATCCCGGACTGTGTGTGCTGGGATGTTTTGCTCGTCTGGCATGGGATGCAGCTCCTTGCCCACTGGCGGACGTCATTGTTGATGCCGTGCCAGACGAACTTGTCAGTCAAAAGGCCTTGATGGATAGGAGAGACCGTGGACTGTCGAACACTTGTTTTCTCCTATATGCGGGCACCAGGGGGCATGGGCGGCCTGTGCTGGTGTCGCAGAGGAGAGTGGTCTTCCCATTTGAGAGCCGTCACTGCTGTCCTGTAGTCTGCCGTCTCTGAGTCCGCTGTTTGTTCTCTCGCAAGGTTTTCGCAGTCAATGCCGAGGTGAAGGGAATTGATCTCTATTCTTGACCGAGCGTTGGCCATTGGGTTTTTTTTGCCAGGGACGTAGTTGATGGTGCAACCAAACTCGTAGATGGCAGTCAGGTGCGGCTGTTGCCTTGCAGACCACACGTCCCCGTTTTGCAAATGCGTGAACCAAGGGTTTTGGTCAGTTAGGATTGTGAATTCGGTTCCCTCCAGCAGGTACTTGAAGTGCCTCACAGCCTGGTAGATAGCCAGCAGCTCTCTGTCGAAGGCGCTGTAGCAGGTCTCAGCTGGCGAAAACTTGCGGCTGAAGGAGGCCAAGGGCTGGGGTGTGCCGTTCACCAGCTGCTTGAGTACTGCACCGCAGGCGATGTTGCTCGCATCCGTTGTCAACCTGAGGGCAGCGGCAGGGTTGTAGCAAGTTAAGGTGGTGGCACTGGAGAGGACCCTTTTCGTCTGGATGAATGCCTGCTGCTGTGGAGCTTCCCACGTTAGTGTTTTTGGTTTCTCCTTCAGGATTGATGTCAGGGGGTACATGATGTGGGCGACATCTGGGATGAAGTGCCGGTGGTAGTTTATCATCCCGAGAAACTCCTGAAGGCCCTTGATGGTTTGTGGTTCCGGGAAATTTTCTATAGCTTTTACTTTAGAGGCCGTGGGGTGCACTCCTGCTGGGGAAATCTCATGGCCAAGGAAGTCTACTTTTTCTTTCCCGAAAATGCACTTGTTGAACCTGACGACTAATCCGCTGTCCTGCAGGCGTTTCATGACGGCGCAGACGTGGCGAAGGTGTTCCTCTGGGGACCTGGAAAAAATGAGGATGTTGTCGACATAACAGATGCGGAAGGGCAGATCTCCCAAGATGGTATCCATCAGGCGCTGGAAAGTGGCGCCTGCATTCCTGAGACCGAAAGTGGAATTGGAGAATGTGTAGCTCCCAAAGGGCATGATGATGGCGGTCTTTGGGATGTCATCGGGATGCACAGGGACTTGGAAGTACAACTTCAGTAGGTCCATCTTGGAGAAAATTTTGACTCTGTGGAGGGTGTCTGTCAGGTCTTGCGTGTTAGGGAGGGGGTAGTGGTCTGGTAGTGTTACCAAATTCAGGCGCCGATAGTCCCCACAGGGCCTCCATGAACCATCGGAGGGGGGATGCCCACGGGCTTGATGCCTTTTTACAGACGCCCATGCGTTCCATTTCTGCAAAAGCCCGTTTGGCGTCTTGTAATTTCGGGGGGGACAAACGTTGGAACTTTGGCATGGATTGGTGGTCCCGTCGTGGTGATGTGGTGGAAGATGCTGTGCTTTGCTGAAGCCCCAGGTGACTGGCACAGTTCTGGTTTGAACACATCCAGGAACTCTTGTAGGAGGGACGTGTAGCTGTTGGGGGCTGTGGAGCAGGTGGAGGGCTTCCTGGGTCCAGTGGAGAGTTGGTGGGAATGGCACGTCCATGTGTCGAGGCGGCGTTGTCTGGCGACGTCGACTAGTTCCGTGGTGCCCTAGGAAGTCCGCACCCAGCAGAGGGAACTTAACATCTGCTATGACAAAAGGCCAGTGGTATCTCACTCCAGGATTAAAGTAGCCCGGGTCGTCGTGCCATAAGTGTGGATGGGAGTTCTGTTTGCTGCTATGAGAGCAGGTAACGAGTCAGGTATTTTTTCTAAACCTTCCCTGGATGATGGGAAAACCAACTGCAATGTCCCCATATCAACCAGCAGCGGCATTTGGAAATCTCGTCTGTGATGAAAAATCCTATTGGGCAGAGGAGTTGGTTTCATGGCCACAGCTGTTACTTGTGGCTACCTTTGTCATTTTTTGTGAAAGAACAGAGGCCTGCAGGTTCTGGCATTGGTCCCGAACTTTCTATGGTAGAAACACCACGCTGTGTTTAGCCATGTCTTTTGCTCTCTGAGTGGCAGTCTTTTCTTATGAACGGCAATGATGTCTCCGTCGTCGTCACCATCTTCCTCTGACAGGTTGCAGGCTCCCAGGGCAGCGGCCGCGAGGGCAGTGGCGTGCGAGGCCTTGGTGGAAAGTTTCTCAACTAAGGCATCCATGCAGTCTGCATCAACTGAACTTCCCTGGAGGCGCCAAAGGAAAATCCATGTCGCAACCAGGTTCTCTGGTCCCAGGCCCTGGGTGATATCCGAGGGGCTGGCACTGAACTGGCCATGGGTAGAATTCAGCAGTTTAAGTCCGTGTATGTGACTTTGTTGGGTTGCGCGTCCAGCCAGGGGGAGATTCTGTTGAATACTTCTTCTGGGAGAGCCGTCATGACTATGTCTGATTTGGTAGCATTGTCTGAGATGTGTGCCGGAACCATGATGCCATGTTTTGCTGCGAGAACAGGGTAAGTTTGGTTGTGTCTGGCTTTGTTGGTGAGAGAGGTATGCAGACTATGCTCGCGGGTTTGCATTGAGGTTCTGTTTCTGACATCTTTACTTCCTACTGGAAAAATGAGCCGTATTGAGTCTGTTAATGGTGCTGATTTGTTTGAGAGGTCGAACAAAGTGCCAAAACGTGCCCTTTTGGGTACGCTGTATTTAGTTCTTTAATGGCATGGTTTCTGCCAGGGAGGGTGCTATCAGAGGCCTAAACTTTACGCTGTAGTTAGTCTGCTAAAGGCTTTCTGATGATAGGGTGCAGCCATAGTCAGTCCATTAATGGCTGGGCCAAAACTGCGCTACCTGTCCCTGACCCAGGGTCACCAGCATGAGGTTCAAGAGAAATGTCAAAACAGAGACTGATTATTATTCTTGAGAGGTGTTTGTAAGACAAAAAGCGGACGGAAAGGTAGCGGTTACCCAAGGCCCCCCCGCTGCGCCCATACAGGATTTGTGTTTTCTGGCAAGCATAAAAATACATACAACATTGGTTACATGGCATATAAAAAGGTAGATATACATATCGGCAGAAAGGCCGCACAATAATACATTAGATGAGGTAAATAAAGAATCTGAAATAAAGACAGGTAAAATACATGACGTGATTAATGTGCATCTGAAAGGAGAAACAAGGAGGGAGAGGCGCAATTTGTCGCCTTTACACGGGAATATGGTGGAATAGAATCTCGTCTTTAGTAATGACATCTCTTGCTTCATGGTATGCAAGTTCGTTACCTACATGCCTACTTGGGCAGAGATCCAGTAAAAATGGACTCATTTGAATTTGGAAGCAAGCCTATACAACCATTCTTGAATATATTGAATAATTGGATGTTGAGAGTTAGATTCCTATAGTGCACAAATGGCTATTAAACAATATGAGTGTAAGTTGAAAGTATTGCCGTGTAGAGTAGAAACAATCTTAAGAGATTTGGCTAATGCAGTTAATTCAGCTGTAAAAATAGATGCATTATTAGATAGTCTGCCAGCATATGATTTATTACCATGAACAACAGCACAACCAACGCCACTTGATGTCTCTGATCCCTCAATGAATAGTTAACAGAACCCGAATGCATTTGGTCATGATCAAGAGAATGAGCCTTCACTTCCTGGACATTAACTGATTTTTCAACAACAGCTTTTTGACAGACTGATTATTCTGGAGTCAACCACAGAGGCAACTTAGAGCAGTGTATTGCCTTAATTTTTTGTTTTTAAAAGACTCGTTGTCAACTGCAGCATTAATTCTTACATGAAAATGCTTGGATGCTCTAGCATTTGCAAACTGATGTGCATAGTTTTGGTTAAGAATGGATGCTGCATTGTCTTCGGGGAAACCCCTTAATTTGATAATATACTGCAGTCCCAGTTCCTCTCGACATAAATCTAGAGGGAGTTCTTCAGTGTCAGCCTATAAGCTTTCAACAGTGATGTCTTGAATGCACCAGAGCATATTCTTTAGACCAGGACAATGAGCTACATCCAACTCCTCAAGTTTACTTTCACTTACTGAAGAGTAGACTTGGCAACCATAATCAAGCTTAGATTTACACAAGTCATGTAAACCGTAAAAGTGACCTCTTATCAGCACCCCAGTTAAAACCTGAGACTACTTTTAAAATATTAAGGGGTTTCTTTATCTTAATTTTCAAGGAGTCAATATCACTAGCCCATGTTAGCTTCTTATCAAAAATCATCCCTAAGCTTCACCTCCTCCTCATATGATATTAGTGGGTCTTCCAGCTTAATATTTGGAATGGTTTCCTTTCATGTACTGCTAGTAAAACAGACTGCCACAGTTTTGGAAGGGGAGAATCGAAAGTCATTGTCATCAGCCCAATTGCTGATTGCATTAACTGACTTCTGCAATAGTATCATAACTACAGTAGTGACATATATATATAGCAAGGTCATCTACAAACAAAGATGCCTTTACTGGAGGTGAGACCCCTGCATTCAACAACTCATATTTTCGTGGATAGCTACAGCAAATGAAGTGACACTCAACACATTGCCTTTGGGGTATTTTTCAGCTCAAAATATTCAGATTACTGTATTTTCATATTTTCATGACTAAATACACTTTTTGAGCTGATAAAACTATTAAAACACTACCTTGTATAAGCATTCTTAGAGGGTTTTCTTATCTTTGAACTATCAAAATAGGCAGTTCTAGGTGTTTTTGAGATTGAAGGAGATTCCAATTTTAGCTGCATTTTGAGAAATGAAGGAGACTCCAATAGCCTGACTGCATTTTGAGAAATAAGGAGGGGTTTGCTGACTGCTACAGCAAATGAAGTGACACTCAACACACTGCCTTGTGGGACAAATCCAGCTCAAAAGCATTGACAGGGCATTTTGAGAAATTCTAACTTAATAGCCTGTCATTTTGAGAAATGAAGCTGATGAAATTTAACACATTACTGACTTGCATTTCCCATGTCATGAAGAGACTTAATAATAGCCTGACTGTATTTTTGAAAATGTCAAATAGTATCATAGGCTTTATCGAGATTGAAGGAAACTCCAATAGCCTGACTCCATTTTGAGAAACCTTGTTGAATATGGGATGATAATCTTAGTAGTGGATCCAAGTGGAAGTGTTTCTCCTCAAGCCAGACTGGACAGACAACAAACTATTCTTCTCTAGATGCCACATTAGTTTAGAAGTCACCATATTCTCAAACAATTTTTACACACAACTTGTAAGAGATATTGGCTGATAGCTTGTAGGAAGATGTGGATCTTTCAATGGTTTCTTAATGGGGACAAAAACTGCAATCTTCTAAGAAGGGGGAAGAATACCAGTTTCCCATATTTTGTTCAAGATTTTAAGAAGATAAGATTTAGCTGAATCTGGAAGGTTTTTAAGCATGCTATAAAGAATATCATTATTCCCGGGGGATGTCGAATCAGATGATGATAGAGCATCCCTCAGTTCCCTAAAAGTTAACTTGTCATCATAAGATTCACCATTTCCAGAGTTTAAATTAGGGAAATGGTTGACTTCCTAATACTCTGGAACAGAGTTGAATAGTTCCTAGAACTCGATACTTCAGAGAAACGCTCACCCAGTTTTTCAGCAACTTCATCAGGCTTGGTGAAAAGTTCTCCATTGATTTTCAGACAAGGCATTGGCGATGGAACGTTATTTGCTACTTAGTTTTCTTATCTTTTTCCAGATTAACCTGGGTGGGGTCTTAGAATTTATGCCATTTATATAAAAAAGCCAGGATTCTCTTTTTAAAAATATTTTCTCTGTTTTGCCATAGCTCATTGGTAAATAGATTTTGCTGTTGCAGATTGACTGGATTTATAATGCCTGTAAATTTCCTGTTAATTTTTCCCAAGTTACCACAGGTTTTATCCCACCATGGAACATCAGGTCTGCGTGGTTTTCCTTTGGTCTTAGGTATTGAATTTTCAGCACTATTCAACATTTCAGAGGCAAAGTACTCAAAAGCATTTATATGGGACTTGAAGGACTAAAATTCCAGGGTTAAGTTAATAACTTCTTGAAATTTGACCTAATCTGCTTCCTTTTCCTTCCATTCAACAGGAAAATTCGAGGGGACATTCTCTGAAGCTTCAGATGAATAGGAAAGTGATCACTGTCACGTAGAAATTCATCTACAGACTAGTTAAAATCTAGATACAGAGAAGAGGAGCATATCAGATGAATCACCTGTATAGATATCATATGTCATAGTACCATCATTAAAAAGCGTAAAATCATTATTATTAACAATGTCATCAATAATCCTACCCTCTGTGTCTAAAAAAATGACTACACCAAGGTGGACTGTGAAAATTAAAATCACCAGATAGTAAAAAAGGAGGAAATTGATTAATTAAACCTTAAATGTCACTAAGAGGGAACCTACATCTCAGGGGAAGGTAACGAGAGTAGATTGTGATTTCAAGGTCAACAGTACCCCGGATAAATTGCATGAAGATGCGTGTTCAGGGGAACAAAATGTTGCAATGTTTTGGCAGTAATTATTGCAACACCTCCATGGGCATGGTCCCCATCAGTGGGGTTCATCTTATAGATCTCGTAGTTTAGACCCGGACTGTATACTGCACCCTCTAATTTAGTTTCTTGGAGACATACAACCCCTGGATCATTTTCATGCAGGAATACTTCTAGAATTTCTGAACTAGTCCTTAGTCCCTTCCAGTTCCATTGTAAAATGGCTAGATTGAACTTTTGCGCTAGGATCTGCCGAGGGCAATTCCACTGTAATCTATACTGTTTCTTTGATTTATTTTCCTTATGGGACTTTATTATAGGAGTTTCTTTAGATTGTCTTGAGATGTGGGCTTATGATTAGCTCCATTATGTTTTTTTTATTAGCTTTCTAATAAGGAGCAGAATGGACTTCAACTACTATTTTCTTACTAGGTTGAGCTGTTACTAAACCAGATGCATCCTCCAGGTCTTGTTACACTTTGTATGGGGTTGGGGAATCTCCATACTTTGAGCAGGTGGAGGAGAGGATGAAGGAGTTCTTACTCTTTGGAACTTTAAATTCTTCTTGTTCCATTTCTCTGGGAAGGGTTTCTTGTTGCATGAGAGATGGGAGAGAGAGGAGGTCTCACTAACTGAGATGATTCTACTGTACATATAGGCACATCTTCCTTAAAGAGGGGTGCTTCAACCTTAGCAGGCTGAGCACCTGGACCAGAAGACTGGGTCTTAGTCTCAGGAGTTCATACTTTTACAGCAGGTAAAGGTGCTGCATTGTTGGCTTGAGTTTTTATAGGGGCTACGGAATTTAGAGCCATAGCATAGGTCTTTGTCTGACCAATTAATTTTTTAACACAACTAATGCTTTTATGTTCAGCATTAGCTTTACTTATAGCTGCCTCTTCAGATTTATATTGTCTGCAATTCTTATTGGATGGGTTATGATCCAGTTCGCAATTAATAAATTTTGGTTGTTTCGAACGTGGACCATGCTCAGGGACTGAGCAGTTATTACAAATTTTACTGTTTTTGCAGAATTTGGATGGGTTTTGATAAAATTGGTTTAACTTTGACCCTTTCATTTCCAAAATTGACATAAGATGGTACGTCGGAGTCCTCAAAAGTTAAAATGACCATATTTGCCTTTGGAATTTTTCTTACCTTCCATACAGAGGGACTAATTTCTAATATTTCACTTTCTGTCAATTCACAAAGATCTCTATCAAATACTACTCTTCCATAACTGAAATTTGCTTGTGGTCTAATTTCTTTTATCATGTCTTCTTTCTCGAATTTATTCAATGTCAACATACTGTATATGATTGTGTCTTTGATTTAGCATGAATAAGGACACTGCCTTTACCAAACCTTGAGATGTTACCCTTATCAATACCCCTACTTTTTTTTTTTTTTTTTTTGCATTGGCTAAATTTGTAGCAACTGTAATTTTTCTCCCTGGCAGACACTACCAACCACATTGGAGGTTTGGGAGTTCTTCCAAAAGTGGCATTGTCTTCCAAATTTGGCTGAGCCACTTGTACCCATTGAGATGGTCTATAAACATCCATGTTTTTAGGGGTCTTGTCAGACAGTGCTCCTTTGACAGTTGATTTACAAATTTTTATATTATTAATAATGCTGCTGGCTTTAAGTGCAGCTTCATATTTTTCAAAAGTTACCAATGCTTCCCATTTTCCATCAGTTTCATCAAAGTTCATTCTTAACTCTACTATTTTACCGTAACTGGCAAATGAAATAGTGTTTCATAGTCAATTCCAAGGGAATGCACTGTACATGTAATATTTTCAAATTATCCACTGTGTTCCCACATTGGTAAGTTTTCAATTTGTGATGACTACCCTGAGAGGTAGTACCACCACTGGAGCATTCCACATCCATGGTCAGGTTCATGCCATGAGTCATTCATCTCGAGGCCTTGTCAGAGGTCGTCATCTGCGCCAAATCATCATCAAAGAACACAGGGGTACTCGAATCCTTATAGTCACTAGTCATAAGTATCGGATAAACAAAAAAAGAACAATTAAACCTGAAACCCGTAACAAGATACCATCAGCCTTTCATGGAGTTTTTTTTTTTCTTCCACCAATGGCACAAGTGTGAACCGACTCCCAAATGTCTGCGTCCCTACCCTACCCCACAGGGGATGGCCCAAGTGTAAGCCAAACCCACTTGCTAGGACTGAGAGAATTGAGAGTGTTACAAGAATACAATCATCCCCACCCTAATCACATTATGGGCACACTGGATAGAACGCCACGAGTCCTATCCCCAGAACCAGAACCCTCTGGAATCCGTGGCCCAGCCCTGCAGAATAGTTCTTCCTTTGATCTATCAATCTGGTATCTCTCAGGTCCGAACATTCTCGGCAGTTGATGGTCCTACCACAGTTCCCACCATTTAGCTTGTGATATAAACCCATTCCGAGCTATGATATCTTTTCCTATTTATCAGATCCAATAAATTTTAGCAAAAGTGGAAAATTCCACAAAAATTAATCCAAAGAAATATAGGATTTATGGGACTCTTGGAATCAAACCCAGGAACAAATTCCTGGTGTTCAAGAGCCCCTCACCATGTCAAAGTGGTCCTAAGTAGAGGGGGACTGCTGCATTTGGTGCTTGTCAGTTTTCATGATTTCTGTGGATGCAGGTTGGAAGGAACTCTGCTTCTCTCTGCATGTTCATTATTGCTTCTTTTCCTTTATATGCAGGGTTACTGGAGCAGAGGTGGCAGCATTCTGCCACACAGTTAAAGATTGTTACGGAGTTGATTACATTAATCCTTCATTTATCCAAGCCCTTGCCACATATTGGAAATTTCCAAAAGTCATGGAAAAGCATTCTATCGATGTAAAATGGCAACTGTTCCCTTGCTTCCCTACCTAATTGAAACGCAGTTCTGTATATATTAAATGTTTTAATAAACAACATTTTACAGTTGAGATTGGATTTTTAACCATAAGTTTATGTTTCTAAGATGAATGAGTTACCAAAGAAGTGGATGACAGTGGGCTTAGGTGCATGAAGGTTGGGGGCGTAAAGAATCTGTCGAGGGTACTCGAACAATTAGAACGATGATTCTGCTACATTATCACCATGGACTGCATTTCTCAAGTGCTCTCAGCAACTCCAGAAGCATGTGCACATAAAGCAGACACGCTTTGCTTGGAAAGCTTTCTACCGGGTAAATTCTTTTCCTTATCAACCTGAGTTTTAGTGGGCAAGGAGTGATATAATAGACCACTTTCGTCGGAATTGCAGATATGACTTTAAACAAGGACTTCTTTTTTCATCAAGTCTTTCAACGTCTGTTGAAATTCCTCTGAAGTATCCAAAGCTCCATCTGGAGTCTTCTTGTTGGAAAGCCGATGTCGAATTATGAACTGAAACAGCCAACCTTCAGATGCCTTAAAGTTTGCAGCCCCATGCAGACCTCAGAACTTCATGGCAGCAGCCTTCAGTTCAGCACCACAATGTGCACCCCAGCCAGCCTCTGCTGAGGCAACCAGATCAAAGTCGAGTGTTTAGTTAACTTCAGCTGCTTCTACTTGCCCTCGATTGTCTTGATACCCTTCAAGGTAGACCATGCAAAAGCATACTCAGCCTTGATATGGGACACTAGCCACCCAGCCTTGATTCTCAATGATTTCCAGATGTTTTTGGAGGGTCATCATCTTCCTGGCCCTCTTAGGAGGTGGTGGGGCCATATGCACCACACACAGCAACAACAAGACCTGCAGTGGTGAAAGTACCACAACAAAAGCCACAAGATTGGGCAAGGTGCCATTACCAAGAAATGACATGTAACTGAACGAAGGAGTGATGCATGCTTTGCTGCAAAATGCATCGGTACTATACAAATGAAGCCAGTGAGAGTAGGAATTTCTAAGTTGTTGTTATGATGCATATCACTATGATCAATTTAAAGGGAAAAACAATCTTTACAGGCATGTGGGTACTCACCCACAGAACTTTCTACCATACATTATTGTACTGATGATGGGTCTTTTTCAGCCAATGAAAAGTGATAAACTGATGTGTGATGATGTGTCAAAAGCTCTCAAGAATAAAAAGCCTACCTACCTCTCCCCATCCAGCCCTCCCAACCCTCTTACCCCTTCCCCAGCCCACCACACCAATAAAATGCCTTTGTCAGTGCTGATGACTTTAAACAGGCTACCATTACCTCGCTGCCCCATGAAGTGTTGCCAATTATGCAGATGCAGTTTTTAGAATTTTCATTTAACGTATGTATTTTATAAGTATATTGTGGTGCTGCAGACCCTACAGTTACAGTAATTTTAGTGGTGGGGTATCATGAATACGGGTAAACGAGGGACTACTGTAATTTATTTTTCCAAAAGATTTGGCATGTTAATGTTCACATTATAGATCGTGCCACACTGAATGGTTCATGCCAATGTAGTTTTTCACAACATCGATGAACAGGGCATTCAAACAAATATACCTAATTCTGTCTTCATGTCATCATCAGGGAGCTCTGGGGTGCTCTTCAGTAATAGCTTGCTGACTTTTAGATTCTTTTAAGCAGGGGCTGGATGGTACTGTATCTTTTGGGCAGATAACAGTCACATTATTAGTGATGATTCTTCTGAGGGCACTTTCTTCTTCCTTGTATTCTTGCATTATGCTCTTGTAGAAAATTTGTATCATTCTTCTGGTGCTGTTATGTATTTTTTTTCATTTTCTTGCCCTCACTTCCATTTGTTCATGGTGGTCCAAACCTGATATTCAACATGGTGACTGGAATATACTGTAATTATCTAAGACTCACCAATTCCTTTATCTTCCCCTCATAGACAAGCAGCTCAGAGTGCATTCCTAACAGAGATGTCTGCCACTCTCTTCTACAACTTTCTGGGCATTCACTGAGGTAAAGGGCTGGGTTCATGGGTTTCCTGTAGACAGAGGTGTATAGCAGCTTGGTGAGGCTTGATGCTCTTGTACATCAAGGAAGACAGGTTGTTATGGTTTCTCTCAGGAGTGAACTTAGCTGAGCATTCTTCAAGGTCCTCCATGAGATTTCAAGATTGTCTTCTGTTTGTGTCTCTGCTAATATAAGGTCTTAACTTAGCAGAATAAGGTGGTGGGGTGGTGATTTTTCGAATATACTTCCTTCCATTACCGTGTAGAAATTAACAATACACACACTCAAGGGTGTCCCACCACTATGCCATTTTGTTGGCAGTAAAGGTGCACCCTTTGTTATGTTGAAGAAGACTTTCTTTGTACAGGCTTCTAACTTAGGCCCAGGGACATGGGTGTTAAGGCTTAGCTGACGAGAAAAACAGAAGACTGTATAAGGAAGTGCAGCCAAAACTACTGCCATAATCAGGCCACGCCACAAAGTTTGAGTTTTAATTTGTATGACGGGCAGGAATTTATTGGGATTGTTATTTTTCCTTAGTTATTAGATTAACTGAGAATGGTGAGGGCCCTTAAACTTTCTTATTTTGTATCCCAGACTTGTCAGTCACTGAAGTCTGAAATCACTACATATATAACGGTATCATCTCCATGATCTGCTAAAACTAATGATGAGAATAATAAGTATACTTTTGTATACTGTATATTTCTGTGTGATATTGTATTGACTTTTTTATTCATACTTGACAATAAGCTGTACATTAGAAACATTTTTTCAGTGATAACCAAGAGCAGCCATTACAAAAGTCATTTTGCTGTAACACACCTATTGACAGAGGTCACAATTTTGTCAAAAAATGACTTTAGCAGATTCAGATGTAGCTGATTGTGATATTGAAGGATGCAGTGTTGAATTTTGATGGGTTTTTAAAATATAAATTCTTTGTAATCATTTACATGTAAAACTATAAGGATTTACCCCTAATATTTTTCAAACAACACTTTGAAGCATAAAATGTCTTCCTAGGACCTGTAAAAGTCTAATATGCAAACCTAAGACGATACATTTTATTATGGTAAAAAGTATCGGCTTAAAAGCATTTGCTTTTCTATTCCATTGATATAGGTTTTAAAATGCCATGTATTTAATTCAGAAGCATTTTCTTCTTGCCAGCATTTGTGTTCTAAATATATACAAAATACTCATCACTTGGAATCACTAATACAGACTTTGTGTAGAGATACATTACATCTTTTAAAGTTCAGTGAACATTTGTTTAAATATGGTAAGTTGACCTTTAAATAGTTAAGTTGACCTTTAAATAGTTAAGTTGACCTTTAAATAGTTTCGTTTATAAGTTCCTTATACCTGTAATTTTGTTCAAACTTAGTTTATAATGAGACTATGGTGATGAAAGTGCAAAGTTTTCCCTCTTGAGAATCTGCTGAAGCAGGTAACAAAACCCTTCTGCATGTAGCTGAGTTGGTCCAGATGTTTCTTTTACCAGGGCATGACACCACAAAACAAGTAAACTTCGGCGCTATGGAGTTTTCTGTACAGCCGTTACAGAGTCTAATCAAGGCCACTGAAAATAGATCTGTTTTTCGGTGGTCTCCGTATGATGCTGTATAAGCCGCGGCCCATGAAACTCTAACCATGGCCCGGTGGCGGTCTATCATTTATCGTTTCCAGAGGCACGATTATGGCTAACTTTAACCTTCAATAAAATAAAAACTGCTGAGGCTAGAGGGTTGCAATTTGGTATGTTTGATGACTGGAGGGTGGATGATCAACATACCAATTTGCAGCCCTCTAGCCTCAGTAGTTTTCAAGATCTGAAGGGCGGACAGAATGAAGTGCGGATGGACAGACATAGCCGGCACAATAGTTGTCTTTTATAGAAAACTAAAAATGGTCTAATGGTCAGCATACTGAACTTCTCTCAGAGACGAAATACAGTCACTCCCTGAAGAGCACCAAGTAGATTAAAATGGTAGCCTACTATGAAAGCATGTTCCCCACTAGAACACCCTATGCCAGTTTTCAAACACCTCATTCTTCCTGGAAAGAGAAAAACCAAGAGGAAACACAAAAGACCAAGAACAGGAAGGTCATCAGCACCTTTGGAAATATTCAGAGTGCTTTAGCAAGAAAAAATGTTATGTAAGTTGATGAATGCACTTGAAGAACCAGTGCTGCATGTGGAATAGGGATGAGAGAATTGTCTTGTCGCACTTGAGGCGGATCCTACCTTAAGAGATTCAATTTTGTTTCCTTCAGTGGATCACTCGCTTCAATCTGGGGCGACCATCTTTAGGACAATAGTTTGCCTTGTGTGTGAACACTTTTCGCTAAAATTGATTACATGGTAATTCGAGGATGGAAAGACTAATTACGAGGTTAAAAGAAAATTGATTAGAAATGAAATTTCTTTTACAAAAAAGTAACTTTCAGACTGTACTTATCAGAAGGCTGTAGCTTCTTAAAATTAAGTCTTCTTAATATTAAGTATTCAAAAGCTTAATCTAAATTACTGAAAATGTCCCAATAGTTCCAAGACGATAGCTCCTCTCGACCTCTATTTACTTCAAGGTTCCGCCCCTTTCAGGCAAACTTCAACCTACGAAAAAAAGTGCTAACTTGTAGGGAGCGATGTATTGCAAGCTCAAAATCTGATTTACTCTAAACCTCAGAAGTGTGTGTCAAGACTAAAAACTTAAATCTCAAACGATATTCACACTAGTTAATTACCTCGCTACAGGTTGAAGATAAATTTATAAAGGGCCTTGCCTCATCAACCTTAAGTGCAGAATTCACTTTCGCCGACTTTGTGCACTTAACATCCGTGGGTCTGCATAACATGAATAACATGAACTCACCTTAGTTAGGCCGCCAGCAGCGAAGACCTTGGAACTCTCGCCGTCTTCCTCCACCATGAATTATCCTTCACCTTGGACCCCCACGCGACGTGTTTATTTGCTCAAGTTCAATTTCGTACACCTTACGATCATCCGTGACTTGAAAAGACGTCCTTTCAGCCGCATTAATACATCAGTACCTCCGGGAAACAATCCATCAACAATCGTGTTCATAAATAAGATATTGAACATCCGATCAGCCAAATACAATCTCCAAAGTTTCTCGGAACAGCAGCCTACCCGTCTTGTCAGGTCTGACATGTCACCTAATGATCGTGGAGACATTTTGGTCCATGTACTGTACATACAAATACAAGGGTTTATTCAACTAATTATGAATATTAAATTGAAATTATCGTTGGAGATTCAAATAAAAAAAAACTATATTTGCATCAATATTTTTATACACTGGCTGGATCGGGTGAGCAATTCTTTGAATTGTGAAACGAAAATAAATATAAACATTAACTACAAAAATTATGCAACACTACAATTACATATTAAACATTATGTTGCTCAATTAGTACCTTATTCAGTTCTCGACACTTACGAGCGGCTGATCTTGTGAGAGAAGTGCGAAATAAAGAGCATAAAGACAAGTACTGCTAGTTTATTGATTGTCGTTTCAGATTTAGCTGGCCTTTGTGCAGCCAGCACTGTTGGCAGATTTCTGCTCCTAGAGCAGCCCGTAACTCTATGTTGAGTCTGTGAGATGGGTAGGTTAGATGAAAACTTTATGATGCATGAAAGTGATTTTGGTGGGGGTGATTTGAAGTGAAAAGATTTAACAGGCAAGGTTGCAACCTCTTTGAACCCTAAGGTACCCATCAGACGAGGACAAAAGTATGATAGCAGTGAGTGTTGGCTAGTGGGAGAGGCCAACAGATGGGGAAAAGAGAAGAATTTGGGTAGTAGGCACAGGTAGCTAGTATGCTAGCTCATGATGATCTAAAGCCATATTCCTTGTCCGGTCCTAAGTTTGTTGATGAAGCGAGCTGCTTATAAAGCGGGGTGCGGACGTCTGCGTACTTCGCAGAGACATCGGGTACAAAGATTTACAGGTGACCTGAGGTCAAACTAATTCTCTACAAAAAACAGGACAGGTTCATACAGAAAGCATAGTGATCAATAATGTCTGATGCATAACAAATACTTCGTTACATGTACATAAAGCATGATCATTTGGAAAGACAATAAATATACAGTGTACAAATATGGTGATAGACATATGTTCTGGACGACCCTAGGTCGATGTGAAGGCACCGCAGAAAACGGGATGTTCACTATAGAGAACGCGTTGAGCGGCGACTTTACAATCTCTCACACTGGTAGGAAAATGAACTGGTTTCAGGAACAGATTCAGGAGAAACTCAGTTCTCATCAACGATGAAGGAAGTATCTGTTAAGAATATCAGATTATCAACGTGTCTTACAATTTCCCAATTGGTTTTACGCACCTAAGCGCTGGATAGGGGCCGCTCAAAAATTACTTAACGCCTTAGGGTGGAAGGGGGTATGGTGAAGTGTTATGGGTGTGACAGTGGGGGGAAGGGAGGCAGCCATAAGTTACATAACATTCAGATTTTTTCCTTTGTTTTGAAAAGATGTTAACGTAGAAGGACAAAAGAGGTAGTAAAGATTCTGCAATACACTTATTATATTTTGGTAATATTGAGAATACGGCATTTATTTATTTATTTATTTTTTTTTTTTTGCATAATTATATGTTTAAAAAGTATCACAAACATTCTTTTAATTTGTGCATAAACATGACTTAGAAAAATATCGCAAATTAAACGAATCCTCTTCTAAACATGGCGTAAGAGAACATTTTCATTTCAATTTATGTGGTTCTTTAATATTAATCATAACATAAAAGTATTAAGAAAAACCTAAAAGGCAATAATTTCCAGGTATTAGGCTATACTTTAATATATTATTCCATAAAAAAAGGGAAACCTACCAATTCAGGGGGGCTGGGGTACTACCTGATGTTGCACAATTTCTAGGGGGTCTGGACATGTGTTGTGAGGCGTGACGAGGGGGAGAGGGGTAAAACATTACCAGAAAAGTATTACGTAATTTTTGAACGGCCCCATACTTTCTCCAGGTCATTCTTTTCAATTAGCTAAGCAGGAGGCTTCGAAAAATTTGTTTTTATACTCGCCAAATCTCCGACCATTAATTCAGTACGAAATTTCTTAATATACCAGCTTTTCCTATCTGTTGCTCGACTGAACTAAGCAGTAAATTCACCCTGTTTAATTTTTTCTAAATTAGTTTTCACTTTCTGAAGCTTGCGGAAACGAGATAAAACTGCCTCTTGATTATTGCAGTATATATCATCTGAAACAATCCCAAGAGGCGTCCTGTTCTGAAGAATTCAGCTCAGCAGTTATGCTCGAAGGGATTGGCACTCTGTTGTCAAAACTTAATTTATTTGGAGCATTTCTAAAGGCGACTGGTCTTGGATTTACGAGCATTTTTGCCTCAGCAATTAAGAATTGAAAATCATCATCATCCAAAATTTTTTTTTCGAAGGCTCGTCGAGGCAACTATCCTCTTTACTTGCGTAACCATTGTTTCAACAATCCCACCTAATTTATGGACATTAGCAGGGAAAGGTGAAATTTCAAAGACTTGACATTTAGACAGGAGATGGTTTGCTCCCGCCACTATCGGCCTTGCACTATTAAGGAAGGGAAACCGTTCTCAAAAATATGCATTTTAAATGCCCTGAGAAAGTAGTTTTTACCAATCAGCCTACATTCAAGACTGATTGCAGTAGACCAAAAGCAGATATGACCAATATACCTTAGTTTTGTTTATTTCTGTCCTTAAGTAAGAAAGGTCCACAATGGTCGATGCAAATATTCCTCAACGGAATAGTTTCTCGGTTTCTTCTGAAATCTGTACATGCATTTTATTATAATAATTAACAGTTCTTGCATTCAAACTTTTACATAACAAGCAACCTTTTAAACCCTTCTTTACAACTATAAAGCTATAAATGATCCAAAGCCGTTTCCTTGGTAGACCTTGTCAATTCCAGCGTGTTGCAGTTTTCTATGGGTCTCACAAATTAGTCTCCCAAATTATATACTCTTAGCCACAGGGCAATTTTTACCCAACAGTATTGAACACCGTTCATCGCTAAGAGGCTTTTAGTTTACTTGACTTACTTTGTGCCGGAATAAGTCCATTTTCGACAAGAAATAAACTTAACTGTGATGTAAGGGTTCTGAACAACTATCTATAGCCATAAACTTTAGGAAAGGCAGCTTTTTGTGCATGTACTATTAAGGTGAATTGTGGTACGACCAGTTTCATTCTGTTCGTCCGAGTTTTTTCTCAGGTATATTTCTTGTCAGTTTTAGCCTTGAACGTTTCAACTAAGCAACAAAGTGGAAGACAATACTCAGAACGTTGACCGTTTTACTAAAGGACGAAAACTAGTTTACCGGTATAAGTGATTCAGAGTTCAATTGTAAATTTGTCCAAACAGAACAGCCTAAGGAAGAAGTCTTTGCACCAGGATGAGGAACAATCACTGTACTCTGATGGAGAACCAAGAAATTTTGGACCTGTTAAAAAGAGCGTGCTACGAAGCCTTTTATCTGAAACACATCGAGTAAGATATCACTAAGATATCACTAGGGTTTTCATCACCCCCTATTTGGTCGAAAATTACTGTTCGCTTAGAACAAAAATTCGAAATATCATTTAGCCTATTGTTAACTATCACTTGCTTCCTATCTATTTTGCCAAGGCTGTTAACTATCACTTGCTTCCTATCTATTTTGCCAAGGCTGTTAACTATCACTTGCTTCCTATCTATTTTGCCAAGGCTGTTAAGTATCACTTGCTTCCTATCTATTTTGCCAAGGCTGTTAACTATCACTTGCTTCATATCTATTTTGCCAAACTCAAAATCCCTAAACTTAATCCAATTCAGGGCAATCATAGACTCTGAAGCAATAGATATTACGAATCTGAAATTCTGAATAGGAAGAACATTATTAATTAGCTGTTCAACTACATCTACGGCCATACTTACTCCTAAATGTACAGATATCAATTCCAATACCGGAATAGACTTAGTTCTTAAATTACCGGAATAGACTTAGTTCTTAAATTCTCACAAAGCACAGAATTCTTCGCTAAAATCAGCCTGGTGTCTGCTGAACTGACAGCCCCCAAATATAAAGCACAACCTTCTAACCCTTCACATAATGTCTCCGCAAAGACTAACAAATTATACTCATCAGAACGATCACCGACGGAAGGTGGTACAGTTTCCGTGCTCTTGTTAACCTGACTGGCTTTCTCTGACCATTCTTTCAACTCGGTGCTTAACGGCGTATCCCATCCTATATCATCGTCAGACTGCAAGGAATGCCAAACAATTTGCTTCAGTTCAAAACTGGCATTGAAGACCCAAAGGAATCATAATTGGAATGGACAATATTCAAAATTTACCTTTTTGTATCTAGGGTTCAATCAAGTGCCCGAGTTTTAATTGGATCGGTCTCTGTATTCCAAATTAGTCCAAAAAATATTTATTCAGATTCAGTGCAGTACTCAAATTTATCATTCAATCGTTCTCTCAAGGGAACAGAATTCGTAAAAAAACAGTTGTAATTCGAATCCAAAATCTCGGAACGTCGATACCGAAACATTTAATGCCTTAAAACATTTTCCGCATTTGAAGTTATGCCTAAGTATCCATGTACGCAATGCTATACAATGACCGTTTACTAATACGTGTCTCATTATCATCACCAGATACACTATGGACCAATATGTAACAGAGGGCTACCATTAACAAAAAAGGAGAGTATCTCATTCCAAACGGCCAATAATTGAAAAAGCGTTCTTAGAAACATCATTAAACCACAGAAAAATTAACTCATCTTCCTCTCTAAGGAAAAGCTGTAAAATAAACAAGGCTTTTTTCGAGTCGTTAAGTCAGTCAATATTTGTCAAACCTAAGTAGTAGTGTTGAAATCTCCATTTTATTATTCACATCAGCTCCAGCCATGGAGCACTGATTATGAGAAATATTTCTCATTTTTCCTTTCGCTAAGTTCGATAGAAAGACAACCCTAAACTTCGTCGAGTTCGAGTTCTTTCGAAAAACAGCATCAAGAGCTAGAAATAGTAACTCTGGATTCTTTCTTTTTGTATGAGGAGATCTATATTCGCTCAATTACTCCATTTTCAAATTGGTTCTGTAAACTGCACCGTATTCATTTAACCTCTCACGCGAAAGCTTCTTTTGTGAATTAAGAACTGACCGTGCGAGATTCTAGTCGGGCGACATTAAATGTTCTAATTCCTTTTTCCATATAACAGGTAAAATTAACCTACCTGTCTTAGGTTCTTTCCGGAAATTACTAAGATTGTTATCAATTAATTTACTATCTCCGTTTTGTCAAAACATTCTCTATGGTCGTGATGAATATCCAAAAAGGAAGTAAATACTGATTCGAGGATTTCTTCAGTCGCAGTCTGGATCTTCTGGTCATCAAAAAGTGCCTTCTCTTCGAGCAAAGAACTGACGTTACTATAAACTGTTATAGTCACAGAATACCACCCTCAGAATTACAATTACCATCAAAAGGAATATATAGCAAATTAATGTTCTCTAAAAACAACGAAAGACTTCCAGAAAGCATTATACCCGACAGAATTTCGTAGAGAGTAGAGGGACATTTGCAATTTTAACTGAAGTCTTTTTCTGTGTCAGTGGAAAAATATGACTGATCGCTACCAATCAAGATTACAAAATCGTCTATGGCATCAGAATCTATATGCTGATCTGCCAGGGTATGACCCTTATCAATTGAGGTGTCTACTAATTTCTTCAATCCAGGTAAAAATGAATAATTTGGTTGCCAAATTTTTGGTATCGTCACTCCCGGCAGTGGTGTGATAGGTCACCATTACCCCTATACCCCATTCCTCTTCAGTTATGTGAAGTTATAATATAATATTAGAATGCTTAAATTCTAATGCATTTTGTAAGAAATTAACTTTACTTTTACTCAAGTCTTAAGGAATAAAGACTGTATATTTTAGAGTTACTTCTGTATTACTTAATTTAATAAATTATTATTTATTATAAACTTACCGAATTTTACTCCAAAGAACTATTACTTTTGGAAAGTGCCTTGTTACCCCTAAGAAACGGCTTCATTACCCCCACGGGGGTAATTACCCCCAGTTTGAGAACCACTGGTTTACACAAAGTGCCCTCAATATTTGCTTTCCTGGCCAGAACATGAACCGGAAACTCAAAAATGTATGTAACGTAATTCTTGACCGAATTAATCCCTTGAATCTTGATATTCACTTTACCAATGACTGAACAATTCCTGATGTCCTTCGGAGACCCTTTTATTAAGGGAGTTTGGGAACCAAGATCTTTAAACACACTTCATGATATTTTACGACCTGAATTCTCAACATGTACGGTACCAGTGGGTAGAATTGCATCAATAAATGCCTCTGAGCCCGCAGACATCAACATTCCATTAGTGGTAGCTTTAACCATTTTGGTATCAGAACGTTTAGGAACATTAGCCTTTTTTCAACTAGTGACTAATTCGTCTTTAACCTTATTTAACCTTACTACCTTTCCAATTATCCTTTTTAGATGAACCAAGGCATAAATAAGACATTAAATTTAAAATGACAATCTTTGGCATTATGCGAAGTTACACCACATTTATAATAGCCTCCAATAGATTTAAGGTTATCACATTTCTACTAAGATCGGCACATTTCGTACACCCACCCAGTTTGTGGTCATTCGAAATCACATTATCATGGGCATACAGTGGACAGATCACCTTTAATTTTGAACTACTAGTGCTCAACGACTTTGAAGAATCTCTGGAAGTAACAGAGACTAATACAGCATTAAACGTTTTGGCCCAGTGGTTCTTGGACCTATTTATTACCACGCCCCCTCTAAGAGTTGGTCTTTCCCTCCATGGCCACCTTGCATCTGTGAGTAAGTCTCTTCCAGATTTAACAGGAAATAAAAAAAGAACGGGTGGTTTTACTCTTTTGGGAATGAATTCGCGAGATATATGACAATGCTGCTTGGCTACTAGATCTTGAATGCGTGGTTGAATGTTAGAAAATAATTAATATATTTAGAGAATGTTTAATTTTTCGCTAGGGCTCGTGCTCCCTCCCTGGAAATAGCTGACGCCCCCCTTGGAGGGCGCCACCCCCCACGTTAATAACCACTATTTCAGCCAAATTTCCTTTAGCTTTCTTAGATAGGCTGGACGAAGGGCCATAAATCTATTATCTGCTTCAAATAGGTTGTCCAAAATTTCTTTCAAAGATGGTTTCGACTTGTCTGCAATAGAGATAATGTGACTTTTAAATCCATCACAAAGGCTTTCCCAAATGAAATACTGAACAAACCATTTTTTCTCACGATCGAACTGTTCCTCTAAGACACGGGCTTCAGCTATCCACTGATAGCCATGCACAGCATTAGGATCAAGATTCAAGCTACATAAACCCTTAATTACCGAGTATTGTCGACTAAGCTTAAAACTAAACGCTTCATTGAGTAGTTTTATAACGATTCATAACTCAAATCCTTCCAAGCAAGGAATCAATCCATTTCTTTGTAGGCCCTGTTAGCCGTTTTGAGAGATAGGAAAACTTCTCAGCCGGGGAAAGGTCGTATTTATTAAGACTTTCAAAATAAACAAATTTATGATAAGATGCGGGATGACCCTCAAAATAAGGCAATACTATGATAGGCAAAGTTATTTTATAAGAACAACTTCCTCCAGGACGGAAGGATTATATGGTGTCGCTGCTACAGCCGACTTAGACAAGCAAGTCATTTCCCTAGTCAACTGTTTAACTGCCAACCTTATACCGTCAGAGTCCTTTTCGTCAATTTTCGCCTGTTGGCGATACCGAGCCGAACTCCAAAGTCTAGAATGAAACTTAGAAATATTTATCTTCTCATCGAGAGAATTTAACTCAGTTAAGAGATCAGCTAACTTAAGGTATATTCACATTCAATAATACCCAGTGCATCCTTCTCAATACTTCTTAGTCTTCGTTACAGACCGTCTCTTTCCACTTTGGATACTAACCAACACTTGACAGCCATCATCAGGCTCCTTAAAGATATGAGCAGCGAGGATTCTTGTACAGAATCAAGTTTCTCTAACACACTAGCAGACGTAATTGAAAAGGCTTTCAGCAATAAAATTTCAAAATTACCAAAATTAATGTAAATAAGCTACCACCACCAGTAGACAATCAGGGAATCAGCAATAACAAGATTAAATCAACAAGAACAATGGATTAGCTGTCAGATTAATCCAAATACCTCAAGCAAACCGTTGGGGCGTCCAGGGAAGAATGAGGCGGAGGGTCAGAGCTGCATCAAGCCCCACGTTGGGCGCCATTCGCTAAAATTGATTACATGGTAATTCAAGGTTGGAAAGATCGACTAATTACGAGGTTAAGAGGAAAGTGAATAAGAATTAAATATCTTTTACAAAAAGTTTTCAGACTGTAATTATAGAAGGTTATAGCTTATTAAAATTAAGTATTGAAAACAAAGTCTAAATTACTGAAAATGTTTCGATTGTTCTAAGATGATAGCTCTCGAGCTCTTTCCACTCAAGGTTCCTTCCACCCCTTTCAGCCAAACTTCAACCTACGGAAAAATGTGCTAACTTGTAGGGAGAGATGTATTTGCAACCTCCAAATCTGATTTACTCTAAACCTCAGAAGAGTGTGTTAAGACTAAAAAACTTAAATCTCAAACGATATTCACACTTTAAATAAGTTAATCACTTCACTACAGGTTGAAGATAAATTTATAAAGGGCCTTGCCTCATCAACCTTTAAGTGCAGAATTTACTTTCTGCCGACTTTGTGCTCTTAACACCCTTGGACCTGCATTACATAAACTCAACTCACCTTAAGTTAGGTCGCCAGCAGCAAAGATCTTGGAACTCTCGCTGTCTTCCTCCACCATGAATTATCCTTCACCTCGGACCCCCACACCTTACGATCATCCGTGACTTGAAAAGACGCCCCGTCGGCCGCATTAATACATCACTGCCTCCGGGAAACAATCCATCAACAACCGTGTTCATAAATAAGATACTGAACACCCGACCAGCCAAATACCATCTCCAAAGTTTCTCGGAACAGCAGCCTACCCGTCGTCTTCCACTTTCTTGTCAGGTCTGACATATGTCAACCAATGATCGTGGAGACATTTTAGTCCATGTACTGTACATACATATACAAGGGTTCACTTAACTAAATATGAATTTCATTGAAATTATCGTTGGAGATTCAAAAAAAAAATAGTTATATTTGCATAAATATTGTTGTACACTGGCAGGACAGGTGAGCAATTCTTTGAATTGTGAAACAAAAATATAAATAAAAATGATACAACCCTATAATTACATATTAAAAATTATGTTGCTCAATTAGTGCCTTATTCAATTCTCGAGACTTACGAGCAGCTGATCTCTCACACTGGTAGGAAACGGAAGTGGTTTTAGGAATAGATTCAGGAGAAACTGAGTTATCGTCAGCGTTGAAGGAAGTATCTGTAAAGAATATCAGATTATCAACGTGTCTCTCAATTTTTCCACTGGTTTTACGCACCTAATCGCTGGATAGGGGCTACTAAAAATTATGTAACGCCTTAGTGGGGAAGAGGGTTAATGG
This sequence comes from Macrobrachium rosenbergii, assembly GCF_040412425.1. NCBI lineage: Eukaryota > Metazoa > Arthropoda > Malacostraca > Decapoda > Palaemonidae > Macrobrachium > Macrobrachium rosenbergii. The sequence goes on along the minus strand of NC_089786.1, from coordinate 47,029,838 downwards.
AGAAGTGTAATGAGTGTGACATTGGGGGAGGGGAGGGCAACCACAAATTACATAACATATTTTCATTTTTCATTTGTTTTGAAAAGATGTTAATGTAGAAGGACAAAGAGATAGTAAAGATTCTGCAATAGACTTACTGTATTTTTTTTAGTAATATTGAGAATATGGCATTTAATTATATTTTTACATAATTACATGTTTAATAATTATCACAAACTGAACCCATCAACATTTTCTACAATATGACGACATGACATAGAATGATATCACAAACTCGTCCCTTTTCTGAGCTCCTAATTCTCTACCTTATGCATAAATATGACTTAAAATCAGTTAAATGAATCCTCTTGTAAACATGGAATAAAGAACATTTTCATTGCAAATTTATCTGTGATTCTTTAATATAACATAAAAGTATTAAGAAAAACCTAAGGGTAATAATTTCTGAGGTATAAGGCTAGACTTTAATATATTATTGCATTAAAAAAGGGAAACATACTAATTCAGGGCGGGGTACTAGCTGATGTTACGCAATCTTCTAGGGGGTTGTCTGGACATGTGTTGTGAGACGTGACAAGGGGGAGGGGCGGTCAAAATTTACCAAAAAAGGTATTACGTAATTTTTGAACGGCCCCACACTTTCTCCAGGTCATTCTTTTCAATTAGCGCAATGATACCTGGCGGCTAAGCAGGCGGCTTCGAAAAATCTGTTTTTATACTCGCAAAATCTCCGACCCTTAATTCAGTATGAAATTTCTTAATATACCAGTTTTCCTATCCGTTGCTCGACTGAATGTGGTTTTTCTGAATTTTTTTCTAAATTTCTTTAAGCTCTTTGGAAACGAGATCAAACTGCCTCTTTATTATTGCAGCATATATCATCTGAACCACCCCAAGAGTCGTCCTGATCTGAAGAATTCAGCTCAGCAATTACACTCACACAAGGTACTTCATACCCCTTCACTACCACCTCCGGAGTCAATGGGACAGGCACTCAGTTGTCAAAATTTAATTTTAGAGCATTTGCCAAGGAGATTGGTATTTATTTACGAGCATTTTAGCAACAGCAATTAAGAATTGAAAATCATTATCATCCAAAAAGTAATTTCGAAGGCTCAAGGTAACTATATCCTTTTTACTTGCTTAACCATTGTTTCAACAGCCCCACCTAATTTATGTGCATGAGCAGAGAATAAGTGAAATTTTCAAGACTTTATATTGTATGATTTTAAGAAGTCTAAGTTTCTATGTCATTTCATAAGACGGTTTTCTGCTGCACCACTATTGGCCTTCCATTATCACTAACTATCGGGAAGGTTTTCTTACTCAAAAATATGCATTTGTAATGCCTTGAGAAAGGAGTTTTTATCAAACAGCCGACATGCAACAAGATTGATTGCTGGCCAGAAGCAGTTTATGACCAGTACATATGCACCTCAAGTTTTTTTTTTTCTGTCCTTAACTAAGAAAGGTCCACAATGGTCGATGCAAATATTCCTCAACGGAACAGTCTCTCGGTTTCCTCTGAAATCTGTATATGCATTTTGACTCATTTTAACAATTAACAGTTCTTGCATTCAAACTTTTACATTTCAAGCAACCTTTTAAAACCTTCTTTACAACTACAAAGCTATTAATGGTCCTAAGCCGTTTCCTTAGTAGACAAAGAGTCTTATCAATTCCAGCGTGTCTCAGATTTATATCCGTCTCCAAAGTCAAAAGGGAGCGATGTCTTCCAAGCTCAGCATCAGATTTACTCAGAATAGATCAGTGGAGTGTATTGACTAAAAAAGAAATTTCAAACGATATTCACACTTTCAATAAGTTCATCACTTCACTACAGGATGAAGATATATCTATAAAGGGCCTTGCCTCGTCAAACTTTCGCCGACTGTGCACGTAACACCTTTGGACCTTATTACATAAACTCACCTTCAGTTAGTCCGTCTGCAGCAACGATCTTGGAACTCACTCTCGCCGTCTTCCCCCACCATGAATTATCCTTCACCTCGGACCCCCACACGACGTGCTTATTTGCTCGTATTCAATTTCGCACACCTTACGAACACCAGTGACTTGAAAAGACGTCCCGTCAGCTGCATTAATACATTACTACCTCCGGAAAACAATCCAACAACGATGTACATAAATAAGATACTGAACACCCGACCAGCTAAATAGAATTTCCTTCAAAGCTTCTCATAACAGAAGCCAACGTCTTCCCACTCCTTGTCAGTCTGATGTATGTCAACTAATGACCTGTCAAAGATCGCGGAGACACATACAAGGGTTTACTTAACTAAATATGAACTGAAATTATCGTTGGAGATTCAAAATAAAAAAAGTGTGATATTTGCATAAATATTTTTGTACAATGGCAGGGCCGTATGAACATTTCTTTGAATTGTGAAACAAAAATATAAACATTAACTAGAAAAATGATACAACACTTCAATTACATATTAAACCTTATGTTGCTCAATTAGTGCCTTATTCAATACCTTATTCAATTCTCGACACTTCCGAGCAGCTGATCTCACGCTGGTAGGAAACTGAACTGGTTTCAGGAACAGATTCAGGAGAAACTCTGTTCTCATCAACGTTGAAGGAAGTATCTGTTAAGAATAGCAGATTACCAAAGTGTCTTCTTACAATTTCCCCATTGGTTTTACGCACTTAAGCGCTGGATAGGGGCCGATCAGAAATTACGCAACGCCTTAGTGGGGAAGGGCGTATGGTGAAGTGTTATGAGTGTGACATTGGGGGGGGTGGCAACCACAAGTTACGTAACTTTCAGATTTTTTTCCTTTGTTTTGGAAAGATATTAATGAAGCTCAAAAGAGGTAGTAAAGATTCTGCAATACACGTATTATATTTTGGTAACATTGAGAATACGGCATCTTATTTTTTTGCATAATTATATGTTAAAAAAATATCACAAACATCCCTTTTCTGAACTAAGATTGACATTCTATTTACTTTGTGCATAAATATGACTTAGAAAAATATCACAAATCAAATGAATCCTCTTCTAAATATGGCATAGAGAACATTTTAATTTCAAATTTAGCTGCGATTCTTTTACATCCTAACATAAAAATATTAGAAAAACCTAAAGGTAATAATTTCGAGGTATTAGGCTACACTTTAATATATTATTGCATTAAGAAATGGAAACCTACTAATTCAGGGGAGTACCAGCTGATGTTACATTTATTTTTCTAGGTCGGGAAGCGTCTGGACATGTGTTGTGAGGCGTGACAAGGGCGGGGGTTGGTCAAGATTACAAAAAAGTGTTACGTAATTTTTGAACGGCCCCATACTTTCTCCAGATCATTCTTTTCAATTTGTACAATGATTTCTGGCGGCTAAGCAGGTGGCTTCGAAAAATCTGTTTTTATACTCACCAAATCTCCGACCATTAATTCAGTACGAGATTTATTATACCAGTTTTTCTATCCGTTGCTCGACTGAACAATGTGGTAGTAAATTCACCCTGATAATTTTTTCTAAATTAAATTTCACATTCTTAAGCTTGCGGAAACGAGATAAAGCTACCTCTTGATTATTGCAGTATGTATCATCTGAACCACCCCAAGAGTCGTCCTAATCAGAAGAATTTGAAGCTCAGAATTATACTCACACAAGGACTTTACCCCTTTCTGAGTCAAAGGGACAGGCACGCTGCTGTCAAAATTTAATTGTAGAGCATTTGTTAAAGAGATTGGTCTTTTATTTACGAGCATTTTAGCCTCGGTAATTAAGAATTGAAAATCATTATCATCCAAAATGTTATTTCGAAGACTCGAGGTAACTATATCCTTTTTACTTGCTTAACCATTGTTTCAACAGCCCCACCTAATTTATGTGCATTAGAGAATTATGAAATTTTAAAGACTTTATAGACTTTGTGTGATTTTAAGAGTCTTTGGTTTCTACATCATTTAGATAGGAGATGGTTTGCTCTACTCCAGCCGCTATCGGCCTTCCGTTACCACTAACTATTAGGAAGGGAAACCGTACTCAGAAATATGCATTTGTAACCCTGAGAAAGGAGCTTTTATCAGTCAGCCGACATACAACACGATTGATTGCTGTAGACCAGAAGCAGATACGACGAGTACATATACCTCAGTTTTGTTTATTTCTGACCTTAACTAAGAAAGGTCCACAATGGTCGATGCAAATATTCCTCAACGGAATGGTTTCTGTTTATTCTAAAATCTGCATATGCATTTTGATTAATTTTAATAATTAACATTCTTGCATTCAAACTTTTACATATCAAGCAACCTTTTAAAACCTTCTTTACAACTCAGTCAAAAGAAATATTAATGATCAGGGGCATACAGTTTCCTTAGTAGACCTAAAGTCTTGTCAATTCCAGCGTGTCGAGGAGTTTTATATGGGTCTCCCAAATCATACTCCTAGCCACAGGATAATTTTTACCCAACAGTATTGAACACCGTTCATTGTTAAGAGGCTTTTAATTTACTTCACTTACTTTGTACCCGAATAAGCCCATTTTCATCAAGAAATAAATTTAACTGCGATGTAAGGGTTTTGAACAACTATCTGTAGCCATAAACTGCTTTTTGTGCATGTACTATTAAGATGAATTGTGAATAATTAACGACCAGTTTCATTCTGTTCGTCCGAGGTTTTCTCAGGTATATTTCTTGTCAGTTTTAACCTTCGTTTCAACTCGGCAACAAAGAGGAAGCCAATACTCAAAACGTTGACCGTTTTACTAAAGGACGAAAACTAGTTTACCGGTATAAGTGATTCAAAGTTCAAAACTAAATTTGTCCAAACAGAAGAGCCTAAGGAAGAAGTCTTTGCACCAGGACGAGAAACAATCACTGTACCCTGACGGAGAATCGAGAAATTTTGGACCTGTTAAAAAGAGCGTGCTACGAAACATTTTATCTGAAACACATCGAGTAAGATATCAATAGGCTTTTCATGACCCTATATAGTCGAAAATTACTGTTCGCTAAGAACAAAGATTCGAAATATCATACAGCCTATTGTTAACCATCATTTGCTTCCTATCTATTTTGCCAAACTCAAAATCACTAGACGTAATCCAATTCAGGGCAATCATAGACTGAAGCAATAGATATTAAGAAGCTGAAGTTCTGAATAGGAACATCATTATTAATTAGCTGTTCAACTACATCTACGGCCGTACTTACTCCTAAATGTACAGATATCAATTCCAGTACCGGAATAGACTTAGTTCTGAAATTCTTACAAAGCACAGAATTCTTCGCTAAAATCAGCCTGGTGTCTGCTGAACTGACAGCCCCCAAATATAAAGCACAACCTTCTAACTCTTCACGTAATGCGTCCGCGTAGACTAACAAATTATACTCATTAGAACGATCACCGACGGAAAGAGGTAGTACAATTTCCGTGCTCTTGTTAACCTGTCTAGCTTTCTCTGACCATTCTTTCAACAACTCGGTGCTTAACGGCGTATCCCATCCTATATCCCCGTCAGACTGCAAGGAATGCAAATAATTTGCTTCAGTTCAAAACTGGTATTGAGGACCCAAAGGAATCACAGTAGGATGAAGAGTACTCAAAATTAGCCTTCTCGTATCAGCTTTAGGGTTCAAGTCAAGTGTCCGAGTTTTAATTGCATATCTCTGTATTCCAAATTAGCCCCCAAAATTTTTTATTCATTTACAGTGCAGTGCTCAAATTTATCATTCAATTGTTCTCTCAAGGGAACAGAATTCGTAAAAAACAGTTGTAATTCGAATCCAAAATCTCGGAACGTCGATACCCAAACATGTAATGCCTTAAACAAAACATTTTCCGCATTTGAAGTTATGCCTAAGTATCCATGTACGCAATGTTATACATTGATCATTTTCTAATAAGCGTCTCATTATCATCATCAGATACACTATAGACCAATATGTAATAGCGTGCTACCATTAACAAAAAAGGAGAGTATCTCATTCCAAACGGCCAATGATTGAAAAATCGTTCTTAAAACATCATTAAACCACAGAAAAAATTAACTCTTGTATCTTCCTCTCTAAGCAAAGCTGTGAAATAAAAAGGCTTTTTCAAGTTGTTAAGTCAGTCAATATTTGTCAAACCTAAGCAGTAGTGTTGAAACCTGCATTTCATTATTCACATTAGCTCCAGCCATGGAGCACTGATTATGACAAAGATAAATTTTCTCATTCTTCCTTTCTAAAAAGTTCGATAGAAAAACACCTAAACTTCGTCGCGTTCGAGTTCTTCCGAAAAACAGCATTAAGAGCTGGAAATAACACCTATGGATTCTTCTTTTGTAAGAGGGGAGATCTGTAATTCGCTCAATTACTCCATTTTCAAATTGGATCTGTATAACTGCACCGTATTCATTTAACCTCTCAGGCGAAAAATTTCTTCTTTAGAGAATTAAGAACTGACCGTGCGAGATTCTAGTCGGGAGACATTAAATGTTCTAATTCCTTTTTCCAGATAACAGGTAAAACTAACCTACCTGTCTTAGGATCTCTCCGGAAATTACTAAGATTGTTATCAATTAATTTACTATTTTCGTTTGTCTAAACATTCTCTATGGTCATGATGAATATCCAAAAAGAAGAAGTAAATACTGATTCGAGGATTTCTTCAGTCGCAGTCTGAATCTTCTGGTCATCTAAAAGTGCCTTCTCTTCGAGCAAACAACTGACGTCATTATAAACTGTTAGTCATTGAGTACCACCCTCAGAATTACAATTACCATCAAAAGAAATGTATAGCAAATTAATGTTCTCTAAAACCAACGAAAGACTTCCAGAAAACTTTATTCCCGACAGAATTGCGTAAAGAGTAGAGGGACATTTACAATTTTAACTGAAGTCTTTGTGTTCGTGGAAAAATATGACTTTGATCGCTACCAGGCAAGATTACAAAGTCATCTATGGCATCAGAATCTATATGCTGATCTTAGGGGGTATGAGTGACCATATCAACTGAGGCGTCTACTACTTTCTTCAATACAGGTAAAAAAAAAAAAAAAAATGGAACAATTTGGTTGTCAAATTTTTTGGTATCGTTACTCCCGGCAGTGATGTGATAGGTCACCATTACCCCTATACCCCATTCCTCTTCAGTTATGTGAAGTTATAATATAAAGCAAGAAAAATATTGGAACGCTTAAATTCCAATACATTTTATATGTAAGAACTTTACTTTACTTTTACTCAAGTCTTAAGGAATAAAGATCATAGATTTTAGAGTTACTTCTGTATTACTTATTAATTTAATTTATTAATTATAAATTTACTGAATTTTACTCCAAAGAACTATTACTTTTGTAAAGTGCCTCATTACCCACAAGAAACGGCTTCATTACCCCCACGGGGGTAATTACCCCAAGTTTAAGAACCACTGGTTTACACAAAGTGTCCTCAATATTTGCTTTCCCTGGCCAGGAACATGAACGGGAAACTCAAAAATGTATGTATCGTAATTCTTGACCGAATTAATCCCTTGAATCTTGAGATTCAGTTTATTAATGACTGAACAATTAGGGATGTCTTACGGAGACCCTTTTATAAAGGGAGTTTGGGAACCAAGATCTTTAAACACTCTCCATGATATTTTACGACCTGAATTCTCAACATGTACGGTACCAGTGGGTAGAATTGCATCATTAAATGCCTCTAAGCCTGCAGACATCGTCATCATTCCATTAGTGGTAGTTTTAACCATTTTGGTATCAGAACGTTTAGGAACATTAGCCTTTTTTGAACTAGTGACTAATTCGTCTTTAACCTTATTTAACCTTACTACCTTTCCAATTATCATCCTTATTAGCTGAACCAAGGCATAAATAAGACATGCGCAAGATGACATTCCGTACATGACGCATTAAATTTAATATAATTTTTGGCATTATGAGAAAAACCACATTTATAACAGCCCCCACTAGATTTACGGTTCTCACATTTACTACTAGGATCGGAGTATTTCGTACATCCACTCAGTCTGTGCTCATTCGAAATCACATTACCATGGGCATACAATGGACAGGTTACCTTTAATTTTGAACTAGCGCTCAACGACTTTGAGGAATCTCTGAAGTAACCGAGACTGATACAGCATTGAAAGATTGTTTAGCCCAGTGGTTCTTGTCTTTTTGTTACCACGCCCCCTCTAAGAGTTGGTCCTTCCCTCCACGGCCCCCTTGCATCCAATAGTACAGTTCCCTCCCAGATTTAAAGGAAAATGAAAAAGCAAGCAAAGGGGTGTTTTTATTCTTTTGGGAATTAATTAGTGAGATATTTGACACTGCTTTTTGGCTACTATATCTTGAATGCTGGTTGAATGTTAGAGAATAATTAATATAGAGAATTTTTCATTTTTCCCTAGGGCTCGCGCCCCTCCCTGGGAATTGCTGGCGCCCCCTGGGAGGACAGCCCCCCCTCCCCACCACGTTAATAACCACTATTTTAGCCAAATTTCCTTTAGCTTTCTTAGATAGGTTGGACTGAAGGGTCATACATATATTATTTGCTTCAAATAGGTTGTCCAAAATTTCTTTCTGCAATAGAGATAAAGTGACTTTTAAATCCATCACACAGTCTTTCCGAGATAAAATACTGAACAAACCATTTTTTTCTAACGATTGAACCTGTTCCTCTAAGACACGGGCTTCACCTATCCACTGATAGCCATGCATAGCATTAGGATCAAGATTCAAGTTACTCAAACATTAATTACCGAGTATTGTTGACTAAGCTTAAAGCTAAACGCTTCATTGAGTAGTTTTATAACGATTCATAACTCAAATCCTTCAAAGCAAGGGAATCAGTCCATTTCTTTGCGGGCCCTGTTAGCCGTTTTGAGAGATAAGAAACTTCCCGACCGGGGAAAGATCGTATTTATTAAGACTTTCAAAATAAACAAATTTATGATAAGATGCGGGATGACTCTCAAAATAAGGCAATTCTATGCTAGGCAAAGTTATTTTATAATAAGAACTTCCTCCGATCTGGAAAGAGTAGGTGGTGTTGCTGCTATAGCCGACTTAGACAAGCAAGTCACTTCCCTAGACAACTGTTTAATTGCCAACCTTATACCGTCAGAGTCCTTTTCGTCAATTTTCGCCTGTTGGCGATACCGAGCCGAACTCCCAAGTCTAGAATGAAGCTTATAAAGTTTATAAATATTTATCTTCTCATCGAGAGAATTTAACTTAAGATAAAATTCACATTCAATAATACCCAGTGCACCCTTCTCAATACTCTTTAGTCTTCGTTACAGACCGTCTCTTCCCACTTTGGATACTAACCAACACTTGACAGCCATCATCAGAATACTAACCAACACTTGACAGCCATCATCAGAATACTAACCAACACTTGACAGCCATCATCAGAATACTGACCAACACTTGACAGCCATCATCAGAATACTAACCAACACTTGACAGCCATCATCAGAATACTAACCAACACTTGACAGCCATCATCAGACTACTAAAGATATGAGCACAGCCTTGAACAGAATCAAGTTTCTGTAACTCACTAGCAGACGCAATTGAAAAGGCTTTCGGCAACCAAAATTTCAAATTGACCAAAATTAATGTAAATAAGCTACCACCACCAGTAGACAATCAGGGAAGCAGCAATAACAAGGTTAAATCAACAAGAACAATGGATTAGCTGCCAGGTTAAACCAAATACGCCAAGAAAACCTAAGGGGGGGGGCGTCCAGGGAAGAATGATGCGGAGAGGCCAGAGCTGAATCAAGCCCCACGTTGGGCACCATTCGCTAAAATTAATTACATGGTAATTCAGGGATGGAAAGATCGACTAATTACGAGGTGACAGTGAATAAAAATGAAATATCTTTTACAAAAAGTTTTCAGGCTGTACTTATAGAAGGCTATAGCTCCTTAAAATTAAGTAATCAAAACTACGTCTAAATTACTGAAAATGTTCCGATAGTTCCAAGATGACAGCTCTCGACCTCTTTTCACTCAAGGTTCCTTCCACCCCTTTCAACGAAACTTCAACCTACAGAAAAAAGTGCTAACTTGTAGGGAGACATGCCTTTGTAACCTCCAAATCTGATTTACTCTAAACCTCAGAAGAGTGTATCAGACTAAAAACTTAAATCTCAAACGATATTCACACTCTGAATAAGTTAATCACTTCACTACAGCTCGAAGATAAAGATATAAAGGGCCTTGCCTCATCAACCGTTCATGCAGGATTACTTTAACCGACTTTGTGACAGCCATGGATCTGCATTACATAACCAACTCACCTTATTTAGGCCGCCAGCAGCGAAGATCTTGGAACCCTCGCCGTCTTCCTCCACCATGAATTATCCTTCACCTGGACCACCACACGACGCGCTTATTTGCTCAAGTTCAATTTCGTACACCTTACGAACCGAACATCCGTGACTTGAAAAGACGTCCCTTCAGCCGCATTAATACATCAGTGCCTCCGGGAAACAATCCATCAACAACCGTGTTCATAAATAAGATACTGAACACCCGACCAGCCACATACCATCTCCAAAGTTTCTCGGAACAATACCCGTCGTCTTCCACTTTCTTGTCAGGTCTGACGTATGTCAATTAATGATCATGGAGACATTTTAGTCCATGTACTGTACATACAAATGCAAGGGTTTACTTAACTAAATATGAATTTTAATTTTAATTATCGTTGGAGATCCAAATTAAAAACAAATAAAGTTACATTTGCATAAATATTTTTATACACTGGTAGGACCAGGTGAGCAATTCTTTAAATTGTGAAACAAAAATAGATATAAACATTAACTACCAAAATTATGCAACACTACAATTACATATTAAACCTTATGTTGCTCAATTAGTGCCTTATTCAGTTCTCGACACTCACGAGCAGCTGATCTCTCACACTGGTAGGAAAATGAACTGGTTTCAGGAACAGATTCAAGGGAAACTCAGTTCTCATCAACGATGAAGGAAGTATCTGTTAAGAATATCAGATTATCAAAATGTCCTCTTACAATTTCCCCATTGGTTTTACGCACCTAAGCGCTGGATAGGGGCCGCTCAAAAATTACGCGACGCCTTAGGCGGGGTAGGGGGTATGTGAAGTGTTATGATTGTGACAGTGGGGAGAGGGGAGGGCAACCATAATTTACATATTTTCAGAGTTTATTCCTTTGTTTTGAAAAGCTGTTAATGTAGAAGTTAAAAAGAACTAGTAAAGATTCTGCAAAACACAACTATATTGACAGTAATATCAGAATACGGCATTTAATTTTTTTTTTTGCATAATTATATGTTTAAAAAATATCAAACTCATCACTTTTCCGAGCTCCGACATTCTCTTTGAGCATAAACATGGCTTAGAAAAATATCACAAATTAAATGAATCCTCTTCTAAACATGGCGTAAGAGAACATTTTCATTTCAATTTATGTGGTTCTTTAATATCATAAAAGTATTAAGAAAAACCTAAAGGTATTAATTTCGAGGTATTAGGCTAGACTTTAATATGTTATTGCATTAAAAAAAGCAAACCTAATTCAGGGGATTAATGGCTGATGTTACTTAATTTTCAAATTGTCAAAATTACATTGTTGTGAGGCGTGACAAGGTGGGAGGCAGGGTTAAAATTACCAAAAAAAAAAAGGTGTTAAATTTTTCAACAAGAACAATGGACTTTCTCTAGGTCATTCTTTTAAATTAGCCAAGAAAACCTAAGGGGGCGTCCAGGAAGGCTTGAAAAATCTGTTTTCATACTCCCCAAACACCCGACCCTTAATTCAGTACGAAATTTCTTAACATACCAGTTTTCCTATCCGTTGCTCGACTGACTAAGCAGTAATTCACCTGATAATTTTTTAAAAATTATATCACTTTCAAAAAGTCTTCAGGCTGAAACGAGATAAAACTGCCTCTTGATTATTTTGATTATCATCTAATTTTAGAGTCGTCCTGATCTGAAAATTAGCTGAAAATGTACTCACACAAGATAGTTAATTCATGACCCCTTCACTAGTAGTTGTTTCAGATTTAGCTGGCCTTGTGCCAGCACGGACTCTTGCTCCTAGAGCAGCCTGTAAAAACGCCCCTTCACTACCACCACTGGACTCAAAGGGACAGGCACGCTGCTGTCAAAACTTAATTTTAGAGCATTTGTCAGGAAGATTGGTATTTATTTACGAGCATACAACTCAAACAGCAATTAAGAATTGAAAATCATTATCATCCAAAAAGTTATTTCGAAGGATCAAATATAACTACATCCTTTTACTTACATTAACCATTGTTTCAACAGCCCCACCTAATTTATGTGCATGAGCAGAGAATGATGAAATTTTAAGACTTGATATTGTGTGATTTTAAGAAGTCTATAGTTTCTACATCATTTAGATGGGAGATGGTTTGCTCTGCTCCCGCCACTATCGGCCTTCCATTATCACTAACTATCAGGGAAGGGAAACCGTACTCAAAAATATGCATTTGTAATGCCCTGAGAAAGGAGTTTTTATCAATCAGCCGACATACAACAAGACTGATGGCTGTAGACCAGAAGCAGATATGACCAGTACATATACCTTAGTTTTGTTTATTTCTGTCCTTAATTAAGGTTCACAATGGTCAATGTAAATATTCCTAAACGGAATAGTCTCTCAGTTTATTCTAAAATCTGCATATGCATTTTGACTAATTTTAATAATTAACAGTTCTTGCATTCAAACTTTTACATATCAAGCAACCTTTTAAAACCTTCTTTACAACTACAAAGCTATTAATGGTCCTAAGCCGTTTCCTTAGTAGACCTTAAGTCTTATCAATTCCAGCGTGTCTCAGATTTATATGCGTCTCCCAAATTATAGGGAGCTATGTCTTTACAAGCTCAGCATCAGATTTACTCAGAATCTCAGTGGAGTGTATTAAGACTAAAACAGAAATTTCAAACGATATTCACACTTTCAATAAGTTCATCACTTCACTACAGGTTGAAGATATATTTATGAAGGGCCTTCCCTCATCTAACTTTCGCCGACTTTGTGCAAGTAACACCCTTGGATCTGTATTATATAAACTCACCTTCAGCAACGATCTTGGAACTCACTCACTCTCGCCGTCTTCCTCCACCGTGAATTATCCTTCACCTCGGACCCCCACACGACGTGCTTATTTGCTCATGTTCAATTTCTTACACCTTACGAACACCCGTGACTTGAAAAGACGTCCCGTCAGCTGCACTAGTACATCACTACCTCCGGAAAAAAATCCATCAACAACGATGTACATTTATAAGATACTGAAAAAAACAACCAGCTAAATGAATTTCCTTCAAAAGCTTCTTATATTTTAAGCCAACGTCTTCCCACTTCCTTGTCAGTCTGATGTATGTCAACTAATGACCTGTCCAAAGATCGCGGAGATATATAAAAGGGTTTACGTAACTAAATATGAATTGAAATTATCATTGGAGATTCAAAATAAAAAAAAGTGTGATATTTGCATGAATATTTTTGTATAATGGCAGGGCCGGATGAACATTCCTTTGAATTGTGAAACAAAAATATAAACATTAACTAGAAAAATGAAACACTTCAATTGCATATTAAAACTTATGTTGCTCAATTAGTGCCTTATTCAATGCCTTATTCAATTCTCGACAATTCCGAGCAGCTGATCTCACACTGGTAGGAAACTGAACTGGTTTCAGGAACAGATTCAGGAGAAACTCTGTTCTCATCAACGTTGAAGGAAGTATCTGTTAAGAATTACCAAAGTGTCTTCTTACAATTTCCCCATTGGTTTTACGCACTTAAGCGCTGGATAGGGGCCGACCAAAAATTACGCAACGCCTTAAGGGGGAAGGGCCTATGGTGAAGTGTTATGAGTGTGACATTGGGGGGGGGGCAACCATAAATTACATAACATTTTCAGATTTTTTTCCTTTGTTTTGGAAAGATGTTAATGTAGAAGTTAAAAAGAGATAGTAAAGATTCTGCAATACACTTATTATATTTTGGTAATATTGAGAATATGGCATTTAATTTTTTTTTTGTGCATAATCATATGTTTAAAAAATATCACAAACTCATCCCTTTTCTGAGCTCCGACATTCTCTACTTTGTGCATAAATATGACTTAGAAAAATATCACAAATCAAATGAATCCTCTTCTAAACATGGTATAAGAGAACATTTTCATTTCAAATTTATCTGCGATTCTTTAACATCCTAACATAAAAATATTAAGAAAAACCTAAAGGTAATAATTTCGAGGTATTAGGAGACTTTAATATATTATTGCATTAAGAAAAGGAAACATACTAATTCAGGGGGAATACCAGCTGATGTTACTTAATTTTCTAGGTCGGGAAGCGTCTGGACATGTGTTGTGAGGCGTGACAAGGGTGGGGGTAGTCAAAAAAAGTGTTACGTAATTTTTGAACGGCCCCATACTTTCTCCAGGTCATTCTTCTCAATTTGCTACAATGATTCCTGGCGGCTAAGCAGGTGGCTTCGAAAAATCTGTTTTTATACTCACCAAATCTCCAACCCTTAATTCAGTATGAGATTTCTTAATATACCAGTTTTTCTACCCGTTGCTCGACTGAACAATGTGGTAGTAAATTCACCCTGATAATTTTTTCTAAATTAGCTTTCACATTCTTAAGCTTGCGGAAACGAGATAAAACCACCTCTTGATTATTGCAGTATATATCATCTGAACCACCCCAAGAGTCGTCCTGATCAGAAGAATTCAGCTCAGGAGTTATACTCACACAAGGGACTTCATACCCCTTCTGGAGTCAAAGGGACAGGCACGCTGTTGTGAAAATTTAATTTTAGAGCATTTGTTAAAGAGTTTGGTCTTTTATTTACGAGCATTTTAGCCACAGTAATTAAGAATTGAAAATCATTATGATCCATAATGTTATTTCGAAGGCTCGAGGTAACTATATCCTTTTTACTTGCTTAACCATTGTTTCAACAGCCCCACCTAATTTATGTGCATTAGAGAATTATGAAATTTTAAAGACTTTATAGACTTTGTGTGATTTTAAGAAGTCTATGGTTTCTACATCATTTAGATAGGAGATGGTTTGCTCTACTCCAGCCGCTATCGGCCTTCCGTTATCACTAACTATTAGGGAAGGGAAACCGTACTCAAAAATATGCATTTGTAATGCCCTGAGAAAGGAGCTTTTATCAGTCAGCCGACATACAACAAGATTGATTGCTGTAGACCAGAAGCAGATATGACCAGTACATATACCTCAGTTTTGTTTATTTCTGACCTTAACTAAGAAAGGTCCACAATGGTCGATGCAAATATTCCTCAACGGAATAGTCTCTGTTTATTCTAAAATCTGCATATGCATTTTTATTAATTTTTATTATCAACATTCTTGCATTCAAACTTTTACATATCAAGCAACCTTTTAAAACCTTCATTACAACTACAAAGCTTAATATTAATGACCCAAAGCCGTTTCCTTAGTAGACCTAAAGTTTTGTCAATTCCAGCGTGTCGCAGTTTTATATGGGTCTCCCAAATCATACTCCTAGCCACAGGATAATTTTTACCCAACAGTATTGAACACCGTTCATTGTTAAGAGGCTTTTAATTTACTTCACTTACTTTGTACCCGAATAAGTCCATTTTCATCAAGAAATAAATTTAACTGCGATGTAAGGGTTCTGAACTACTATCTGTAGCCATAAACTGCTTTTTGTGCATGTACTGTTAAGATGAATTGTGCTACGACCAGTTTCATTCTGTTCGTCCGAGGTTTTCTCAGGTATATTTCTTGTCAGTTTTAACCTTCGTTTCAACTAAGCAACAAGGAGGAAGCCAATACTCAAAACGTTGACCGTTTTACTAAAGGACGAAACTAGTTTACCGGTATAAGTGATTCAGAGTTCAAATTTAAATTTGTCCTAACATAGCAGCCCAAGGAAGAAGTCTTTGCACCAGGACGAGGAACAATCACTGTACCCCGACGGAGAATCGAGAAATTTTGGACCTGTTAAAAAGAGCGTGCTGCGAAGCATGTTATCTGAAACACATCGAGTAGGATATCACTAAGGGTTTTCATCACCCCCCGTTTGGTCGAAAATTACTGTTCGCTTAGTTTGTAACAAAGATTTGAATATCATTCAGCCTATTGTTAACCCATCACTTGCTTCCTATCTATTTTGCCAAACTCAAAATCCCTAGACTTAATCCAATTTAGGGCAATCATAGACTCTGAAGCAATAGATATTACGAATCTGAAATTCTGAATAGGGACAACAGCATTAATTAGCTGTTCAGCTACATCTACGGCCGTACTTGCTCCTTAATGTACACATATCAATTCCAGTACATGAATAGACAGTTCTTAAATTCTTACAAAGCACAGAATTCTTCGCTAAAATCAGCCTTTTGTCTGCTGAACTGACAGCCCCCAAATATAAAGCACAACCTTCTGACTCTTCACTTAATGTGTCCGCATAGACTAACAAATTATACTCATTAGAACGATCACCGACGGAAAGAGGTAGTACGGTTTCCGTGCTCTTGTTAACCTGTCTGGCTTTCTTTGACCATTCTTTCAACAACTCGGTGCTTAACGGCGTATCCCATCCTATATCCTCGTCAGACTGCAAGGAATGCCAAACAATTTGCTTCAGTTCAAAACTGGTACTGAAAACCCAAAGGAATCACAATGGAATAAGAGTACTCAAAAATTAGCCTTTTTGTATCAGCTTTACGGTTCAAGTCGTGTCCGATTTTTAATTGCATATCTCTCTGTTCCAAATTAACCCATAAAACTTTGATTCGGATTCAGTGCAGTGCTCAAATTTATCATTCAATCGTTCTCTCAAGGGAACAGAATTCGTAAAAAAAGTTGTAATTCGAATCCAAAATCTCGGAACGTCGATACAGAAACATTTAATGCCTTAAACAAATCATTTTCCGCATCTGAAGTTATCCCTAACTATACATGTACGCAAGGTTATACAATGACAGTTTTCTAATACGTGTCTCATTATCATCATCAGATACACTATGGACCAGTATGTAATAGATCGCTACCTTTAACAAAAAAGTAGAGTATCTCATTCCAAACGGCCAATGATTGAAAAATCGTTCTTAAAAACATCATTAAACCACAGAAAAATTAACTCTTGTATCTTCCTCTCTAAGCAAAAGCTGTGAAATAAAAAGGCTTTTTTCAAGTTGTTAAGTCAGTCAATATTTGTCAAACCTAAGCAGTAGTGTTGAAATCTGCATTTCATTATTCACATTAGCTCCAGCCATGGAACACTGATTATGACAAAGATAAATTTTCTCATTCTTCCTTTCTCGAAGTTCGATAGAAAGACAACCCTAAACTTCGTCGCGTTCGAGTTCTTCCGAAAAACAGCATTAAGAGCTAGAAATAACACCTATGGATTCTTCTTTTTGTAAGAGGGGAGATCTGTAATTCGCTCAATTACTCCATTTTCAAATTGGATCTGTATAACTGCACCGTATTCATTTAACCTCTCAGGTGAAAATTTCTTCTTTAGAGAATTAATTGACCGTGCGAGATTCTAGTCGGGAGACATTAAATGTTCTAATTCCTTTTTCCATATAACAGGTAAAACTAACCTACCTGTCTTAGGATCTCTCCGGAAATTACTAAGATTGTTATCAATTAATTTACGATTTTCGTTTGTCAAAACATTCTCTATGGCCGTGATGAGTGTCCAAAAAGGAAGTAAATAACTGATTCGAGGATTTCTTCAGTTGCAGTCTGAATCTTCTGGTCATCAAAAAGTGCCTTCTCTTCGAGCAAACAACTGACGTCATTATAAACTGTTAGTCATTGAGTACCACCCTCAGAATTACAATTACCATCAAAAGAAATGTATAGCAAATTAATGTTCTCTAAAACCAACGAAAGACTTCCAGAAAACTTTATTCCCGACAGAATTGCGTAAAGAGTAGAGGGACATTTACAATTTTAACTGAAGTCTGTTTCTGTGTTCGTGGAAAAATATGACTTTGATCGCTACCAGGCAAGATTACAAAGTCATCTATGGCATCAGAATCTATATGCTGATCTGCCAGGGTATGACCCTTATCAACTGAGGCGTCTACTACTTTCTTCAATCCAGGTAAAAAAAAAAAAAATTGAATAATTTGGTTGTCAAATTTTTGGTATCGTTACTCCCGGCAGTGATGTGATAGGTCACCATTACCCCTATACCCCACTCCTCTTCAGTTATGTGAAGTTATAAGGTTAAAAACTGGAAGCTTAAAAATATTGGAACGCTTAAATTCTAATGGATTTTATATGTAAGAAACTAACTTTACTTTTACTCAAGTCTTAAGGAATAAAAATTGTAGATTTTAGAATTACTTCTGTATTACGTATTAATTTAATAATTTATTGATTACAAATTTACTGAATTTTACTCCAAAGAACTATTACTTTTAGAAAGTGCCTCGTTCCCCCCAGAAACGGCTTCATTACCCCCACGGGGTAAATTACCCCCAATTTGAGAACCACTGGTTTACACAAAGTGCCTTCAATATTTGCTGTCCCTAGGAACATGAACGGGAAACTCAAAATGTATTTTGAGATTCAAATTAAGTTTGAATCTTGAGTCAGTTTATTGACTAAACAATTAGGGATGTCCTTCGGAGACCCTTTTATAAAGGGAGTTTGGGAACCAAGATCTTTAAACAATGATATTTTACGACCTGAATTCTCAACATGTACAGTACCAGGGGGTAGAATTGCATCATTAAATCCCTCTGAGCCAGCAGACATCGTCAGCATTCCATTAGTGGTAGTTTTAACCATTTTGGTATCGGAACGTTTAGGAACATTAGCCTTTTTTGAACTGGTGACTAATCCGTATTTAACCTTATTTAACCTTACTGCCTTTCCAATTATCATCCTTATTAGCTGAACCAAGGCATAAATAAGACATGCGCGAGGTGACATTCCGTACATGGCCCATTAAATTTAAAATGACGATCTTTAGCATTATGCGAAGTTACATCACATTTATAATAACCCCCAAGAGATATAAGTTTATCACATTTACTATTAAGATGGGCATATTCCGTACACTCACTCAGCACGTGCTTATTCGAAATCACATTATCATGGGCATACAGTGGACAGGTTACCTTTAATTTTGAACTAGTGTTCAACGCCTTTGAAGAATCTCTGAAGTAACCGAGACTGATAAAGCATTAAAAGATTGTTTAGCCCAGTGGCTCTTGCCTTTTTGTTACCACGCCCCCTCTAAGAGTTGGTCCTTCCCTCCATGGCCCCCTTGCATCCAATAGTACAATTCCCTCCCAGATTCAAAGGAAAATGAAAAAAGAAAGAAAAGGGGTGTTTTTATTCTTTTGGGAATCAATTAGCGAGATATTTGACACTGCTTCTTGGCTACTAGATCTTGAATGCGTGGTTGAATGTTAGAGAATAAATAATACAGAGAGTCTTTAATTTTTCCCTAGGGCCCGCACCCCCTCCCTGGGAATTGCTGGCGCCCCCTTGGAGGGCGTCCCCCCCGCCACCGTTAATAACCACTATTTTAGCCAAATTTCCTTTAGCTTTCTTAGATAGGTTGGACTGAAGGGTCATACATATATTATTTGCTTCAAATAGGTTGTCCAAAATTTCTTTATGCAATAGAGATAATGTGACTTTTAAATCCATCACACAGTCTTTCCGAGATAAAATACTGAACAAACCATTTTTTTCTAACGATTGAACCTGTTCCTCTAAGACACGGGCTTCATCTATCCACTGATAGCCATGCATAGCATTAGGATCAAGATTCAAGTTACTCAAACATTAATTACCAAGTATTGTTGACTAATTTTAAAACTAATATCATTCATTGGGAAGATTTTCATTAACGATGATTCATAACTCAAATCCTTCAAATCACGGGAATCAGTCCATTTCTTGAAAGCAATTAATGTCCCTGTTAGCCGTTTTCAAAGAGATAAGAAACTTCCTGCACCGAGAGAAAGATCGTGATTTATTAAGACTTTCAAAATAAACAAATTTATGATAAGATACTGGATGACATTTTTTCAAAATTGAGGCTGTTCTATGCTAAGACAAAGTTATTTTATAATAAGAACTTCCTCCGATCTGAAAACATTAATTACTGAGTATTGTTGCTATAGCTTAAAACTTAAACGCTTCAAGTCAGTTCCCTAGACAACTGTTTCATTGCCAATCCTTACACCGTCAAGGGAGTCTTTTCGTCCATTTCGCCTGTTGGCCCTGTTAACTCCCAAGTTTGAGAATGAAACTTCCCGACCGTTTATAAATATTTATCTTCTTTATTAAGATTTTCAAAATAAACAAATTTATAAGATGGGATGACCCTCAAAATACTCTTTAGTCTTCTATGCAGACCGTCTCTTATTTTATAATAAGAACTTGACCTCCATCTCAGAATACTGGTGTTGACTGCCATCATCAGAAGACAACCAAGTCACTTCACAGCCATCTGTTTAATTGCCAACCTTATAGCCATCAGAGTCCTAACGTCAATTTTCGCCATGTTCGATACTAACCAACTCCCAAGTCATCATCAGAATAAACTAACCAATATTTATCAGCCATCATCGAGAGAATTTAACCAAGATAAAAGCCATCATTCAATAATAACCAAGTGCACCCTTCTCAATACATCTTTAGTCTTCGTTACAGACCGTCTCTTCCCATCATTGAATACTAACCAACACTTGACAGCCATCCTCAGAATACTAACCAACACTTGACAGCCATCATCAGAATACTAACCAACACTTGACAGCCATCATCAGAATACTAACCAACACTTGACAGCCATCATCAGAATACTAACCAACACTTGACAGCCATCATCAGAATACTAACCAACACTTGACAGCCATCATCAGAATACTAACCAACACTTGACAGTCATCATCAGAATACTAACCAACACTTGACAGCCATCATCAGAATACTAACCAACACTTGACAGCCATCATCAGAATACTAACCAACACTTGACAGCCATCATCAGAATACTAACCAACACTTGACAGCCATCATCAGAATACTAACCAACACTTGACAGCCATCATCAGAATACTAACCAACACTTGACAGCCATCATCAGAATACTAACCAACACTTGACAGCCATCCTCAGAATACTAACCAACACTTGACAGCCATCATCAGAATACTAACCAACACTTGACAGCCATCATCAGAATACTAACCAACACTTGACAGCCATCATCAGAATACTAACCAACACTTGACAGCCATCATCAGAATGCTAACCAACACTTGACAGCCATCATCAGAATACTAACCAACACTTGACAGCCATCATCAGAATGCTAACCAACACTTGACAGCCATCATCAGAATACTAACCAACACTTGACAGTCATCATCAGACTCCCTTAAAGATATGAGCAGGGAGGATTCTTGAACAGAATAAAGTTTCTGTAACTCACTAGCAGACGTAATTGAAAATGGCTTTCGGCAATAAAATTTCAAATTGACCAAAATTAATGTAAATAAGCTACCACCACCAGTAGACAATCAGGGAAGCAGCAATAACAAGTTAAATCAACAAGAACAATGGATTAGCTGCCAGGTTAAACCAAACACGCCAAGAAAACCTTAGGGGGGGGGTGTCCAGGGAAGAATGATGCGGAGAGGCCAGAGCTGAATCAAGCCCCACGTTGGGCACCTTTCGCTAAAATTGATTACATGGTAATTCAAGGATGGAAAGATCGATTAATTACGAGGTTAAGAGGAAGGTGAATAAAAATGAAATATCTTTTACAAAAAGTTTTCAGACTGTACTTATAGAAGGCTATAGCTCCTTAGAATTAAGTAATCAATACTAAGTCTAAATTACTGAAAATGTTCCGATAGTTCCAAGATGATAGCTCTCGACCTCTTTTCACTCAAGGTTCCTTCCACCCCTTTCAGCCAAACTTCAACCTACAGAAAAAAGGGCTAACTTGTAGGGAGAGATGTATTTGCAAACTCCAAATCTGATTTACTCCAAACCTCAGAAGAGTGTTAAGACTAAAAAACTTAAATCTCAAATGATATTCACACTTTAAATAAGTTAATCACTTCACTACAGGTTGAAGATAAATTTATAAAGGGCCTTGCCTCATCAACCTTTAAATGCAAAATTCACTTTCGCCGACTATGTGCACGTAACACCCTTGGATCTGCATTACATAAACTCACCTTATGTTGGGCCGCTAGCTGCGAAGATCTTGGAATCCTCGCAGTCTTCCTCAACCATAAATTATCCTTCATCTGGACCCCCACACGACGCGTTCATTTGCTCATGTTCAATTTCGTACACCTTACGAACATCCGTGACTTGAAAAGACGTCCTTTCAGCCGCAGTAAAACATCAATACCTCCGGAAAACAATCCATCAACAAATGTGAGCAGAAATAAGATACTGAACACCCGACCAGCCAAATAGAACCTCCTTCAAAGGTTCTCGTAACAGAAACCATCGTCTTCCGCTTCTCTGTCAGGTCTGACGTATGTCAACTAATGACGTGTGACGCGTCCAAGGATGGTGGAGACATAGTAAGTCCATACATACAAATACAAGGGGTTACTTAACTAAATATGAACATTTAATTGAAATTATCGTTGGAGAATCAAAATTTAAAAAAAGGGACATTTGTATAAATATTTTTTTTACATTTTTGACACGCCTGTATACATATATTTACATATCATGTTTCAGGAAATTTTACAGATCTAACAACTAAAATCTTTTCCTGACATGATTAATGTAACCACTCCGATATTCACTTTTCCAAAATCTGCACTGTAAAATCATTACAGTGATTTGATCATTAATATACATATAGTTTGGGCAGACTAGCTTATTGAAAATTTTGTTTGCCAAAGTTCCGTGTGTTTAAGCGTGTTTTGTGTGAAAATCATGTCATTTATTTTTTCATATTTATCTTTAGTCAGTAACAGTTGCTTATGAAATGCCACATTTCCCTTTATGGTTTTAACCGTAATGAAATTGATGAAGTTATGTGTAAAACAGTACAATACATTGTAGTAATAGGCTCGTCAGTTGCCTCATATTTTCTATTGGTTTGAATATAGAGTGCAACTGAACCAAAGATCTTTAACATATTAAGCTTTTCATCATTTAATTCTGCCCCAGTTTTGCGTTTTATCTGAAACTTTCAAAAGCTAAGAGTGTTTTTCATTTGAATTATATTTAAAATCATTATATCTTCTGCTTTCCTATTTATGTTTTGACTAGTTATTTGAGTATTTGTATCAAACACACCATTACAATAGATATCTCAGTGCCTTTTTTCTTAAGTTTGACCACCATGTTGAAGTGTGAGACTAAAGCAAGAGTTTGTACTGATGTATAAAACAGGAAAATTTTTTTATAATATTTTCACATTACATTCTAAACGTAGCGATCATGACAAAAATATCAGTCATCTGCTCTCTTGGACCATACATGAAAGTAGTTCACATTGTCAAATGTAGTATAGGTACTGACAGCAGATCCGAGAGTGACTTGATTGTTGTATTGTAGGCCTATATAAAAGTATCTTGTGAATGTAATTTGTTTATTATTATTATTATTATTATTATTATTATTATTATTATTTTATTATTATTATTATTCAGAAGATGAAACCTATTCATATGGAACAAGCCCACAGGGGCCATTGACTTGAAATTCAAGTTTTCAAAGAATATGGTGTTCATTACGAAGTAAGAGAAGGTAAAGAGAAATACAGAAAAAATAGATCTCACTCATCAAAAAGAAAAAAAAATTGATAAATAGATAAAAATTTATTAAAATGCAAGGAGAATAGCATTAGGGTAATAATGCATTGCATTGCATTGTTAATATTTACAGCAAGAAATGAGACTGGAGCAGCTGTCTGAAGGAGAAGCATTAAGTATATTTGAATGCAATTGTGTATTTTGTCTTATAGATATTAGTTTTTGTACATTTGTAGTATTTTTTCATGAATTATTTCATACGAAATGTACCAGACCATTAAAATCCTTTAAACTGTATGACTCGCTAGCTAGTTTAGTTTTCTTCCACTGCATTAGTTTGCCTTTCAAACATTTCAGTTGGTTAATCCATCTTGGAGAGGGTACCAGTTCGCCCCACATAGTTCATATTTTGACCTAAAAGGTCCTGGTCTTACCAAAAAGGTCCTAGTTTGCCCTACAAAGTTCCTATTTTGACCTAAAAGGTCCTAATTTGCCACCACAAAGATCCTATTTTGACCAAAAATGTCCTAATT
Source organism: Macrobrachium rosenbergii (assembly GCF_040412425.1). Classification (NCBI taxonomy): domain Eukaryota; kingdom Metazoa; phylum Arthropoda; class Malacostraca; order Decapoda; family Palaemonidae; genus Macrobrachium; species Macrobrachium rosenbergii. Next base: position 47,005,505 of record NC_089786.1, on the reverse strand, counting down.
TGCCCAATCAATTTCCTATTTTGACCAAAAAGGTCCTAGTTTGCCCCACAAAGTTCCTATTTTGACCTAAAAGGTCCTAGATTGCCCCACAAATTTCCTATTTTGACCAAAAAGGTGCTATTCGTACCAAAAAGGTTCTAGTTTGCCCCACAAAGTTCCTATTTTGACTAAAAAGGACCTAGATTGCCTTACAAAGTTCCTATTTTGACCAAAAAGGTCCTAGTCTTACCAAAAAGGTCCTAGTTTGCCCTACAAAGTTCCTATTTTGCTAGCCAAAAAAGGTCCTGGTTTGCCCCACAAAGTTCCTATTTTGAACTAAAAAAGATTGTCCTACAAAGCCTTGACCAAAAAGGTCCTAGTTTTACCAAAAGGTCCCACAAAGTTCCCATTTTGACTAAAAAGGTCCTAGTCTTTCTAAAAAGGTCCTAGTTTGCCCAACAAAGTTCCTATTTTGAACAAAAAGGTCCTAGCCTTACCAAAAAGGTCCTGGTTTGCCCCACAAAGTTCCTATTTTGACTAAAAAGTCCTAGTTTGTCCTCACAAAGTTCCTGTTTTGACCAAAAAAGTCCAAGTTTGTCCAACAAAGTTCCTATTTTGACCAAAAAGGTCCTAATTTGCCCCACTAAGTTCCTATTTTGACTAAAATGGTCCTAGTCTTACCAAAAAGGCCCTTTCTATCAAATAGTTACTTCTCTTAACATGATCTGCTTGGAAAACCTAATTCAAGAGGAAAATCAGACACCGTGAAGTTGAGAAATATCTGATTATTTGTGGCTTTCGTTCCCCAGTGTATGCAGTCATACAGAACTAACCAAATTTGGTAAAACACTCACAAAGTGGAGGCCCACTTCACAAAAAGTTTTGAACACAACGCGAGTGTTTTGTCCAAGGGAAACTATTATCACATACAATACAAGTATCACTATTTCTGACTAAACACAGGGCACTCGTCATAACCATGCCACAGAGTATTACAATGTTTTCCTATGTAAAATCATCTCTAAGATTTTTATACTAAGCTTTAAAACATCAACAACTTGTACTAAAAAAACTAACATCTTCGAAAACAGTTATTAACATTCCTTGAAATTATCTTAGTTGAAGACACTGACCTGCTGGATACATGAACTGAGTTTTTATAGTTTCTTGAGGAACAATTCTGAGTTCCTAATCTTCCCTGGATTTTTCAATTGTCAGGGTGTTTGGGACATTTAAACCATATGCTATGATTTCGAGAACTTTTCATCTTTGTTTTATGTTTATCATAATCGGCATATGCTTGCAGGAAAACTCCAGTGGCAGCTCACAGTAGGACTTAACCATGCAGACGAAAATATTCAAGTTTTTATAAGTTACGTTTTAAGAAAGAACATGCAGTGAATACTCAACAATTGACAATAAAATAAAGTCACATTACAGCAAAAGTCTCGTTAATCCTCATGCATATTTTCTCCATGAGCAGAGCGTGGAGCTTTCCTGAATAGTGTTACAATGTTTTCATAGTCTAATGGTACATTAACTACTTGCTTATGATTCATTATAATTCTATTCTCTACATATAAAATTATCATTTTGACTTTAAAGACAATATTGAACACAGCATTTTATCAGTTTGTCTCTGTGCACTCTCCAGAAATGCACAGTATTATTCCAGATAGAAGAGGTGTTTGACCAAAATTGCACTTTCTTGAAGGTTACAGTTGAGCAAATGCTGTAGTCTTAGAGAACCATGCCTTGCGGCTTAAGAAAAGGATGACACTGACGTTTGGGAAACATTGGCAGGTTGTCTACTACAACACTGTCAACAACATTTGTGTGATACCTGCAGTAACCATTAAGAAATTAGGTTAGGCTGACGTTCATGTTTAAAGGAGTGGAAAAAATAGTATATAATTAATCTTATTATTCAGAAGATGAACCCTATTCATATGGAACAAGCCCACCACAGGGGCCATTGACTTGAATTTCAAGCTTTCAAAGAAAAAGGTGTTCATCAGGAAGTAAGAGGAGGTAAAGAGGAACACAGAAAGAAGAGAACTCACTTATAAAAAATAAATTAATAGATAAAAATGTATTAAAATACAAGGTGAATAGTTTTAGGGTAGTAATGCATTGCATTTTGCTTGAACTTTTGAATTTCTTTTGTACTGAAAGAGTGACAAAACAGAAGTGACAAAAATTCTTCATCACAAGGGTACTCATTCTGATCTTCTAAACTAAAGGTAAGAAATGTCCTAATTGTATGCAAGGTTAGGTAAGAACAATTTTCTTGAACGTAAAATGTGACTGATTTACAACAAATTTTATTTCCTGATATCTCTAATAACTAATTTAAAAAGTGCCTTAGAAACAAATTCAGGTAAATTTCCATGTAAAATTTGGCTTTTCAAAATTAGTAATACCAAAATCAAAATGGCACATTGTGAACAAAATTTTCCAATAATCAATCAATAATGGCATACATTTTATTCAGCACATTACTCTACATTGTAATAGCTTCACAGTGGTATATCGAATGACCATTCATCAAGATTCAACGAAATTGTAAAGTAGGCCTAACTGCAAAATTTCCTAAACGTGATAATCATGGCTTAGTTTAAAACTTACAGGGGCGGGGGGGAAATGTACCAAAGTAATCTTGCATACTCAGTGCCTCTAGAAATATGTTAGGTTGTGAAAATTTTATTCCTGCTCATCAATCTGTCTTCGTTTAATGACTTAAATAAAATGGAAATGACCATCTGTACTAATCATATTTCTTTGGTTTACGTCTAGTTCTTACAGTCGCCAGATACAGTCATCTAATGATAAAAATGCAACTAAATTTATCAGTCAAGTAATTAAAAAACATGAAAGAACAACAGGTACTGGTATCTCACTGCACTGATAGAGTTTTTGCCCAAGATTATACATCTTATAGCAGGGCAATAAGATTTTTTACATCATATTATGATCATTATTATCATTGTTCAAAAAATGAACCCCTCTTCATATGGAACAAGCCCACAGAGGCCATTCACTTGAAATCCAAGCTTCCAAAGAATATGGTGTTCATTTGAAGTAAGTTACAGAAGATAACAGGAAACACGGAAAACAGAGATCAGTAATTAGAAAAAATAAGTGAATAAAGTAATAAATAAATATATAAAAATAAATGAATTAGTAAAATATACAGTGAAAGATTTTAGGGTAGTAATGCATTGCATCTTCGCCTGAACTTTTGAGGTTATAATTGCACATCCTTAGCAATGTTGTTATAAAGGAAGGTCAAATGAATAGCTAAAATACTCTCGAAAAATCTTAGGACAATGTAAAGTGAAGTAGAGTGTGATCAAATTACAACCGTAACCATTATCTACGTCACTCTCTTCATTTATAAATAACCATTCGGCGGCAGAGATCAGAAATCTACAGTACAGTAAGTGAATGGACATTTTAGCATTACATTAAATTATTATTATTATTATTATTATTATTATTATTATTATTATTATTATTATTATTATTATTATTAAATAGCTTAACCAGACCAGGGTTATAATTCTGAACTCTGTTGGTAGGCTCTCATTGCCAACAAATGAAATACTTCAAATACATTTTATGGTCATCATTAGATCTCAAAGATCGAGATGGTTTGGGTCTGTGGTGAGTAGGGGAGAATTGCAGCGGATAAGTAAAGCATTAGCAGGACGAAGGCCTGTAGGAAGGTCCAGAAAATTTAAGAAAAGGTCACAGATGAAGAGCTGGACCAGTTGGGAATTCAGAAAGAAAATGTAGATGACAGAATAGGGTAAAGAGAGCTCATTTCAGGTTAAGTCCTGTCAAGGAAAAATCCTGATGAAATGTGTTGGTGGCGACACTGTATTTTTTTCTAGACAGCTAAATGTCAGTCCAGATACCACATTTGGTGGTAAATTGGTCATGATTATTGACAGAGATATATTTTAGACTCAAAAATACATTTTTCAAACACTAAAGCACATTTTTGATACAGGATACAGAAATGTACCTCATTTCTCGAATTCTGGTATATAGGCAAAGGTTCAACCACTTCACTGCTTCCGGCAATCATTTAAAAAGATCTTACCAGAGTCTCTGGTTGCATTGAGAACTTTCTTCCAGTTATAAAGCGTTTGGATGTTCATCAGCTTTTGCAAGACTGTCAACTGCTTTCCGAAGAAGTAGGTGGACTATTTCCAGTTAAGCGTACTAAGTTCAACAGATCCTTTGCTTCTTCCTCATTCAGTCTTAATGCTTGTGCTCTGTAGGCAACATCAGCCTGGTTATAGAATCAGGCTATGCCTCTGTATTTATGCCCTACAGGCTGCCTTAACCTGGCTATAGAATCAGGCTATGCTTTTCAATCAGAGTTGTCTCTTTCAATCCTAAATTGATCAACCTAGACTAAGAACCTTCAGTCCAGAGTGAGTATTCTCCCACATAAGTTGCTGGACAGAGAGTAAAATCAGTTTGTAGCAAGAAATAAGAAAAATCCCTTGTACTTCTTAAGTCTATCCAGAGGTAACAGAATTTCTTGAATACTCCTGAAAGACAATATCAAAAATGTCTCAAGAGCATAGAAATGAGTAACCTCGAACTTCAGAATATTGCATCAAATAGGTTCCATAAAATAACTCTTGGTTTTCATTAACTTCATATCTTGCTATTCCTTCTAGATCGTTATAATTAACTAGGTGCCTTCCTTGGAGCTCCAGAATACCCATTAACTTTTCATAAATATTAGGGAAAGCAAAGTTACAAGGTTGGGGGTCTTCCCTTTGAAATCATCACTGCCTGTGGAAACTTGACAAGGCTGAGGGAGGTGATCGTGGAAAAGCTTACAAAGACCAACTGGTGTAAAAATCCTAATATATTTTAACCTACTGATTTGTGTAGGCAGACATCAAATCACACCACATAAGAACAGGTGGTTTCATTATGGCTCTCCTGGGATGACTAGAGTTCCTCAAAGATAATAAATCTAAGAAAGGTAAGAAAGTTCAATTATGTGCAGTGAACCAGCGTAGAATACAGAAAGAACTGCCCTCTGTCAGTAAACAGACAGTGACGTTATGACTTCTTATTCAAGCTTCCTTTTAAAGTTGTTGATATCCCAAAAACATTAGGGTAACTCTCAGGAAAATTTGGATTCACTTGTCACGATTAATCCTGAAACGTGGATGTGTTTCCAGTGAGGGTTGCCAGTCCTCAGAGAGAGAGAGAGAGAGAGAGAGAGAGAGAGAGAGAGAGAGAGAGAGAGAGAGAGAGAGACTCAGTCTCTCCTTTCCCACAGATGATTAAAAGCATTTCCCAATGCCTTCAGGAAAACTAGCCCCACATTGATGTATCAAAATGAGTTTGGGTTTTTTGCATCAAACCCTTGTGAGGTTTCTATCTTGGGCAAGAATTTCATATTTTTCTATACTGCAGGTATCTGAGTGAGGTTCACCTTTGTGAACGATCTTTACCTCAACAAGGCAAAATTCAGAAAGAAATATTACATAAGTGAAAGCTTTCATCATCATCATCTCAATTTAAGCTCGTTTCTATAGGGGGTTGTTGTTTTGGACGAGCCACTTCCATCTACCTCTGTGGTGCGTTTCTGCTTCCAGTCCCTTCTCTCTCCAGTCCTCCCTCACACAGTCTCCCCGTCTCTTTCTTGGTGTTCCTCATCGTCTTCTACCCTGCACTTCATATTACTGCAAAAGTAGAGGAAATGGTCCACAGACGTATTAAGAATTGCCGTCCATACAATGCATACCTTTTTTTTCTTTATGAATTCTTTACCCGTATCCTTTTATCCAGGAAGACTTATGCAGCAAGAGAAAGCTACAGACTGCCTCTGTTTATTCTGCTGTATAGAAGCTTTAAAGACTGTAAGTGGGTACTGCATTCAGTGTGTGTTGTGTGGTACAGTAGGGAACACTATTATCTATAATAATAATGTCCAAGTGGATCTTATTTTATTTGTCCTCCCCCACGTGACACGATGCAGCCACCTACCTCCTGCAAACCGGTTTGTCCGCCCCATCCGGGGTAGGTAGGGGATTGGGAGGGTAAGGGAGACAGCAGCACCGAGTTCCAGCGCACGTGGCGTGCACCAACAAGCTCATGGTAAAATATTTGGCCTCCTTAATTTGTTTTTTTCTATTCTAACATGAGGCGACATAAAATAATGTGTTTACCAAATGTAATATGAGATAACATTAAGTACAAGTTCTTCCTACATCTATGGTAATGCTGCTGCTGCTATTATTATTATTATTATTATTATTATTATTATTATTATTATTAGTAGTAGTAGTAGTAGTAGTAGTAGCAGTAATAGCAGTAGTAGTAGTAGTAGTAGTAGTAGTAGTAGTAGTAGTAGTAGTAGCAGTAGTAGTAGTAGTAGTTTAAATTCTGAGTTCCCATACAGCTGACCTCCTGCTAATTTTAAATAAGGCAATAAAAACAAATCTGGCAGTGTCAGAAGATATGAATACAGTACAGTACTCATATTACTTCAGGACCAACAGCTGCATCATAAAAATCTCGACATACAGTACCTATGGATGAATATCTGCAACCTCTAAGATATCAAGGGGTACAAGTAAACTGAATACGTCGAGAAACGGAAGATGAATTATTGTAGCTGAGTTTGATACACATCAAGAATCTGGAATGTTTCATTTTTGCAGGAACCTAGGTAACCAGGACTTTAGGTAACCGGGACTTTGGGTAACCAGGAGTCTTTAAGGTACAAAGACCAGCAGTGAAACTAATCAACTCTGCTGCAGCACAGGCAAACCTACTGAAAATACTGACGTAAAAAAATATAGTTCCAAAGTCACGAAAAAATAATCTCTTCGGTACATGCTGAAAAATCTGAACATGCGATACAGTAACCCCTGAAATTATCAGACCTGAAAAGTGGTGCATTTGTGGAAAAATTTCTTAAATTGAATGAGTTAATCACAATTTTTATCAGGCTAAAACTGATATAAGATTGCCATTACCTGTTGATTATACTATAAGTTATATAAAATTACTGTTACCCGTGAGGGACACCTTTAGTGCTTGAGTTCATGTTATAGCCTACTGTAGGGTCACTGTTATTGACCAGAATTTCTTACCTACCAGAAGACCAGACACCTGAAGAAGTATCTGATAAGTTGAGGAGCTACTGTCATGAACTACAAAACTAACATTGAAACATTAAATGGCTTCAAACCGAATGCTTCAGAAACCAGCTAAAAGCAACGAAGAAAGGCTGCAAATCCATTAAAAAAATATATGACTCGTATTTGTGATGCAATATAGTACTCTTTAATATATCAACATTCGTCGCTTCTTTAACATGTGCAAGCTTTCGTGCAATATTTTCTTCATCAAAAACTGTAAAATGCTTTAATTCAGTTGACTATCATAAAACAGAGCACAGCTCTTGTAGATATTCATAAAACTCTTTCTTGTAGATAACAATGAAGGTAACATCATTTGTTATAAAACTGTGACTTCAACTATGAATACAAAAACTGTGATTTCATTCTTGACTAAGGAAATCTGCTGGGATTTTAGGTGAGTGCAAATATCAAGAAGAAAATATCTACATGTCCATTTCAACTTTCTTCGTAGGACTAACCAGGACTTCCCATTGACTCTGGATACAAGCTACGTTGTACTACAAGAAAAGTCAAATGCCTATAAGGCAAAACCAAGATTTACACTTGGATAAAACTGAATTTTCAGAGGACTAACCTGGCATCTCAGAATGCTAAACCTAGAACTGCAGTTATTAAAATAAATATTTTCAAAACCCTGTTCATCTATACCATTCTCTGTTCAGCACTTCGTCAGAAAATTTATTTAAAAAACCGTGATTCCAATGAAGACGGTACTCAAAACTAGCTCTTAATAAAAACTACTGTACTGTTATTGCTCTGCTTCTTCCATCCAAATGATATACTTTAGTTGCTCTTCACAATAAACAATGTGCTTCCTCATGGAAAGGTCAGGGGTTGGAAGGCATTTCCAAAATTGCCATGACATCTTTGAAAATCAATTTTATCCTGCAACTTTCACGCCATTTAAAATGATGTGCCTATTCTTCTGTGACATCTGTTCTCAATGATGTGCCTATTCTTCTGTGACATCTGTTCTCAATGATGTGCCTATTCTTCTGTGACATCTGTTCTCAATGATGTGCCTATTCTTCTGTGACATCTGTTCTCAATGATGTGCCTATTCTTCTGTGACATCTGTTCTCAACGATGTGCCTATTCTTCTGTGACATCTGTTCTCAATGATGTGCCTATTTTTCTGTGACTATTCTTCTCAATGACATCTTCTGTGACATCTGTTCTCAATGATGTGCCTATTCTTCTGTGACATCTGTTCTCAATGATGTGCCTATTCTTCTGTGACATCTGTTCTCCATTTATTTACATTACCTAAACTGCTGGCTTCTCTTTTCAGTTTGGTTCAATTTTCTCACCATCTGTGACAATCCATGAATATTACTTATGTCACTGCAATGATTCTTCCAAGAATTATTATGGCTGATAACTGGAATTCAACAAAGCTAATTGAACTTCTAAAAAGAGAGTTTAGAAAATTAATGCAAATCCCATAAAGTTATACACCAGTCAGTAGTTTTACTCCAAATGGATTAAGTTACAGAAACCACAACACAAATATTCAACCATAATTTGCCCACACAACATCTACGTCTTAGAATCCAGGTATATCTATCATTAGTCAAGGCTTAACAAAAATTAGTTTAGATTTCTACACAGCACATGCTCTTGCTCTGCTAATCTGACACCTGGAATACATGTAACATCCTAGTTAGCCTCTGACATGAGAACCACTATTAATGACTACTGTAAACTATTGGCCATTCCAGCTAACATGCTACCCATATCCATAAAAAGTAAAAAATATTTTCTACATGCTATATATATTTCTAAGTGTAAAATAAATAAAGCTTATTTGTAATCTCTTCTAATATCATATCCTAGTTGTTCTATTTCCTCTAAAATAGGTACTCTACAGTATACACACCTTGATTTTACAGTCAGGTTCAGAGTATTGACTACAGCATGAATCTAAGTTTATAATGACTAGGAATTAGAGATCCTTAATATCGGTAAGTTAATACTATTATGTCACAAGGAAAGAGTTTGAAAGAGTTTGAAACGTGATTTGCCTCCAAACGAAAGGCTCCCTGTTTGAGTACAAGTGTACTAAGGCTTGAAATGCATAGAGGAAATTATATCATTACTGTATACTCCTCAGTATCCCATTTCTGTTGTTTTATATATACATATTTTTCAGTGGAACTTTTGCTCGTGTTTAGAAGTCTGTCGGAAGTATGCTTGATTTCACTGCAGTGATGTATAAACCGAATGTGACTTGAATGTTGGGAATGAATGTTCTGCACAGTTCAATCTTGACATGAGTTTGGAATTCCTTCTGTTGAGAACTCTGGACAAAAGACAAATGTCACCTGCAACTATAAACTGTTCAAGACTTCATCACTTGGAAAACCAAGGCTCATTTTACCATATCACCTTTGCAGCATTGCGTCTATTTACAGATTTGGGGAAAAGGCTTCATACTCATCACAGACGTCATTGTCCATCAAAATACTGATGTATTATGTCATCAAAAAGGTCCTCTGTATTATCACACACGCATCATGAGCACTGGAGGTTTATCATTCTGAAGGCGAAGCTTGGAATTGACTTTGCATCTGAAACTTGATTCCAGATGGCAGTTACTTGATCACACTGACCACGGAGCTTGATATCAATCCTATGCAGGGCAGTCCCAAAGATTGATTGTTGTTGCAAAACACTTTGGAAATCAGGAGAATTTTCAAGATCTCTGGCCAATCTTCCACAGACGATACCTGCCAAATGACAAGAAGGAGAGAAACTTAGAAGGAAAGAAATACACATGAATGGTTATAAGTAAAATCAATTTGCTTTTTGTTCCATCTGTCATGATATTTCAAAGTTTAATATATCATGACTTGGCAAAGGATCAGGAAATCGACACTGATAGGCAATTTTCATCCTTCAGGCAAATTTTAAAATTACCTAAAAGATATACTGTACAGTAATCAATCTCACCAGTAAACTAACAATAAAATACAGTACCATATTAAAGTATGTTAATCTTACAGGATTCAGACACTAACACCAAATGCAAAAGACAGTACCATATTGTAACTTATTACCATAAGAAATGAGATCAGGTCATCTGACATTTTTTAATTAATGCATCTCAAATATAAAAATGTTGGTGCATCCTCAATTGTCAAATCCCTTTGTGATTTTTTCTTCTTTTTTTTTTTTTGCCAGACAGAATTCTGAAGTCATAACGTTTATATCTTTCATAATAATTTTCCTGATATTAAAAGCAGAACATTTGCTAATCAGGTACTGACACTAAATTTGATATCATTTTTTAAAACTTAAATGACGGAAGGTCATCCCTCTAATAAAATGAGTTTGGTCACCACATGGAAATCTGGTGGCAAGCCGTCTTCTTCTTTGGCTCAGTATTTCATGATAAACATTGTGCATCAATCTCTTTCAAGCTTGACAACAGTCTTTTGATCCGACTCTTGGGAATTACTCATAAAATTTATATTATTTTACATCACAAGGTTTAAAGGTTACCAATTAACTGCAGGGGCAAGGGACAGATCACTGTGTATAGCAAAATGTTCCAGAAACCAAACACGCAGACTTAGACTCAGAGAAACAATGCAGTTGGCTGTTGATGACTCATCAGGCAGACTAATGCAAAGCTCCATCCCCAGCCCACAGCGACAGTGATTTTATATGCCACTAAGTGAGTTTGAATCTGGGACCAACTCTGGAAAATATCTGGCGATGCCACGAGTTGCCAGGACCCTACAGTTACAGTTCACTGTAACTGTAGATGAGACCCACAAACTCAATTTTTCATAAACGCAACATTGTAAGAACATTCTGAGAACTATAAGGTGTCTTCCATCCAAATTGTCACATCCACATGTTATAATACTCAGAAGATAAGAGCCTTTTTCTTTGACGACTTAATATTTTCAGTCTTTCTGATTTTAAGTGGGAGCTAATTGTACAATCTTGAGGCTAAAAATTAAATGGTATGACAATGACAATACACAGTGATGAGAATTGGCACTGGCATTTCCAGTGAATGGATGCTAATCATGAATCTGAATGATGAAAAATTCCACTTTACACACAGTTCAGCTGTAACATAAAGAGACTTACCAATGCTTGATCTGCACTGGTCCCTGATGTGGCAAGAACACAGCAACTCAGATCTACACGACTCGACTAAACGTAAAGGGTCACCGAGGCAAAAATCCACAGTGGTACCTCAAGCTCTTAGTTTCGCTGGTGTTGCTCAGAATGCTACCTCTGTGTCACTTCTTGTACAGACAACCGACCCTGTCAGAACGTGACTATTACAATACGATGGGCCTAATGGCTTTGTTACAAAATGATAGTACAGTAGTATATTTCTATGCAATGGGAGATAAAACAGGACAAGACTGATAACTGGTACATATGACAGACCATTCAAAAGTTAGTTTATTAAATGTTTGATAAGAACAATTGACGTGACAGATGATTTAGAAAATTTATAAGGAAGTTATCCTTGTTCCTAGATCATATCAATGCAGTTATGAAGAGGGCAGTCAAATACTGTAACTAAATTGAGGAAATTAGTTGTTTTCTCAAATACGCAACATCAAAGCATAACTTTACATTTTATCTTATGAGTTAATCATCTGAAAAGGTTTGAGGGTGACAGAATGAAATAAATCATACAACAATAATTGCTGAATAAAGCGAAAGTATAAATACTCAGATATAAATACTGAATAATTAAGCGTTTTACTGTCATGAAAAAATACTTTCACCACATCTCAAGGGGCTAGCCAAAGAATAATTAACTGATATATGAGAACATTTGTCTGGAATCTTACGCTATCTTGCGTCTACAAATTTTCTGCAGAGAGCCATCAATAAAGTGAACATCCCTTATCTATCATTTTAATACTAGCGATCATATTGTTCATTGTAAGCTTTTTAAACATAAATACATTTGTTTTATGAAGAAGTTTCAGAGAAAATTATTTTAAAGGTAAGAAACGGACAAATATCACTGATAAAAATAACAAAAATACGGTGGGTTAAAAATCAAATTGAATGTAACTTTTAATACAATGTTAACAATAATATCCTCTAAAACTATCTGAAATTGAAAAACAAGTCTAAAATGCATTACTGTATGTAATGTACATTATATACAGTATGATTGTATCAACTTTTGTTATACAAATGAAAATATAATCTATATCTATATCTCTATATATATATATATATATCTATATATATATATCTATAAAATAAAAAGCATCACAGTTGAGCTACTAGCTGCTTTGTTTATAGAAGAATATCTTAAATCTATGCAATGGCAAACAATATTTGATCAATGATAATCTAAAGTATAAGTATCAGCAAATACTAGGCCACTTCTCACCCCTTCACATTACAGTAGCTGCCTATGGAGTACCCCATAAGATACATAGAGGCCTAAGTCATTCTTCCTAAAAGAAACTGTCAGATTTAGAATTAAAAATGCAAAAATTAGCAAAGGGCAGAATGTGATAGCCATGGTTTTGTACTTACAAGGCAAAACAGCTGATTAAATAGCCTTCTATTTTGGCGAAGAACTGGATCTCTCCCTACGCTCACAGGGTGTTGGCTGGAAGAGAGAATGAAATTGTAAAATGTCCTGAGCAACAATTAAACATATTTGTCATCATGATTCAATGAACACTGATGTGAGTAAACATCCATAAATAAGCAAATGCTCAATGAACTTCTTTATGGGATGTTGCCTACATTAAGAGTCGGCTACTTTCTTGAGGTCTCTTGTTATTCTTCAGAAATCCATTGTTACAATTATATCTCTTTACTAACATCAACTTATGGACTTGTTACAATTATTTTCAGCTTTATTTACATCAAATTAACGGTGATTCTAGCTACTAAGTTAAGAGACATTGCAAAGCAATAGCTGCAATTACTATCATGCTACCATCTGCACCACTTCCTAAAATCAATGACTCCTACTGTCGGCAAGGATAGATTTTGATTCTCAAAAATAACGAGAAGCAAAATCTCCGTGAAAGATGTTTCCTACTGATGGTTCATATTAGCAAGTCCTGTTTTTCATTCACAAACCTTGCAAAACAACAACTATCCTTTATAAATTTCCTGTACTATGAGGAAGTTTCATTGGTTGTAAATATGATCTTCCACTCAATTTAGATTAAACAGACTTAGCACTCAGTCCTCTGAAGCTAAAATTGAGGCACTGTTGTAACAAGTAACTTTCTCTTTTCTTTGTGTCGTAAGAAAGCATTGGGCTTCAAAAAATATAGCACTGCATTAAATACAATAAAAAAATAAAATATAATTCTATTTCATACTAAAAGGAAGTCTAATTTGCTCAAGCTCATAGTTTTATAATCTGTGACAGCAACTGTTATGATAACTAACAATAATAAAAAATATCTATACTCATGTATCACCAGAAACACACAAAACAAACAAATAGAATTGAACTGAATATAGAATTTAGGCCAAAGGCCAAGCACTGGGGCCTATGAGGTCAAGAGCAAACAAACAAAAAAAGCAAAAGGATGCTTACACAGGAGAGATGTCTCACCAGACAGGGACGCGAGCTGGTGGACGCGGGACTCTGGCTCTGCCTTCCAGACCCTTTGGTCTTCTTGTGACCCAGAACTTTTCAGATGCTCCTCTAGGTGCCCAATCCCGCCAATGTCTATTCTGCATCGGTTACACCTGAAGTCTTTGGACTCGGTGACTGTTATCAAGCGTCTATTGAGAGCTACGCTAATGTTTGTAGGGAGAAGCTGCTGCAGTGATGGCGGATTCTCCTGGGAGTTGAGCAGGTTGGTCAAGGCTTGTCTGGTTCCCGCCACAGAGTGGCGCCTGCTCTTCAGGTGGTCCACTGCTGCGGCTTCTCCAGCGTATACCTTATCACATACTGTGCATTTGTACTCACTGCTGTTGCTCTCGTACTTCAAAACCCTGTCGTTCCAAGCTTGGCGAAGAGATGCGTTCTGGAAGAGGGTCAGTAGGTTAACCGCACCTCTTGACAGAGGGGACTGTTCTTTTAAACAATAACTCTGTCTTTAAAAAATACACCTTTACTATTTGCCTAAATATAAATCTAATTTATGCACTATCATCAGTTAATCTTACTTTTTCAAGCAAAAGGTGTGACTTTTCAGTCTAGTCTCCCCTGATATTTTTTTAGCACCCCCCCCCCCTCGCCCCGCCTTTTCTTTTGGTCTTACAAATCATAACCGGGTTAAGGGGGTTATTTGCAGTTATAGAAAGGAAGTTATATATACACTTTCTTGGCCATTTTTTCTTATAGCGCGTCGATATATCTGTATCTTGCTTCCCCTGGCACTTAGATGTGTGGCGTTTCTTGAATAAAGGCACCCAGTTGCCGTTCCGTCGGTCTCTGCATCAAAAGGTCTCACTCCAAAGCAAGTGAAGATACCCGAATAATTCGTAAAGTATTAAAAATGAACAGCCTTCAAATTATCACACCAAAATAACTATAAAAACAAACAAGGTAATGAGCAAATATTACCAAATCAATAAATTTCGGACTTCAGGGTAACCAGAAATAATAAAACCAAACATTACTTAATAATTCACTTTCCGAGGTATAGACTTTATACAGAAATTGTTCTCAGTAGTAACAATAAAACAGAGATAACATACATAACCACTCACACTTTACTAAAATAACTTTTCACTCCAAAGTAACAATAGCCAAAACAAATCACACTTATCTAGCAGTAATAATAGCAAATAAACAAACAAATAAAGTAACACAGAACTTACTGTTGTAATTTATTTGTACATTGTAATATAATTTTCTAACTTTAACAAAGTCACTGCTAAGAGTTACGAATAACTATACTCCGTTCTCTTCAGTGAGCCCAGCAGAATTCTTACGCATTTTATATGCTTTATTTTTACTTAGAATTTAAAATTTGATTACTTTCACCAACACTGTTAGATTAATTTAATAAATATAGAGATTTAACTGTTCTTTCAAAACAGCAAAGAAATTAATTTAGTGAGTGATAAAGAAACATTTACATGGCAAAGTTTTTTTGCGGGTCTAGGCCGACAGCATGTTTTTGGAGATACTCAGATGCAATAAATTCAGACAGCATGGTAAACGGATACATATAAGAGTTAACTTCGACTTCAAATATAAAAACTTGATAACATGAAAGAGATGTGGTTCGTATGTCTCCTTTTCCTTGTTTTACCTACCCTAACCCCCATATCCTTTCCAAGTCCTTATCGGTCTAGATTCAACCTAAGAATTGAGGTGGCCATCTGTTCCCTTTGTCGCAGGAACACATGTTAGTGAGTGGCATAAATTTTATCAACGTACAAATATATTTCCAGGAACATAACAGTTTTAGTTTGAACTTACCTGAAATTTACTTTTACCTGAATTTATTTACTTAGATTTAGCAATTTATTAATCTTTTGGACTTCCTGCACATCTAAAAACACGTTGTGTGCACGGAAGAATTGTGTGCTTGACAGTCTGCTCTTTACTATTTACCTGAGAACATTCAGTGGAGGGAATCACCCTTGTAATTTACAGTGTGCAGTCTTCCCACTGAGTAATACAAAATTTCCCACACTTACCATACTCGCCATCGCTGGTATGACTAAACGGCAGGCGTCTGCCTCACTTCAACACCGAGTCTACTGGACGATCAGTCTGTAAGGAAGAAGAAGAAGAAACGGAACTTGACTTCAAACGTAAACAAACACTGAACACTGTTTCTAAAGCAAGTCGTGAATAAATATATGCAAACAGGTTGTGCTGGAAGAATAAATAAAATCCCTCTGTGTTTTGGAAATATATTAAAAACGCTAAAACTCATTACAGTTTAAGACCAATGTTCTCCTCTTCAGGCGATTACAATAAAGTACAATAACAGAAGGGAAGCTATAGAAGTTAAGAGAGAGAGAGAGAAAAAAAAAAATAGCCATTTTCGGTCATTACCAAACTGCCACTCTAAAAACAATAATTTTATTTTTCTTTTATTTAAAATATCCAGTGTACAAAATACATTATTCTTTCACTACAATATTGTGTTAAGGAACTTCCATGTACCAATATTCTACAAATTGTGTTCATGCACAGCACTTAATAATCAACTAAATTAGCTCTCTTATTTATAATTGTACAAATTGCAATAATTATATTACACTCACAGAAAATAATTAATATCCATCTTAAATAATATTCGGACTAACCGACCTAAAATGATAAAGGGGACGGCATCGTACATAACTGAGCCAGCATTTTACTAAAAAAACATATTCCATATATTTCCTTGAGAAAATCTTACAAAACCCATCTATCATAATTAAGTTTACTCTTAAGATACATAATCAAATCAGACAACGACATCTTTTCCATTTCACCCACTCACATTGCATACAAGTAACCTGTCAATAAAACTAGTGCATGTTTTCTTCTGGTTTCGATTTACAGTGGAAATTAAACATTAAAATCTTCATAAAGTTATCCGGAATCATACAACAAATCTCAACACCTTTTGAAAATACAACGAAATTGGCCTATTGTGATAAGGAAAAAAAAAAAAATATGCAATATCAATTCTGTTTCACTGCAGTTATCGCATAAATCTGAACCTTTAATGTTTAAAATCTTCAGTCCGTGGTTTGTTGTTTAAGATTAAGCCAGCCTTGTGCTGGCACGGGCTCTTGCTCCTGGAGCAGCCCGTAACGTCGTGGCCCGTAACGTCGTGGTTTGTTGCCGAGACCCCATGCATAGATTTGTATACAAATTCCCTCTCCAGATTACTTATAAAAGGAACACTGACGATTTTCCAAATCAATAACCAAACTAGTAGCGGGTAGTCACTCTCAATGCTTGGTTTTGAAGATAGTTTGAGATAATAATAGGCTCCCTTACATGTAACATACGGAAAGTTTAAACAACAATTATTAAATATTCAACGACCTGACAATCTTGTTAAGGTTGGCTGCTTGAATTACATAATAGGACAGCAAACTATCATACTGATAGTTACCATCATTTAGGTTAAAATTAGGTACTGCCCTAATAAGAGCAGCTGCAACTATTTTCCTCTGTGAACTGTTTGTTTTAAATACCAGTTTACTCTTTTGTCAATCAACACTGTGGTTAATTGATGATATGTGCATGTTTAAAGCATTATTCGGACCTCCCCTTCTTATTGTGTTCCCTCAATCGCTGATCAACAGATCTTAATGATTCCCTTGTAAGGGGCATAAGTCAGTTAGCCTTCGACCCCTAGCTGCAACCCCTTTCGTTCCTTTTACTGTACCTCCCAGGCCTTTGGCCTAAATTCTATATTCAATTCAATTCAATTTACAAGGAACATAGTACACTTCCCTATTGTTTTCGTCCCCACAATTACTATAATTGTTCAAACACCTAACCTTGACAAGATTGTCAGGTCTCTGAATATTTAACAATTGCTGTTTGTAGAGTAGCAGTTTGGTAATGACCGAAAATGGCCATTAATTTTTTTTTTCTCCTTTCTGAACTTTCCTTCTTTTAATGTATTTTACTGTAATCACGTGAAACTGTAGTGGATGGTAGCGTTTTTAATATACTTTCAAAACACAACGGGATTTTAATTCAATTCAAGTCATGAGTGTTTGTGTTTGTGTGTGTGAGTGTGAGCGTTTGTGAGTTGAACTGAATTGAATATAGACTTTAGGCCAAAGACAAAGCACTGGAACCAATGAGGTCATTCAGCGCTCAAACGGAAATTGACTGTAAAAGGTCTGAAAGGTGTAACAGGAGGAAAACCTCGCAGTTGCACTATGACTCAATTGTTAGGAGAGGCTGGAAAGTAAGGTGGAAGAAAGAGAATATGAAAGGAGGTACAATAAAAGGAACGAAATGGGTTGTAGCTAGGGGCCGAAGGCAGCTGCAAAGAACCTTAAGTAATGCCTACAGTGCACCACATGAGATGCACTGACGGCAATAATCCCTTACGAAGAAGTGTTTGTGAGAGTTTTTGCTAAGGGTTTGTGAGGGAGGAGGGAGGGAGGGAGGGAGGCAGTACAGTGTGAGGAGAAACCTTATCCTCACCATCACTCACTATTGACGTGTGGGCGTGTCATTAATGCCTCAGTATGTTCGTGTGAGTTTCTCAAAGTTTGTGATCGCGTGTTCGCGTGCATGTGTGCGCGCGTGCGAGCGCGTGCGTGTGCTGTACAAACGTATCTCCCTAATGGGCCTCCTTCTTTCCAATTTAATAATGCACAGTACCGCGAGCCGTAGGTTGTTTCAGTTCATCTGCGTGATTGTTTTTTCCCTGGTACGATCAAGCTTTGGAATTCTCTCGCTTTTCTGTTTTTCACGTGTCTTATAAACTTCCTCCTTGTAAGTGGCGGGGCTGCTGTTTTTGCTTTTCATAATTAAGTTTGTTTCTTTAAAAACATTGCTGTCTTGCCTGTTTAAAGGGATATATATATATATATATATATATATATATATATATATATATATATATATATATATATGTATATATATATATATATATATATATATATATATTATAAAGTATATATATAATATATATGTATATATATATGAGGTTGCTAACTCTACGTTATTCTCAGCCACTTGGCGACCCACTACAGCCAAGTATAATTAGGACACTCCATCCTTGCCTGGGATTCGATTCCATGTGGGGGTTCGTGTCTCAACTTTCGTTAGGATCTTTGAATATGTGTAATATAATTGCTGTATGAAACTCTCTGCCACCCTCCGTGTTCCCTTAATCTTGTTTCCTTAATCTTTTAGAGCGGGAGATCGCAGAGTTAAAATTAACTTTTTAGTTTTCTGTAAAAGAAAAGTATTGAGATGGCTTTGTCTGTCCGTCCGCAGTTTTTTTGTTCGCCCTCAGATCTTAAAAACTGCTGAGGCTAGAGGGCTGCAAGTTGGTGTTTGATCACCCACCCTCCAATCATCAGACATACCAAATTGCAGACCTCTAGCCTCAGTAATTTTGATTTTATATAAGGTTACCCATAATCGTGTGTTTGGCAACGATACGGGACATGCCACCACCGGGCTGTGGTTAAAGTTCCATGGGCCGCGGCTCATACAGCATTCTACCGAGGCCACCGAAGATAGATCTATTGTCGGTGGCCTTGATTATAGGCTGTACAGAAAACTTAACTGCGCTGAAGAAACTTCGGCGCATTTTTTGCTTGCTCTTTCATTTTTTAATTAATATTCGGAGTCTTTTATCTTTTCCCTTCTGCCTCTTTTTCTCAGACAATGGTAAAAAAAACACTGGTTTCTTTCCACTGGCCATTACAATAAAGACCATCTTTAAAAATAACTAATATCTAATTACATAAATGCCATTATATCTTCAGTGTGGTTCTCCAATTACGTTAAATCTTTTTCTTTAATTTTCACAAACTTCCGTGTTCCCTTTTCCTACCATACAGTTTCAAATTTGCTTTTTTTTTTACATTCATTCTTTGCTCATTTTAACGTCATATCTGGTATCGTATACACGCTCTCTTCCAAACAAATTTTAATATTCATTTATAACAATTTATTTTCTCTCTGTTTTCTGAATAAAACATAAAGCAATTAAACACTGAAAAAGAGTGTGTCTCATCACGAAAGTAAAAAAAAAATTGCACTTACATATTTTGCAGCGACTGATTTTCATTTGACCACCATGAAACCCACTACCGGTCATTACGGCATTACAGAATAACGATTGGGTTTTTTTTATTGCTTCAATAAGAAACTTCACTCACAGAACCTCCATTTCGTCAATACTGGTCATGGCGAGGTAAGAAAGTACCGCAGTGTAATGACAGACATCACAGAATTTACTGCACTGGGCGCATGCACTTCTGGTACACCAGAAAGAAAGCTGACCGAATGAACTCCACGGTTTTACGGATGTTTTCACCTCTTCCCCCGGAAGAAACCCACAGATGAATCCGCCAAAGACACTCTTCAACGAGGTATACGTCGCTTCGTGACGGAAGTACGACAATAACTGCTGACGGGAAAGAGACAGAGCGACGGAAAAGAGACAGACTTCGCCTCTGACGGTCTTACCCGGCACATCCTATACACTTTCCGGCAGTGTTGACATTCGGCTTCAAGCAGACAGACGACTCGGACACGCAAGAAGAAGAAACGGAAGAAGAGGTCCTCTCAAGCCGTCGACATGGCGAAGAAGAAGAAGAAGAATAAGAAGAACTTAAGCCACTGACAACTTGGCATTTCACCAGAGGCAGCCAGAGAGAGAGAGAGCGCGAACGCACTGCGGCGTCTACGCAAAGGTTCGATAGTACTCAAAGAACGCCGTGGGGGTTTTATCGTATGCCGCTAAGCCGTTATTCATCAACGCCGGCGACATAAGAGTACTGGCGGATTCTCGACCTACACCCTCGCGGCGAATAATTGTCGGTATGCGTGTGTGGAGTCATGCTATACGTCCACAGACATACATACATACATACACACGCATGTTCACATGGCGACTGCAGATAATCCCTGTGTTTTTCTTCAGATGGATACTGTGCCTGTGTAGTTATATGTCATTAAACAGTACAGATGTTTATCCAAAGGCTATGTACATACAGTGTCTCTTTTGACTTA
>NC_089786.1:46954694-46982194 GCF_040412425.1 Macrobrachium rosenbergii | reverse complement strand
ATAATAATAATAATAATAATAATAATAATAATAATAATAATAATAATAATAATGGCTTTTCAAGCTCAGGTGTTTTGAACCCCAGAAGGTAGGCCTATTAGTCTATACCTCGATTCTTAAATAGAATTTTGGGATGAGTTTACTAGACTTATCCGCTCCCCAACATGGGTGTGACCCTCTACAGACAGTAACAACCAGGTGCATAATTCATTGCTTAATAGGTTTTGACAAGAAATGCCCATCTTGCTTTGTCCTCGTGTGGGACTCCAACTCGGGTTCTTTCATTAGTGAGGCAAACTTCTTAACTACTAGTGACAAGACTTTCCGTCTCGACCCTCTTTTACATTACCATCTTTCTTTTACAGCATATAATAAGAACGTGTTCTTCAGTAAGCCACTTGGAATGGTGACAAATTGAGCAGATCAACCTTAAATGATCCCGTAATTAGCAAATGGGTCTGTCCTGCGCTATTTCTATCAGTGTGCGTCATTTTGCCATTATGGTATGAACTTAATTATTCTGTTTAAAATGGTGTTATTCGTAATAACGCAATATCAATATTGTTGTTTTTATAAGATTTTTAAATTATTTTGACGTTCCACATATTCCTTTTATCCGAAACTACTGCGTGAAGTTTTATCGTAGTTTCAGTTTTACGATAGGCTAAAAAACACACGACATACTTTTATAAATAATTTTATTCCATCTGAGTACAGGAACTTAATGGTATTTTTTTTGAATCAGTTCGTAGTTAAAGATTTTTTATAGACTTTATTTTGTAACACGAGAGATATACCTTTTACTGTGGATATACGTTCAGCAGGTTTCGAAAATTGCAGCCGAAATCAACGAGCTGCTAAATTTGTCACACGAGATTAAATGAATGTAGGTTCATGGATTTCCGTTTTGTTACAGAAACCTACGAGACTAACAAGACAATGGTCTTATCTACCATAGGCCTAACTTGGACCAAAATAAATAAGAAAAAAAAGTTGGCTCCCTCGGGAGACGGGCGGAGGCTGCACGAATCAAAGAAAACGGAATAGGAGATAATTGTTAAACAATTAATCACTAACCATAAATCCCACAATTCACTCGTCACCAGCCTTAAATCTTCTTAATTTACTCTTCACTCATCGTAAATCTCCACAGCTCTCCGTATCATCACACGGACGTAATCCCAGATTTCATCTTTGAACCTTAAGGCGAGATCAGTTTCTTCACCAGAGATATCCCGCTTTTTCTTCTTCTTGAAACCGAGACTCGGGTCCAGGAACACCGCTGGAATGGCCGTGGCTAATAGGCCTATGAGCCCCAGCAGCCACATGCCGGCTTGGAAGTTGGTTTGGTCATCTCCCACATCAATGCCAAGGATACGCCCTTCTGTTTCTCCAGAGGCTGCTGCTGCTAAAGCAGCTAGGCCTAGGATCCCCCTCTTTAGTGTCATCGTAGGACTGACCGATCGCTCCGATCATTTGCCAGCAAAACGAGATCGCTAAAGTTACTTTGAAGATGGTTTTGACAAAATGCCACTCGTTAACATACATTGTTAATCAAATACACTGCAGAGTCACTTCCATATATATCGAATAAGCTTCAAAGCCACACAATACGTAAACAAGTAACCGGAGGGTTCCAGTAAGCTTGAATTCGTTCCAACGAGAAGCTCACTTCTGCTCACGATGCCGAGCACATGGCTTTCTGACGATATTCTCTTTGAGGTCAAGACTCAGTTGAAAGTGAGGAGTGTATGACCGTGGACTGAAATTTTTCCTCTGTTCGACCTATTTTAACGATGTACTTACTTTTTTGCACACACATTCACACACACACATCAGCATGAAATAGTGTACATTCATAATTTATTATAAACAATACGGACGAATCTTGTTTCCTTTTAATGACTATGTCAGGACCACAAGAACTGGCTCATACTGAAGTCTCTTCCCCTGAGTTTAACCGAAACGGAAATTTTGCAATTTGGAACGATGCAAAAAAAAATCTGTCATTTAATCTGTATGGATTCAAAAATTAATAATTCATAAAGAATTCAACATTTACAACATAAAACAAGATTCCTTTAAAAAAAACAATTTTCAGTTATATCCGAAACCAATATGACGAAAATACCCAGGAACACAGTACATTCAAGCTTTATTTCATCGACAACAAAAACAACAACAATAAAACTAGCATCATAAAACCCTAGTCAGAAAATGCCATTACAAAATTGCTACGAAAAGTCTCGCCTTAAAAACAATATTGACGTTTTAGATACACCAACCACGTCCAGTTCACCCACATGGAAAACAACTATAGAATACTTGTTACAAGAGGCATCGCATAAACTGAATTACAGTAGAAACTTTAAAGGTTGATAATCAGAAGCCATAACAGAATTCAGCACCTATAAAGGAATCATTATAAGGGCGCCATCCTTAGCGCGTTGGTCGTGGATACGAACGCCTAGCCTAGCCTAACGGTACTGCACATGAGTCTACGAAGCTTAGTCGCTGTTCTGACCTACTGCCCTTCGCTCTCTCTCTCTCTCTCTCTCTCTCTCTCTCTCTCTCTCTCGTAGAAAAAAAATATATAAATTCTATTATGCAAGAGTGAATTATCTCTAAATGATATTAGTATTCCTGTCGTCCACATTTATCAAATTTTTTCATTGCTCGCTTGACATAAATTATGTGATTTTTGTCTGTAACGCATAACAACAAAAACTATTCTCTCTCTCTCTCTCTCTCTCTCTCTCTCTCTCTCTCTCTATATATATATATATATATATATATATATATATATATATATATATATATATATATATATATACATACACACACACACTGGAGAATCTAATAGTAGTAACAATAGTTGTTGTAACGGCTCTCCAGTTCAATGTACTGTACAGTACAATGACAAATGACCAATGAAGGGTCCTAATTTCCTACACATTCTTCTTTCATAAAACAGGCGCGCCGAAGATGGCGCGATCTTCTGAATTCCGTTATCTTAAACAAATTACGAGCGTTGGAAGTCACGCACACCGTGTTGAGAGAGAGAGAGAGAGAGAGAGAGAGAGAGGCTTATAGGCAAGAGGCTGAACAATGTCTTGGATGATTTACAAAACATGAAAAGCTAATAAATTAAAGAAATAATAAAAATGGAAATATGGCTATTAAAAAGAGAGAGAGAGAGAGAGAGAGAGAGAGAGAGAGAGAGAGAGAGAGAGAGAGAGAGAGCCTGGCTTTGAAGGAAACACTAAAACAGTAGAAGATGATTATGGGAGTCACGAAGAGCATATTATCTCCGAGAACCAAGATAAAGTCTCCCTGCGGTCACCTTCCCCATCTCGTCAACATAATCATCACACTCCAATTCTTTCCCACCAACTATTTAGGTTACCAGCAAGAGACGAGGAACCTTCTTCGTTATCCAAGAATGGTAATTAATGCTTCTATAGGAATTCAACCGTAAAAAATAAATATATTCTTCGGTCGTCCATAACTGAAGAGGGTCAGATATTGCTAGTGAAAAGAGCAAATCATCATACATATATAAATGAAACTGTTCTGGGGTTACAGTTATGCTAGCTTATTCCGCGTAGAAGCCGGTGTAAAGGGCAATCCAAAGGCACCTCTATATATTCCGGACTCGCAAAAACAGAGTAAAAGGAAGCGACACACCCGCTTCTAAAAGGCATAAAGGT
Source organism: Macrobrachium rosenbergii (assembly GCF_040412425.1). Lineage (NCBI taxonomy): Eukaryota > Metazoa > Arthropoda > Malacostraca > Decapoda > Palaemonidae > Macrobrachium > Macrobrachium rosenbergii. The sequence goes on along the minus strand of NC_089786.1, from coordinate 46,978,484 downwards.
TAAATGTCAGGAAACATTCGCATTTGGCCTGAAGCTTCGCAGCGCATGCGCCCTTTCAACCCACTTGAGGGGGCGCCTGCCAAAGTGACTTCCAAGCGGGACTTTGTGAACCACACGAGAGGCGTCTTTTAGCGCCGTCGTTACTCAAGACGACTCTTTGGAGGGCTGGCAGACATCTTGTGACGTCACACAGGTAGAGTCTCTGGTTTGCCAGGTTCCGTTCAGTATGCGTTTGGATCCTGTGTTGGCCGTGAGACTTTTTTGGGTTCTCGACGATGTAGGAAAATACACGCTAGGATGTGTCGCATCGTTAAATTGGTGAGAATTACGCGGTTGTGTCTACCTGATTTCTACACTTATTATCATTATTCGAAATTCAACGTAATTTCATACGGAATAAGTCTACAAATTCTATTAACCCGCATAAAGAAATGTTTTATTTTTTCATATTTTTGCCATAAAATATTTTATTTTTTACGATTTTTGAAAAACTTAAAAACTAATATTTGGATAAACATTGTTGGAAAAAACACTTATCAAATGATTGAAACTGCTCACCTCGTTAAAGGGGGAAAATCCCTTGCATAATGGCGGCAAGAAAACTACTTTAATTCTTAGTATCAAGACTGCTAATTGCAAACGACTGGTAAGGTTTCCTACCAGTTTCGGTAACCCTTTAATGACACGATGAATTTTCACCGGTCCTTGGGATTTACTTAATGTATAAACCCTTGTCATTATTTTTAAACGTTTTAAAATATTAAAGAGAAATTTTCTCTTAAGACTCAAATTTTAACCTTAAAAGATATATATATATATATATATATATATATATATATATATATATATATATATATATATATATATATATATATTGGTAAGGAGACTGAGACAGGCAAATCTCTCCTATTATCAGAGACGTGAAAGGTTGAAAAGGTTGGTGAAATCGTTTAACTCTTATGTAGGTGATGTAAGCTTAGTTTTAGGACCGTGCATCACCCGCACGAAATCAGTCACAGGGAATATTTTAGCAAATAGAATTTGAGTGATACCGCCGCATAAAAAGTCAACTTACAACTGTTAACAACCTAGACTAGAGACAACACTTAACGCCAGTCACTTGAAGCAAGTTACATAAGTTACACGACACACACACATATTCATACATACGTGTGTACATACATATATATATATATATATATATATATATATATATATATATATATATATATATATATATATATATGTGTGTGTGTGTGTGTGTGTGTGTGTGTGTGTGTGTGTGTGTGTGTGTGTATGTATCTAAAAGTTAAGTTTATTTTAGTTTAACCAGACCACTGAGCTGGTTGACAGCTCTCTAGGGCTGGCCCGAAGGATTAGGTTTATTTTACGTGGCTAAGAACCAACTGGTTACCTAGCAACGGGACCTACAGCTTATTGTGGAATCCGAACCACATTATGACGAGAAATGAATTTCTATCACCAGAAATGAATTCCTCTAATTCTTCATTGGCCGCTCAGAGAGTCGAACGCTGGGCATATATAAACACATATATATGCAGTATATATGTGTGCGTGTATGTGTGTGTTTTTACCTTTTTCCACCATACGCCTTTTCTCCCCATAGACCATAAGAGTGAATAAAAAAAACTAACATCCAATGTTAATATCGAACTGGATCAGCCCATTTCGATGCGTCTGAAAATCTCCCATTTCATTTCTGATAATATCTAAAAATACCCCTACAAAACCGGTTACATAATTATTCTATAACTGATATGTGAGGCAGCTTTCATTCCAGTGAAAGTTGATTATGGCTTAAAAAGCAAAACAATTTGGGAATAGATTAAGCTCTGTGTTCAAAAGAAAGTATGTGTTCCAGACTATTACGTATCACGATATCTACTGTATGTCATGAGTATATGATTATATGTATAAATATCTGTGTTTGTGCATGTAGGATAAACGTACGCAGTCCAAATATCAAGCTTTGATTAGAAATGGTTAGTTTTATTAGAATGTATGGGTAATTTTGATTTTTATGTATGTGTGTAAATGTCAGAATTAGAATCTAGAATTTTAGAATTAGAATCTAGATTTTTAGAATTAGAATCTAGAATTTTAGAATTAGAATTTAAAATCTAGAATTTTAGAACTAGAATGCTAGAATTAGAATCTAGAATGTTAGGATTGGAATTATAATTTTAGAATCTAGAATGTTAGAATTAGAATCTAGAATTTTAGAATTAGAATATAGAATTTTAGAATTAGGATCTAGAATTTTAGAATTGGAATCTACAATTTTAGAATTAGAATTTAAAATCTAGAATGTTAGAATTAGAATCTACAATTTTAGAATTAGAATCTAGAATGTTAGAATTAGAATTTTAGAATCTAGAATGTTAGAATTAAAATCTAGAAAGTTAGAATTAGAATTAGAACGTTAGAAATAGAATCTAGAATTTTAGAATTAGAATTTGAATTTTATAATCTAAACTTGCTAAAGCCATTCTTGCTGATATCATCATTATTACCGTTTTATGAGTGAGTAAAAAAATGAAGCTGTACTACAGAAATCGAATTGGGTCCTACAGTTTCTTTCTACAACAACAATAATAATAATAATAATAATAATAATAATAATAATAATAATAATAATAATAATAATAATAATAATGACAAATTTGACTCAGGTGTGAAAAGGTTAATTTTTGCACATCAATGAAAATTTCAAATTCCTTTAGTGTTTTGTTTTCGTTTTGCTTTGTTTTCGTTTTTTTTTTTTTTTTTTTGCTTAGTAAGTGTACTTTTTTCACTGCTTTCAGAGTGGAGTCACTACAGTGACAGTCAGTGCTTTGAAACTCTTGTTACCTTATAATAATCCTACTATGTTTCCAATTTCGATGCCTTATTTAAAAAGTTTTAGTTACTTGTTTCAAATTCTGAATAAAAATAAGACTGAAAATAATGTATATATATATATATATTATATATATATATATATATATATATATTATATATAAAAATACATACATACATACAATATATATATGTGTGTATATATATATACATATATATATATATATATATATATATATATATATATATATATATATATAGGCTACATATACATACTGTATACACTATTTTTATCATTATTGAGAAGATGAACCCTATTCGTATGTAACAAGGCAACAGGGGCCACTGATTTGAAATTCAAGCTTCCAAACTGGTGTTCATTTGAAAGAGGTAACAGAAGGTATTAGGAGACAGAGAAAGAAGAAATCAGTTATTAAATCAATTATTATAAAAGAAAAAATAATTAAGAAATTAATATAAAAAATACATAAAGTTAAATTATAAACTACAAGGAGAATTGCATATTACTGAGAGCAAGAAAAACAAGTTCGCAATTCACGATAAAGCCACGTTCATTCAATAACAACTTCCCCTAATTGAACCTGAATGTAAACTAGAGTTGAACTTTGTCAATAAAAGTCTGTATTTCCTTTTATTTTGCACTTCTTCCTATGCTTTTTTGATAATAATGATCATAAGACCCCAAAAAAACAGTTCAGTCCCAGAAGGTCGTGAGGGCAACCATTGTTCCTAAGGCTAATTTTCTCCGTGAACTGGGCTAACCTATGCTTCCAGTCCCAATACCATCCTCCCTCCCACCACACCTAGCCTCCCCCCTACCACACCTAGCATCCCCTCTCTCTCTCTCCCGCTTACGACGTTTGATAACATATCCGCATTTTTCATGCTCTATAACAAAGCCAGACACACAGTTAAGACAAACAGACAGTAAGCATATAACATATGGCAGTATGTCAGCTTTATAATGTAATAAAATATGGATATTGAGAGAGAGAGATTATATACTTTTTGTCATGAGGTATGACAGAAATCTCATCATGTTCGGAATGACAATATTCTGATCCTAATCACCCTTGCGTACAATGAGAGGTCCACGATATATCAGAAGTAGGGATTTCATATAACGCCAATAATATAGTTAAATTCAAGTCGTTGTCCATTATATATTTTGCGGCAATATTTTAATAAATCATTTAACAACACTAGTTTTGATAATTGCGTTACTTTGGTTTAGCATGGAAGAAATGTTGAGAGAGAGCTAGATTCTGTGTTTAGTTTTTGTTGTGCTCTGTTAAGTAAATATATCTCATTAACAGAGGGCAATGCCTTTTACTCACGCAGTAAACATAAGAGCACTAACAAAGAAAACGGAGTAATTAGCAAAAGGCGGAACTATAGAAAATTGAGACTCGTCGCCACTGAATGTTGGGAAGGAAAAACGTTTTACGAAGGAGGCATTAACAGACATGAGGCGTTTAGAATGGAATGGAATATAGAGTTTAGGCCAAGCACTGGGACCTATGAGGTCATTCAGCGCTGGAAAGGAAATTGAGAGTAGGTAGGTTTTGAAGGTGTAACAGGAGGAAACCTCACAGTTGCAATTTGAAACAATTGTTAGGAGAGGGTGGATAGCAAGATGGAATAAAGATAATATGAGAAGAGATACAGTAAAAGGAATGAAAGGGGTTGCAACTTGGGGCTGAAGGGATGCTGCAAAGAACCTTTAGTAATGCCTACAGTGGACTCCTGGAGGTGCACTGACCAGCCCTACCTCCTATGGGATGAGGCTTTTAGAGGCTGGAAAACAAATTGTGATCTCAAAGAATTAGATGGTCTGAATATATGGTCAGAAAGAGCAGCAGAGCAGTTGGCCAGAAATGCAGGACGAATAGAGACAGTAGGATGCAGATCTTTTGGAAGGTCTAGAAACCATGGGAAACGGGAGATAGATGAAGTAAGACCTGATGGGACCTCAGGCAATACAAAAGCAAGGAGGGTAGATCTAAGTAGCAATTCCTACTAACTTGACACTTTCTATAGTTTTTGGTTGCTAAATGGATTTAGCTCAAACGGATGTAATTAGCCTATAATTAATGAAGTCCATCCAACAAGGGGTTTCCACACGCAATCTTCACAAGACAGAGCAACGTCTGTTTGGAACGCTTCATATCCTGTCCGGCAAGTTAACTTGTTAACGTATGGGTACTGCCCCCATCGGGCCAGTGCTAAACACGGCAAAGGGACATTCCATTTGGCCGACAACAAACAAATGCACCGACAGTATCAGAACCCCTAAAAGTGTAGAAAAAACCAGTTTCCAAGGTGAAAACAGGCACGGAGCTAATACTTAGAATTACCCAAGTGAGAGCTAAAAAAAGAAAGTAAAAAATGCTCCGAAGTTTCTTCAGCGCAATTGAGTTTTCTGTACATCGTATAATCAGGCTACCGAAAATAGATCTATCTTTCGGTGCTCTCGGTATAATGCTGTATGAACCATGGCCCATGAAACTTTAACCACAGCCCAGTGGTGGCCTGTCCTATATCAATGCCAGAAGCATGATTATGATTAACTTTAACCATAGCCTTAAATGAAATAAAAACTACTGATGCTAGAGGGCTGCAATTTGGTATAGTTGATGATTGGAGGGTGGATGATCAACATATCAATTTGTAGCCTTCTAGCTTCAGTAGTTTTTAAGGTCTGAGGGCAGACAGAAAAAAGTGCAGACAGACAGACAAAGCCAGCACAATAGTTTTCTTTTACAGAACACTATAACTCTTGCAGTTACCTGTTAAGTTTCAGTCTGAAATTCAGTACAAAATTTAAAAATTAAAGTAGTAACCCTATAATTTCCAGGAGGAAGTTGAACAAGGGAATGGGATTTCAAGGTTAACCGTAATTTGTTTGTTCACAAAGAATTATTTACAGTATTGCTTACAAGAAAGTATAATACTCTGAATGTAGGCAAACATTAAATCAGTGAAGTCCTACAGATAATGGTGCCAACATAAAATCTAAACCTTATAAGGGAAAGTTACGCACTGAATAACAGGGGAAATGAGGATCAGATATAAGGAGGGATAATACAGTAAACCAGGTGTAAAAAAAACTAAATCTTTTTCAAGTTATAAGATTCTGCACCTAGTGGATTGAGTGCTGAGGAACCAGGAACTATCAGGAGTGAAAGACAGACGAAAGTCGAGAAAACTCATTTCACATCTAACCCTCTCAAGGGAAAAGATCATGTCCAGCATTTCTAATTAATTAAATACAGTTTGCACCATAACATACAAAAAAATGTCTAAAGTAGTACTGTTATACTCTTAAACATTACTATGTTCAAATGACAATCCAGTGAATTAAGTGAAAAATGAAAAAAAAATCAAAATTGTGCTTCTTCTTTCACAGGGTTTCCAGATAACTATGATTCCTATCAGGTCAGATAATATGGCTTTTCCTGCCTCTTTATATTCATTTATTTTTTTAATGCTTTGGCAGCACCAGAACTCATCTTGTGTGTGGGTTTGTTTTTTCTGGTGATACATGAGCTTCCTCTCATCTTTTATTTCCATTAGAATTATTTTGATATGGTTTCCATTACCACTTGGTCAACAATAAACTTCATTCAAATTTGATCCAGTCTCCTAATGGGATTCAGCTAGAATTTTCCTTCTTTGTAACTGTAACTTTAACGTGTTTGTGAACACAAGTTTTCACCCGATGCCAGTGGCAAAACTTTTTAAATGCATGTCTTATGTTCTGACTACCACCTACTCATCCTTACGGACACCTAACCAAACAGAAGAGTTCTATGCCCTCTGGCTTTGCTTTTAGCTAACAATACATCTTCCCCAACATTTCCAATTACATTATCAATATCACCTACATTCTGGCAATGTGAGTAAGAATAAACAAAATGATCTTAGAACACTTCAAGGGACTGTGCAGAGGTTGGCATAAATACCTCAGGATACTTTGCTTTTGCTGATTTTCTTGATGCAGGAAAACAAAATACTGTCTTGTATTATTTAGTGGTCGCATCAATAACTGACCAGCACCTAGCACTTCTAAGGTCATACTTTCTGTCTTTCGTTTAGGAACCGTTCAGATGAAAAAAATTACCAGTATTTGTTCTGCTGTAAGTCACTTTATCTCTGCCTTTCCCTTACGAAATGCTTGACCTTTTCCCCATTACATGGCATGAAGTCAGTTTAACCTCTCCCAAAAGTACTGTAAGAATTACACGCACCATACGAACTGACTTTTCACAGCACTCATAAGACTGTCCCCCCTTATGAGTACCAAGCTGACTTCAAGAGCAAACATGGTTTGCCTATTTCAGACTGCTGAATCCTACAATCTTTCTGTATCTCATTTTGCCTAAAGGGACAATTCATTTATATAATTTCTTATACCAAGAGTTGAACCTTCTTTCTAAAGAGGTGTGAGTACAAAATCCAATGATTCATGGTAGGAGTGCATTGGGAAGACCACATTACAAATGGGGAACTTGAGACAAGTTATTATCTATCAACTGAGATCTCAAAGATTAAGATAGTTTGGCCATGTGATGATACAGAATGAGGAGCAGGTACAGTACCTGTAGTTTGAAAAGTAATAAATATGGAAGTAGCAGTACAAAAACCTGAAGGAAGAACAAGAAAATCATAGAAATAATTATATACAAAAAACAATAATGACTGCAAAGAATTCACAAAGAATTCAAGGCAGGGACAGTGCTCAATCGTAGTGATTAAAATAGGTGTGATGATGGACTTGCTCCCTAAGGTGATGACACATATACCTCCTAAGCAGAGAAAGGTAACATGACAAAAAAGGCAGAAGAAAGCAGTTCTATTTTCTAAAGGTACAGCACGTGGTATAAATGGTTAATCAAACTTGCTGAAAATTCAGAGACATGTAATGATCTTTCGACTTTAACTGAGAAAGGTCTACACCTAATAAGCAGAACACAGTTGAGGAAGTGATGGCAGTACTGTACTGAGCAATAAAATCTTGAGATGAATGGTTAGACTATAATCTCTGTATACAGTAATACTACAGAATAATGCAATACAATACCACTGCAGCTTAACAGGTACTTTGGGGTCTGAATTTCTGATAATTAACAAAGTTCGTTGAAGTAACAGAGACCCTATATCATAGCCTGTGCTTGAATATTTTCTAGAGATCTTATGGCTAACAGCAATTTGACCTACACTAACTTGTACTTTACACAGAACATTCAATTTAAGAGATTTATCTGAAAATGTATCACATCTGAAATGGCAGCATAGCAAAAAATAACAGTACAGTAACAATGTAGCTGATAAGTACAGAAGTCTGCTAAGCAGAGGTCCATTTTGTTGAATGTTACTCATACAATATTTCTCAATTGTTACTGTGTGAAAACAGATACAGTACCGGTCTCAAAGTATAATAAATTGATGTTGAATTATCACATTATCTTTAAAAAATGCCAAACACGATGATGCACTTAATATAAAAACAAGTGCAATTGCAAAATTATCATACTTAGATACAACATTGTTGTCATGTTTGATGGGCCAAGTACACAAGTATCTACCATATATATAATATTGTAATAGGAAAGACCAGCAAAAAAGAACCAATTAAATGTTTCCTCATATGAATTACCTGAGTAAATTGCAATATATAACAGTAAGTGTAGAGTCTGCTACATCAGCAAACGTACAATGACCAATTTCCTTTATATTCCGGTTTATTATCATTGTGTAAGTCATGTGCACGTTTGAATTTTTCTAGTTTTAAACATACTGAGAGGGTACACATGGATGGAAGTGAGGACATGAAGAAGGCAACACTTTTCCTTTGCTTTTGCTGATTTTCCTTTTATATTTAACAAAACTTCTGCATTGGATTGTCTCATAATTTCATGCATTTTTGTCATTTCTATCATTCAACACCAACATTCCTGTAATTACTGTAATTACCTCCCCCGATTTAGATAATGCTTTTTGCCAATGATATAAGTTACAAGAAATGCTGAGTAAAAGTTTTTTGTCAGTAACAAAGCATAAAGGTTATGAACTAAATATAAACCTCATTTTTTCTAGATGGAATGAAAATACAATTAAAATTAGTGTTTTCTTTTACAGATCTGTGGAGCTGTGCTGATGAATCTGTGGCTAGCTGTGTCCACCAGTGATGTGCACAGCATTTTGACAGCAAGGAATTTGAGCTCCAATTCTCATCTTCTTATGATTCTCAATGGGACTGCATCAACATCACTTCAGTGGCTTAAAACCAAACAAAGTGGAAATGACTCCTTACCCAGATACATGAATAGAGGAGTTAATCTGACAGTCCAGACTGAAGATTCTTCACAGCAAAACATCCCGAAAAACACTGAAGAATCAGATGCAGCTTATGTTAAACAAAATGACAATTTATTCAGAACATGGTCTATTCTAGCCCCTGAGGACAGACAGTTTTCAGTACAAAATAACGACAGATTCAGTTCAAGTAATAACCAAATAGTAAATGGTGCTAGCACCCAGATTGTTGGAAGCAGTCCAAACTCAGCCATACAAATGGTACAAAGTTACGTTGAAAACATGATCAACAGGCCAGGTGGGGACCGTCCAGGTTACATCATGATAAACTCTCCTAACCCTGCCATTATCGGTCAGCTAGCAGAAGTTCTTACTCAGCACTATGGCACATCCTCTGTTATAAGGGAATCTGGAGCAATACAAAATTTTCTCAACAATGCTCCTAATGCTGGAGTGGTGGGAACACAGACACAAGGAACAACCAACTCATTTTTGTCCTCAAATTCCATGCCAGTGTTCCCTCATGCTCCTTACAATTCCAGGAGGACATCAAATGTCTCGAACGCACAAGCACGGCCCTCAGATACGGATTACATAACTCAGCAGTTGTCTGCTATAGCAGATATCTCAGTATCCTCTGGAACACTCATTAATGACACTCTCAGCCATCAGTCAACTAAACAGTTCCAAACACCAGAAACTCCAGTCATACATTTCACAAAGGGAAACACAGAATATCTAAATACAAGTGACATAAGCAATGCATTCCCTAACACAGTAAACTTGGATCACAGCAGAGGTGAGAGTGATCTTCAAGAAAATGTCATAATTCATGAAGATCATCCATTCAAAGGCTCCTCTTTAAACAATTCTAAGCTACATATTGCATCAACTCCACCTGAAACCCTTCATGGTGAGATGTTTAATAATTCCTTTATGTACAACATGAGTTATTCTGCCAATTTGACCAGTACAGTCCCAAGCCAAATAAAACACAACAGTGGAATATACCCATTAGAAGCTCCTTTCAGTACAACTGGTTATGAAGACTATTATGAGGAGATAGATGGTGAGATTGTTTTAAGCCCAACGAAATTCATGAGAAAAGCTGGGCCACTTCATGCTGGTGAATTAAGTGAATATGAGTATTACAGCCACGAAGATGAAGATTCAGGTGAAACTCATCAAGTTGAAATCTCTTCAAATGAAACAAAACAGGATCTTACTAAGTGGACACAAGCTCATAATAAGTCTCCTGATGGAAATGACAAAGAAACCTCTGAAGACAAAACTATCAACACATTTACTCTCCTGAATAATGACCAAGTGAGCAATATCCAAGGTAATTACACTGCTCTTCAGTCCAGCAGTGAAACAACCCCAGTCCTCTCAAATATGGAACAAACATACAACAGTGATGGACACAAAAGAGTAGGCAATGAGACACTCTCAAGTTCTAGTTATGAAGGCAATCAAACAATCAGCTTACTAAATGGTCATTCTGGTTCACTAAGCATATATTCCCAAACTACACCTTCCACACAACTGCACTTCATACAACAAAATAATAATACTAATTCAGAAAAAGTCTCATGATCAGACAGTACAATCTGATAACAGTTCTCTTGATCTAGCAATCATGGAATTACCTCCTAAGCAATCTGGAAATGCATTAGAAAATAATGAAAATAATAATTATAGTCAAAATAAGGTAGAGAGTCCTTCAGTGGAAATCACTGCAAACAAAGTGCTGGATTACCTAGTGAAAATGAATCACAAGGACTTGAAAGTGTTAGGCATCTCAGAAAACATGAAAGATGTCATAACCTACTTGAATGCAAGAGATGATACAGAAGTACAAAATGTAACTTACAAGTCAGACAGATATAGACAATATAACTCCACACTTTCAGATACAGAAGATGATCACAATCAAGTAAGACCTAACTTTAGCCCTGGACACTTTCGTCAAAGTGACGTGAGCCAACAGCAGGCTCCCCCAAACTTTTTTCCCACTCGGCCATCAACAGGATCACAGCACAGTTCACACCATCATCATGAACATGGTCACAATGCTGGATCTCTGCCTGAGTTAACTGAAGAACAGCAGCAGATTATATCACGTCTTCCAGTCGGAATGCAGCATGTCGTGACATCTATAGTACAAGCAGTGCAAGTTCCCTTACAGACAACGACTACTCCTTCCTCTACATCTCCTCAGTATCCTGTTCCATTTCCATATCCCTATCCTTACCCAGCCTATCCTTATTATCCCCACTTGGCCACCCATATCCACCATTCCAACCCCTAACAACTACTGGTCCTTCCGTCAATATACATGGCAACAACCACCTACCTTCTCAAAATAATCATCACATTTTTAGCAGCAACACAGGTAACCAAGCTCATAACAGCCATCACACACACAGTCCACATGGAAACCATCATGATGAGCATGACAATCATCAAGCTCACTTGTTTGATCATTCAACACATGAGAACCACAGCCATCACACTTCACAAGGACATGATGGTCATCATCCAATACATAGTAGTGGTCAAATAAACCAACAAAACAGAAACCATCAAGGGTCTAATACAAGTCATATCAACCATGGAGGCCATGTTAATAGGATTACTCAGAGATTTAATAACACTAGTGACACTAATCATGACATTACACAGTTCCATGAAGCAAGTGATGGCCAAAATCATCACTCGACATTATTTGATAATCCTTCATCTCCTGTTACAACTAATCCCACAGTTTCAGAAACAAGCACTCCTCAGAATGTCCCTTCATCTTACTTTACCTTTAGACCAGCTGTCAATCCCATCATTAGTCAGTCAAGAGTTGGTGAAGTTGCTGAATCATCTCCAAATGAAAACAGGGACCAAAATGGTCCTGTGTTCTATGCTGCAGGAGTTCCGGGCAATGAAAATCAACGTCCCAGCAATGGACAACGCTGCAGCCAAACAGGCACATCAGGAGGTGCCTGCCATAACAGGCTGAGTCTGGGTGGATCACCTGCTTCTCCAGACAGAAACCAAGGCCTGCTGCAGTTACGTCAAGATGCCTCTCACATGGGAAATGGCCAACAAGCAAACTCGGGTATAGTAAACTTCCGTCCTCCTGCTCAAAACAGTATGCAAATGGGATCACCAGTCCTCAATGTGGTCTTACCGGAAATAGCAACACCTTTGACCACCAGTGAACCTGGTCCTCTTATTGACCCTAATCCTCCTGAAACTACAACAGAACAGCAAGTCAACGAAGCTCCTAATGCCATGAATCGTCAAGAAATGAACTCACTCTTACAGTCACTCTTTTCTTCCCCAACACTTCTACTGCTTGGCATTGTATTTGCAACCAGCGCAGCATACATGGCAATAGCCATGGAGGAACAAGCAGCACAACAGAGGTTTCAACAAGCTCAATTAGCTGCAGCTTTTGGGGGCCAGCCATTCCCACCAGGACGTAAACGGCGTAACATTCACACTGATGATTATGTCTCAAAGAATAGGCTTCTTCTGATCAAGAAGATTTTATGATAGCTCCAGTTTATTTTTGGTGAAATGGTACTACTGTTAAACAATCTTTAAATGAAACTGGAAATGGCACTATTTCAAGCTATAATTTAGATATTCACATGTTGCAAAACATTAATAAATCTGCTAAAACAATAAAACAACAAAATTCCATGAAATTCAAGGCTACAACTCAGGCACAAAAGCTTTAAGTTGAAAGAAATCCAATTACAGTAATGTGACAAACTTGTGGAATACATTTTCCCATTAATCATTAAAGCAAGTTCTGACTACTGGATGTTCAGAATTGCTAACTGAGGACATTTGGGACAACTACTTATATTATTTACAGTATGACATCTGCAGCAGAACTGGGTACTAAGGAATTTATTACCTTTTTCATTTACAGGAATCCTGTACAGAGGGCTACCAGGCTTTTCTAGTAATGGGATCGAAGGAGAGAAAAGGTTTCCCAAGACAATAAATCCAGTAGTTATGAGAAGTAGTAGTTATCAAAAGATTTGTGGCAGTCTAAAATTCAGTTATGCCACACACATTGCAGCATGACAATTCATTACCCGGATATGCTTGACATAATACCCTTTCTATAAAGTGCATTTTTGGGCATTATTAAACATCTTTTTGCTAAATTTGTTTTATTTATTCTTCCTATATGTATTAATAGTTATTTCTTAGCTAACAGCTCCTCACACAAACAGTGACCTTCTACCAAGGCTGCTATAAGCTCAATCTTGCCAAAGGGACAACAGGAACTGGTTAACCTTAGATCTGGTTCATCTTGTGATTCACTCAGTCAGTGGAGAGATGAATATGATATTCATCAAATTTTAAATCATTGTCAGGAAAACGACCTACTAATTTTTTATGCTTTAACAGCAAAATGATTAAAAGGATGATAACCAATCCTAATAGTATTAAAAAGTAAAATACAGTACATGGAACAAATTTAAAGCCACCACCCAGGGCCGGATTAAGCTGGTGGGAGGCCTGGGGCCCACTCTGGTGGGAGGCCCCCTTTCCAACTCCTATTGCATACATACAAACTATAGTCTAATTAATCTAGTAGCCAAAATAGAGTAATACTAATTATTGTATTGTATTGTTTTTATTGGTGGGAGGGCCCCTCTTGGTGGGTGGCCTGGGGCCCAGGCCCCTGGCCACCCCCTCCCTTAATCCAGCCCTGCCACCACCTATCAAACATCTAGCAGCTAAGCTAACATGGAAGGTTTGTAAATGCTATCACCCCAAAACACAAAAAAGGCACTGCCAAAATATTTTCCAAGGTGAAGTATATACTATTTATGCCAGAAAAACTAAAGCTAAGATTCTCTTGAAAGTTTGTAAACAACAGAATTACATTAACACTCTATGGTAAAATTTGATTTTTAAATTTTATTATATAAAGGAAAAGGAGAAATGCTAAAAAACAGCCTAAACAGCCCTTTGACCTTTAAAGTGAAGTATACATAGAACCACAAGGACTTGCTTATACATTCATGTAAAAGTTCACAACCATGAATTTAACATATGGAAATAAAGAGAAGTCTTCACTAATCCTTATCAACATGATCACAAGTAATTTTATGTAAAAAAAGTTAATATCTATATTATAAAAGTTAACAATTATCTTTCCTCATATAAAGTAATGCAAGACTGTAGATTTTACTTCAAAAGCAAAAATTATTGTAAACAGAGTTGGTCCTTTGTATGAGTAAAGAGACCACTTAACCAACATATAATGGTCTAAACTTTCAGTTAAGAACTACAACTAAAATTTAAGTTTTGTACATTAGTTTTGTAACTTGCAGAAATCATTTATGGTTAATCAATAATAAAAATAAGATAAAGCAGTTCTTGTGATTTTCAATATTAATTACTGTACTTAAAACCGAAAGAGCTACATAATTCTTAACACCGCACAAGCTAATGTTTTTGCAAGGTGAACTTATTGTATTTATATTGATTAAATAAAGCCAACTGCATTTACATTACCATATACCTTGTTGCTCTCACAGGCTGGCTAGAAAAGTTTGTCCTCAATAACATACTTAAATTTGATCTAGTACTGTAAGTTATAGTTCTTTAGAAATTTAACAATCAGAGAAATACAAAATGATAAAGATTCTGACAAAATATCCTTGACTGATTTATTTAAAAACTTGACAATTGCTCTTGATAGAAGTTTGGACTTTTAAATATATGTATGTTCAGGTGTTAGCATTGACCTACCATCCTTTGGAATCAGGGATTAGGTCATGTTGTCTATTCATCAAGTATCCATTTGTCAAACAAGTGTCACCAATTCAGGCGAGATAGATGTTACTCTATTAGATTCATAATTCTCTATACGTTGCCATTTATTATAAAATGTCGGACTATCACTGACAGGAATAGTGACTTTTGATCTGGTCATACAGTAGGTTGCAGCTTTAAGTTACTCTACAGGCATTTTCATTTTCCATTACGCAAACATGGGCCAGGATCCCGCGTCTTTCAACATTTACACCAGGTTTCATATAATTGGTGGAATGAAAACTTTATTTTCCATACAAGATAATTCTTGGGACACAGTTTTGTAGGGTTTCAGTGGCACTTCTGGTCACTGAAAAAAATATATTTCTGTGGCATGTTCTTAAATAATGTTATATTTACTTTGTTGCTGACAGTTCTGCTGTGAAAACACAAGCGCTGTTTGGCAAATAAAAAGTGCAACCAAGTACTGTACAGTACTGTAGAATGTAGCATAAATTTCATATAAACATTTTCACATTTGCTGTAGTACGTATATTGAAACATTAATGCAAGAGGGACTTCTGCTGAAAGTATACTTTTAAAGGAAGAACGTTACCACATAATTAAGACCTATATCTTAGAATTGAGACTATGTTAGGCAATCAAAGATGTCCTTTCAGGCAACAAAGACTGACTTCAATTTTCATTCATGATGTGGCATTTAACAATTCACTTTTTTCCTGAATGCATTACAACTTCAATCTTTCCCTTTCTATTTCTTTAGGTAACCATTCAAATAACAAAAATGTTGAAAGAAAGAAAAATATCAAATGGCCTAGGATGTAAATGAGATGGGCAGATTTCTCTCCAGCCTCATCTATCGTGCACATTTTCTGCCTAAATTCCCATCATGGAAAAGTCTTCAACTTAGACCTTCCTTCCTGATTTTCTGGGCATTCCATTGTTGGCTGTCCTGTTACATCCATGTCCACCACTACTCTTGACTAGCTGCTCCTCTTTTTCCTTCTCATCACTTTACCAAACTCTCTTTGATATCATTATCCTGTATTATTATTTATGAACGACTAAACCACTTTAACCTCTGAGACTGCTTCTTTAACTTGAAATCTGGTAAAGAGATTCTCAAAATGGTTCTCAAGAAAACACCACATATAGTGTAAGCTTTTACTAAACTTTGTGACATTGAACACAGCATCAATCAAGCTCCTGAAACAAGAGCTTAATAAAAAAAATATATAGCAACAAGCAGTTATTCAATCCACACTGATAAACATTTAGCTTCCAACATCAATCAATATACACATAGGACTCACAGCATTACAGTAATGCGGGTCAGTTCTGGTGTGTATTGTACAAAACGTCAAAAAGAAGTTGATTGAATACTGTGCATCGATATTCAAAAAATTGAGGACATCTTGATTTCAAAATATGGGAACATCTGAAGGTTATCAACTCATCAAATAACATACTTGTTATAGATCTTTGGCATATTGCAAAAATCATTTACTAATAATGACATGGTCTTAAAGCCCCAGAAATAAGCTGCAGTAACATTTACAATGAAGTGTCACAACCATCTTTACAGAATAGTGACAGAAAAATAGAAAAAAATATTTATTCATACAATATTCCTTGATAAAGTGCAAGGGTCCTTGAAGTTTAAGTATCAAAATCCACAGACATTTTGCAACTGCTGTACTTAAAATATTTTTAATATTGTTTCAATCAATTAAGTACGACACCCTGTGGGTGAATAAATGCATGAATTAAAAACGCAGACAAAAATGAACAAATAAATAAAAAAGTCTCAACAAATATCACAAAACATAAAAGCAAAGCAACATCAGTGAACTGGGTTACTACCAAATGACCTTAATAAGAGTAAAATGAAATTAAATTACTTAAAACTACGTACAGTATCTGTATTAACAGATAAACCATAAAAATTTTCAGTTCACACAAAACTGATTTCGAAAAATGGAACAAAACACCGGTTAATAGTTTATGTTGTTTCTGGCAAGGCAACATAAAATTTGACAACACAGTCACAAATTACTTGAAAAACCTAAAAATTCAAAACAAAACAACACACTCTCTAATATCACATGACAGACAATAAAATAAATCAAAAAGCCTTTGATAAATTAAAAATGAAAAAAGTGGTTTCAACTACAGTGAATTGAAAGGCCTGGAGCTCCAATGCTTGTTGACCAGACTTCGTACCCTGACTTTTTAAGTTCCTCACAACAACCATCAACGACTGATTCAGTAACACTGGGTGGTACAATGACGATTCCAAAACCCCCGCCTCCTGCACCAGTCAACTTGGCATGCAAACCATGAGACCGTGCGATTCCTACGAGCCGATCTAAACTGGCATGAGAAACTCCGAGGGAACAAAGTAAGGCATGATTTACATCAACCAGCTCTTCTAATGTTTGGAATGCTTGATTCCGCTCATCGTCATCCACAACACTGGTGAGAGATTGCAATACACTGAGACCTTTATCAGCAAGAGCATCCATAGCATCAAGTATGGGGACCATGACATCAGGGAGACTCTCTTTACGCTGACGGACTCCGCTTACCAGAGCTTTGGTGCTTCGAGGAACGCCTGTGTTGACTAGGAGTACTTTCAAGGGTGGTATATGTATTGGTGAAATATCACCTGACTTGAAACTTACTGCTCCCCCATAGGTGCACACAGAGTTATCAATACCTGATGGTGTGCCATGGACTATCTGCTCACTTGCAAATGCCCACTGTGAGACAACTTTGAGGACACTGGCAGTGTACTCCTCAACTGGCGAAGACGACAGCCGCCTCAAATCAAAAGCACCCGATAACTGAAGAAGAGCACCTGCCAAACATACTGCATATGCAGCAGAGCTTCCTAGGCCAGCACCAATGGGTAAATCACTACTTACTGATATTGAGAGTGGTACTGGCTCAGGTAAGATACCCATATATAAGTGAAAGAAAGACAAAAGGGCAAGTTTCCTAGGATCTGTCGCTTCTTCTCCAATCTGCAAGAACTCATGAATACACTGGCTCTGCTTTTCGTTCAATTTCTTGCCCCCTTCTTTCTGACAACCAAGTTTAGTCCTCAAGTCCTTGAAGGTATCCAACGACCATGACTCCTTGATATTTATCAGAGGGAAATCTAAGAAGATAGAATCTCCGCCAACAGTGATTGTAAGGTAAGTCCGCAAGCCAACACTAAGGGCTACTGCGCGCTTACCATATACCACTGAATGTTCCCCATGGAGTATTACTTTACCAGGTGCACTCACTTTAAAAACTTTAGGCAATTCTTTGGTATGTTCACCATTGGTTGACATTCTGCAGTGTCCACAATAAAGATGGTTCGAGTATTTATCAAAGTCTGGGATACTTTGAGAGGAAAATCTTTGCTTGTAGTATTTCAGAAGTCTGGTACTAGAATCAGAGGAACCTTCGCTAAGCTTCTGGCATGCCGGTGACTGAATGCAGGCCTCGTTATCTCCTAATTATTACTGCTTCTGCTGCTCCCACTGCTCAGGGGTCAAAGTCTTCATTGAGAATGCATGAATAGTTTTCAGTTCCTCCTCTAATACACCATTCACAAGCCTGAAAATGAACAATAATGAACAAAAAAATAAAAACAAAAACAAAAAAGACAAACAAAAAGGGGACAACACAGAATTCTTTATTTCTCTTAATCACAAATAAAAATCTTATTGGTTTGAATGCAAGAACAAGACTGCCTTGCATATAAACCTCATTTGATTCTTAACAAATGTCCTAATCTTAAAGTAAGGGCATTTTATTACATATACTCAACTGAACTAATTACAAAAGTGCTAATTTGAAAATTTCAAAGATCAAGGTTGTGCCTTCAAAGAAAAACTATGAAAAGTTAATGCAATCTTTATTCTGTTAGCAAAACACTTTATGACAGAAGAACTTTGCAATCTTGTTCAATCATATACTTAAAACAAACCTCCTTAGCCTTAACCCTCTATTGAAAAATCCAGCAGTGCACATTTCATCTGTACTTCCCATTTAAGACAGCACTTTTCAACATCATTTTACAGCTTCATCATTTCCTTACTTTTAATGTTTTCAATCCTGTGTTGCTTCTACATGTTCAGCATGGCATGACTTTAAAACCACTTAATAGTCATACTTCTCAATGTTTCTTCATTTGCACAATCCTGAAACAAAGAAACCCAGCTTTTCCACCACACTTCTGTATCTCTTCATTTCCCAAACTTTCCAACCTCTGGTAACCCTTTCGAAGTATATTTTGCAAACAACAGACTTCTTTGTTTCATATTCTCCTATCATACTGAATTACCAACTGTATATATTTCAATCCCATATTACATACACTGCTCCACAAACTTTTCTCACACACAAAATTCATCCGTTCTTAGGACATTTCTATCTGAAAATACCATCTTAACCCTTCAGCTGATATCTTTGAAGACATGCATCCTCTGGTAACCCTTTGAAAATATGTTTTGTACAATTCTGACTTAAAAGTTTCAAATTCTCTTATACTGAATGACTGTACCAACTACTGTATATTTAAATCCCATATTAATTGGTCCAGGAACCCTTCTTACATGCCAAATTCACCCTTCCTTAGGATGTTTCTATCCAAATCGACTATCTCAACCCTTCCATTGAATTACTAAAGCTAACAGTGACTGGTGCACACTGCTCACCACCTACAAAAGATACAATTCGAAATGCACTGGCCAATGAGAGGGCCAATGAGAGGAAAGATAAAAGCTTCAATGATATCAACTACTGATAGTTACCGTCAACTCAAAAGATAAGACTAGTCTTTGTTCTCATTTGAGGGTCAAATCTCTCCTCTAATCTTTCATATGCAGCTCACACATCTCTTTTGTTTTTATTTACAACCATCTACTTCTTTTCTTCATCAACCAAAAAACACATACATTACATTTTGCCTTTCCTTATATAATAGTACTCTTCTTCAGGACCTTCCATCTTACATCTGTGCCAAATGAACATTCTCTTCCACTTTTATTCTTCTTTCATTCTTCCCCACTAAATGTACATGTATTCTGCATTTTCTTCAAGTTACATACTTTGTCTATAATTCCTTCTATCTTGCATTCAACAAATCTTAAACGTGAAATTATTGCCTTTTCTTTTTAATCTTGTCTAATTATTACAAAATCATATATTTTAATTATTGCAAAATCATATATCTTATCTTTTTCTCATTTTCATTTCTTCTAACTTATGTATAAACTTCAAAGAATATTTTTCTCTCCCTTATACAAGAACATCTACTTCATTTACCATTCCATAATTACTGTAATACATATATTTACACATGACTTATTCTTAACTTCTTAAAAGCCTACATTCTTCTTCAATCCCTTTTTCCATCCTGCACCTAAACTCAAGACATCAACATCCTACACTTCATTGTCCAACCATTCCCCAAAACACACCTAAAACTTATCTGGAATTACGGATTATCCTTACTACCCATTCTTTGATTCTTTAATCATCAAATTTCCTTTCATCAGCTTAATTCGCTCAAACATTAAATTGTGAATTCAAACATTATACTGTGAAATGGTTTCTGAAATGGTTTTGTATTGTCACGTTACAAGTGCTGTTAATATTGCCATCATTACAAATACAATTTCAACCACACTTTGGGACTGAACCCAGGACTCCCAAGAGAAAGTTAGGTGCGCTACTACAGGGTGCCCCACAAAAAAAACACAGAATTTGGTACAGTTTATTTAACTGTTGAAAACAGAAAACAGTTGTTGTTAGCAGAAACATTGTTAAAACAGAACAAAAACACAAATGTTAAATGTGGTGCTCAAAATGCTTTCCGTTGGCAGCTGCACAACAATGTAGATGGCCTAGCCAACTTCCAGTCATCCTTTGGATGACTTCAAGAAGGACATTGTTCCAGGTTTTCAGCAACAGAGTTTTTAAGGATTGTATGTGTGTGACCTCTCTCCTCTGTGACTGATGTTGCTGTAACAGTAAATCTCACATGGTAAAATCCATCACATTGAGATCTTACTTTTTGAGGGTCATTCGTCAGGTTCAATGAAGTCAGGAGTATTGGCTCTGAGCCAGGCAACAGTGCGTAAAATACAGGATATAAATCTAAAATTTCCTAGTTTTTTTCAGGGCACCCTGTATTAGCAACATCAACAGCAGTAAAGAAGTAGCAGCTACATATATGTCATAATGGTAGTGATAGTACTAGGCAAACTTGTTGTAAACTAAAACCATACAATCCACAATTTTTAACACTGTATAAAATGTGAGGAACACTTCAATTGCCTTTTTTAATCAAATAAATAAAAAACTGGTTAGAGCCTACCTAACCATCCAGATTTTTCATAGCTTCATCATCACTAACATTAGTGATCATGTCACATATTCACTGCTATTGTGAATTTATATACATCAGTAAGTGTATAAACTCACCTTTATGGAAGTGAAGTATTGATATTCAACACAAATGAAAGGTAAAATTGTTGAAATGAAATGTGTACTTATGTGGAGATAAATAGCATAATGAAAAAAAGTTAGCGTAGGAAATAGGATGGATTACAAGGTTTTCAGATGGGGTGGTCATGTGGAAAGAATGGAAGATGATAGGCTGGTGAAAAGAATGTACAAAGTGTTAGGAGGGAGGAGAGCAAGCTGTAGATATTGCTGGATGGATAGTGTCAAAGATGTTCAAAAGGACTGGCCTCAATTTACAAGAAGTGAAAAACTGTGAGCAGGACAGAGGTAAATGGTGCAGCATTTGTAAGCTGTTCTATGGGTTGTTGATGAACAATCTTTATCTAAGACATCTCTAACGTTATGGAAGTTTTATGCACGAGGGATCACTTATGATTCAGTAGTTAGAATTATGAATGTGGTAGTGATTGCTGTAGTCTTTTTCTCTAGTGTCCCCATGTTAGGGGAAAAAGCTAAATTTGCCATTTTCTATTAAGGGGTTGATTCCTGATGGTGTTGACCTTTGGGTTTTCATCAAGGCTTTGCAGACCAAAGACGCAATCTAACAGTCAACCACCAAATACCTAAATCAACTCACACAATGGACTTGTTAGTAAATGGGTCAAAAGACTACAACCCTAAAATGATATATTTAAACATTTAAATACAACACACTGACTTAGTATGTGAATAACCAGAGTTTAATTATTAAGATTAAAGCTGAATATTGGCTGCCTCAAGAATGAACAAATTGTGAACTATTTTTTTTTTATCAAATGGATTTAGCAGAAATGAAAATTAAATCATTGCCTCAGATTTCAAAATATTTTGAATGACGGTCACTGCAGTAGGTCAAGGTTGACTGTCTCATATAATGAACTCATTCCAAGGATCAAGGGCAGAAGGTTATCGCTTATTAATACAGATGACATTGTAATATATATATATATATATATATATATATATATATATATATATATATATATATATATATATATATATATATATATATATATATATATATATATATATATATATATATATATATATATATATATATATTATTTCTGATATCAGGATCGAATAGGTCTCTCAGGTGGAAAGCAAGGCGTTACCCACTGGGGCCACACAAGTCTAAAGAAGTTGGAACCTGAGAGCAACTGCACCAAGGAATTACCTGGGCAAGCTAACTGCTTGCATAGTTTTCCCCAATATCCCGACTCAGCAATGACCCAATAGACAACATTTCATTATTATCCTTCTGAGTGAATAAGATAGAAATCATCAACACACAATCACGTGTGGAACAGAAATAAATTTCTGACTCACGTCGGGGATCGAGTCATCTCAGGTGGAAAGCAAGGGCGTTACCCACTGGGCCTTCCATCTAAAAGTTTTGGAACCTGAGAGCAACTGCACCCTAGTGGGTAACAGTTTTGTTTGTCCACCTGAGAGACCTGGGTTCTGATCCCGACGTGAGTCAAAAATTTATTTCTGTTCCACACGTGATTGTGTGTTGATGAATCTTATTCACTCAGAAGGAATAATTCGAATGAAATGTTGTCTATTGGGTCATCCAGTCCAAAAATCAAACATGCCAAATTGCAGCCTTCTTGGTGCAGCCTCAGGTTCCAACTTCTTTTAGACTTGTTTGGTAACTTGCTTTCCACCTGAGAGACCTGGGTTCGATCGGTGAGTCAGAAATTTATTTCTGTTCCACACGTGATTGTGTGTTGATGATTTCATCTTATTCACTCAGAAGGGATAATTCGAATGAAATGTTGTCTATTGGGTCACACTGAGTCGGGAAGTTGGGGAAAACCGCTGGTATGCAAGCAGTTAGCTTGCTGAAATTTTTCATGGGTGCAGTTGCTCTCAGGTTCCAACTTCTTTTAGACTTGTGTGGCCCAGTGGGTAAATGCTGCTTTCCACCTGAGAGACCTGGGTTGATCCGGCGTGAGTCAGAAATTTATTTCTGTTTTTACGTGATTGTGTGTTGATGATTTCTATCTTATTCACTCAGAAGGGATAATTCAATGAAACGTTGTCTATTGGGTCATTGCTGAGTCTTCTTGCTGGTATGCAAGCAGTTAGCTTGCCCAGGTAATTCCTTGGGTGCAGTTGCTCTCAGGTTCCAACTTCTTTTAGACTTGTGTGGCCCAGTGGGTAACGCCCTTGCTTTCCACCTGAGAGACCTGGGTTCGATCCCCAATGAGTCAGAAATTTATTTCTGTTCCACACGTGATTGTGTGTTGATGATTTCTCTCTTATTCACTCAGAAGGGAT
>NC_089786.1:46929694-46944694 GCF_040412425.1 Macrobrachium rosenbergii | reverse complement strand
TTAGCAAAAATATGTTCCGTTAGCAGGCAAGAAGAAAAAAATAATAAAATTAACATGTAACAGAAAAGAAAAAGAAACCTCTAGTAAATTAAAGATATAAATATGATTTCAACCTTCATTTCAACAACACAGTTAGGAAGAAGAAAGTAAGAAGCAAATGCAGTGTAAATCCGGGTTTAACCGTCTCATTTAAAATTTTCCTGTTGTCCATATGTGTTACCACACACGTGTACATGAAATCTCTCAAACGGACGTTTACTTTTAAGTCTACAGTAATTCATGTAAAATGCGAAATAAGTGACAGCACTATGAAAAGGGCAAACACTATTAGACCTACATCTCGAATTGCATGCACCTCGGATCTTGAAAATGTTATGTTCATGGCACTTCTAAACATACGTCTTTTTTACCGTCATTTATTACCATTTTCTCGTCACTTTTCCTTTAAATCGTTTAAAACGCATTTTGTCAAAACCTTATGAAATGGTCGTGAGCCCAAAACTGTATTTTCCATAACTACAATAAATCTTTTCAAATGGGGGCGTTTTCTTTCATACGTACCAACTTATAAATAGTTACAAAAGAATATTTATCGAATTGGTCTAAGATCGTCACAGGTGGATCAAGTGATGGCCTTTTAAAGGTGGTATGTCAAGAGAATAATCCACAATGTCCTCATGGCTCAAGCAGATTAACCGTCCCATAAGTGACCTGTCTTACGCTGATGGGAAAATTGGCATCGGTCGTGAGAACACTGCCACGTTTCCAAGTTTAGAATTTCAATTTTAGTTGGAATTAATAATGATGATTCAAGTACAGAATAAATTTCTGCGAGAAAAACCATTTCTTCTATTATCTTGTAATAAAGGTGAAGATCTGTCACTGGATAGGCCTATGTATGCCAAAACAACGGCCTGTCTCCATAAATTTGTCAGGGAGTATGGTACATTTCTTCAAGCTTTCACTGTGACATGAAAAATAACATGCAAGCGTGTGTGTATGTGTGTGCGCTTTTCCTGCATTCTTTGTTTTGCAAATCACTGTCTTTTGCTTCACTCAGAAGTGGAGAAAGGGTGTTGTTGATTCCTTGCTGTTTTCAACTATGAATTTTATCGATGGTTCCAGATTATATACTGTGCCTGACAAACTTGTTTTCTGTATTTAAACTTTTGTCTACGGATTTATGTTTTCTCTGTTTAAATTGTCGTCTACAAACATGTTTTCTGTTTAAATTGTCATCTAAGAACTTATGTTTTCTGTTTAAAATGTTTACAAACGAATGTTTTCTGTGTTTAAAATGTCGTCTACAAACTTACATTTTCTTTGAAATATTTTCTACGAACTTGTTTTCTATGTTTAACATGTTGTCTATGGACTAATGTTTTCAGTTTAAAATGTTATCTATGAATTTATGTTTTCTGTGTTTAAAATGTCATCTACAAACTTATGTTTTCTGCGTTTAAAATGTTGTCTATGAATTTATGTTTTCTGCGTTTAAAATATCGTCGACATATCTCTTCAATAACACTAATTTACATCCTTCCATGTTAATGGTTGGTAGTGACATTATTTCATAACACTCATGTAATTTTGTGAGTTTGGGAGATAATATGGAACCCATAACTACACTTAAGCCCGTCTGTTGTCTTACCATCATAACTCAAATTTGAGGATTATTCCCAAATTTTACAGCACTGGAAGGGAAATGCATAAACTATGAAAATGCATACACTCATAAACTTCATCTAGCAGATTGTTTGTGAATACAAAAGTTACGTCAAAACAGATGATATTATAGAAAGGGGGTTGGCAGCTGGCCATGTGGCCCCCTCCCTGTGAAAAATAAAATAATAACATATATGAGAAATATAAAAATTGGAAAAAAATGGACCTCATTCAAACTGGATGGTATCTAACGGAGTTTTTTATTCAGAAAAAGTTACAAGCTTTCTTGGACAAACAGTCCACATTATCAAGTACTGTATCCGTACAACGACCAGACGCATAGTCCGGCTGTATTTATATCTGTGTGCTGGGTACTTTTAATCCTATAATCGCCTAGCTCCTCCTGTGTTACCTCCACCCCCTCGTGACCTTCCAGGTGTCAGTTTTCCGCGCATTCTCTTGCGTTTTTTCTTCGTTTCCTTGCTACTGTGGAGTATATGATTTTTCTAGATATGCTGTCTTCAAAGCCGTTTCCGGTGTTCCCTGCCATCGCGTTGTTGGCGCAAGTTATGGAGGCGTTCTCTACAACCAGTCTAGATGTTTTGTTGGTGTTAATACAGAAAACTCATATTTTCCCAGTCTATTCTGTGATCATTTTCCCAACAGTGTTTGGCAACTGCCGACGTCTGATTATAATGCCTTATGTTCTGCAGATGTTTGCTTCGCTCTTTTACATGATTTGCCAGTTTCGCCATAGTACCCTTCTTCACAGTCAAGACATGCTGCCATATATACCCCCTCTAATCTCTTTCCCCTCTACCGACTTTTTGTTTCTAACTATTTTCTTCCTGATGGTGTTTTTGTAGCTGCCTATCAATTTGAAATTATTTAGTTTTCTGTTGATGGGTGCAATAGAGTTGTTGTCCGGGACTGTAATTATTTCCTTTCCTACCAAATGTTCCTTTTCTATCCTTTCCCTCTCCCCAAAATAGTTTTTCCTTGCTTTAATATGTGCCCACTCCCACCAATACTTAGGGTAGCCTAATCTCCTAAAACTCTCCCTCAGGTAATCCAACTCTTCGTCTAAAATAAACTGTGAAGAAGGGTACTATGGCGAAACTGGCAAATCATGTAAAGAGCAAAACAAACAACATCTGCAGAACATAAGGCATTATAATCAGACGTCGGCAGTTGCCAAACACTGTTGGGAAAATGATCACAGAATAGACTGGGAAAATATGAGTTTTCTGTACAGGAACACCAACAAAACATCTAGACTGGTTGTAGAGAACGCCTTCATAACTTGCGCCAACAACACGATGGCAGGGAACACCGGAAACGGCTTTGAAGACAGCATATCTAGAAAAATCGTATACTCCACAGTAGCAAGGAAACGAAGAAAAAACTCAAGAGAACGCGTGGAAAACGGACACCTGGAAGGAGAGATCAGAGAAAGACCAAGGTCACGAGGGGGTGGAGGTCACACAGGAGGAGCTAGGCGATTATAGGATTAAAAGTACCCAGCACACAGATATAAATACAGCCGGACTACGCGTCTGCTCATTGTACGGATACTTGATAATGTGGACTGTTTGTCCAAGAAAGCTTGTAACTTTTTCTGAATAAAAAACTCCGTTAGATACCATCCAGTTTGAATGAGGTCCTTTTAGTAATTCTACTAATGCACAGAACAATTGTGTATGTGATAAAGTTAATATATATATATATATATATATATATATATATATATATATATATATATATATATATATATATATATAACATGAAAATAAAACATGTGTCCTCCCCCCCCCATGACATTTTTCTGGATCCGCTAGTGGGTTCTAGCAGGCTTTCTAAATACTTACATTTGGAATTTCACAAACTATGTTACTACTGACCCTACTACTGTATTAGCACAGAAGAGTGTATATTACAGTAGTGTTATAACTGGAAATGTTTCACCTTTAATACTACGATAAAGTTAACCCATTAAGGTTCTCCCGATCTGTATATATTTTATTGGAGCACACTAATATAGTCTTTTAGTTCATTTCCTTTCCCTTTATATGTCTTCACTCCAGGCATGATCCAAAACAGCCAACTAATATCCAGGTACATAATTTCCAACAAAGGCATATTGGATTTTCATGTAAAATACCCACAATGTCCTTGTTCAGTTTGGAGATCAAGCACTGGACATTCAGTTTGTGAGCTGAATGTGCACTCGCACTATGCACCACACACACACACAGAGTGAGAGAGGAGGAAGGGAGGGAGAGAGAGAGAGATAGAGAGGCTTATTTCAGGAATTACTAAACATCAGTATTAGAATGAAGATTCTAACAGCTGGAACTTGGAAGTCTGGATGTAAGAGAAAACAAATGTAAGTTAACAAAAAGATATTTTCATATTTCTCAATGTTTTTTATATTGGAAAATGTGATTGTACACATTAATACAGCTACAATTAGCAGAACTTTCCACAGATTTTTTTTATATTTTTAAAACGGAACTTGAAATGACTTACAACAACACAGTATTTCTGAGTCCAGTCCCGTGTCAGCCGGTGAAATTCCATTACAGCACGAATTTCTAGGTATAACCTTGCTAGATATACCAGAGAAAAAGAGCTTTCAGGAAAGCTGGGGTTACTACCCCCAGTCGAGCGTCTTCCAGGAAGGCGTCGGTATAAGAAGGGGTGAGTGAATTACCACTACCACGGAAACCTACTCGAAAGATCTCTCCTTATCAAAATCCCCGGAACAGAGCGGTGAGCCGTTACAGCCCCCACACCAAACACCCGCCAGGACGGCGACACCAGCGCCACCTACCTCATTCCATTTTCTAGCACGTGAAATCGCTGTTTCTTTTGTGTGCTCATCTCCTTATTTTGGATTTTTCTGCTTTCTGCGATGGCATCGAGCAGCTTTACCATTTCCAAGTTAAGTACCATCTTCTTGTGGGGTTTTGTTCTATTTTTTGGCTGTTATGGTCTCGTATTTTCATAAATATTGAGATCTTATTATGTCGCCACGGCGTCCCCAGCCAGCCATGTCGACCGCGAGGCGTCTCCTTCTGTTCTTTTCAGTTGGAGTTGTCTCCTCGTCGTTATAGATATATTTTGCCCCCTTGGTTCCCTTCCGGGTGGTTCCTTGCGGTGGCTCCCCCCCCTTATGAATTACGTTCATTGGCCTACTGGCCTTTGGGGGAGTGATGCCCCGTCTAGGTGCCCCCCCCCCAGGTTGGGTTCCTATTGTTTTTGGTCTTACTAGGCTAATTAATTTTGATGGAAGATGGTGCTCTCTTGTAGTTTTATTTTTATTTTTATTGTTTTTATTATTTTATTGAGTGGTTTACCTCGGTGCTGCGGCAGCCTCAGATCTAACCGCTTCCCCGTGGTAGGCTACGCTCTCTGTTGAGCACATTTTAGTTTTTATGAGTGATGGTTTTCTTGTGGAGTAGGCTTGTTTGCTTCCATCCCCTTGCCCTGGGGGGAGTTCAGGTTGAGGGAGTTTTGTTGCTGTTTTCCTCCGGGATCGTTTTTGGTGGGCAGAGTGAGCCCTTAGTTCTCTTCCTCCATTTGGGGAATCGAGTTCTTGGGATGTGTTTCCTCTAGGCTAGTCGCCCCTTGCCCGCCATTCTCGATCCCGGCTGGTTCTCGGCACAAAATTTCTCTCCCTGTTGCTTCCTCCTCCCTTTTTGCCCTCCGTGTCTAGCCTATACTAAGGTTAGGTCCATATTAGGCTTCGCCTAGGTAGGAGTCGGGCTTGGGTTGGTTGCTTCCAGTCATATTACCCTCCAAGATTCATTGTCTGGAAGGTATGGTGCAGTTGAGCGGGTGAGCTTCTCCCCGTCTCCTGTTCCTTCCTGGTAGCCTACTCCTCCTCCTTCCCTCCCCCTCCTCCTCCAGCCTTGCTCTACTCGTGCGGGTGGCGCTAGATGGCGTTTTCTCCGAGTTCCGGGACTTCTCCTGTTGGTTGAGGGATTCGCTCCCTCCCATATCGTCCCTAGCATCGCTGTATTGGGGTAGGTGGTTTGTTTACTCGAACGTGTTCGAGTCACTCCTCGTCTCCCCGTCGGGTTACGTTGATACGGTAATATATACTGCTTCAGCCTATGTTATGAACATACGAGCATTTTACCCGTCTTGTTCCTCCGGCGGGGAAGTAAGGGCGGAAGGTTTTTCATTATAGGGGAGCGGATCCCTCCGTCCTCTTGAGTTCTTACCATCACTTGTTACTGTTTTTATTTTTATTTTTAGATAAGTATGTTATCTACAGGAGTACTCTCCTTTATTCATTATGTATATACGGGAGTCCGGTCCTATACCAGGGGTCTCCGCCGTTATTTTACTGGCAGCCCTTATGGTTAGTTCCTGGTCTCTCTTTCCTTCATTCCCCGGAGTACTCCGGGGTCTGAAATCCTACCTTCCACTCTGTGTAATTTAGAGCTTATTGGCCCAGTTTATGATAGGGAGTTCTTCTCCGCCGGAGTATTCCGGTTGCAGTTGAGTTTCCCGGCCTCGCTAGCTTTAGTTTGCTTAGGGTGGGAGGTTCATGTACTTTTCTACTTACAGACTGTTCGCTGTGAGGAGCCGGGGTGCACCGCCTCCCTCCAACAACCTTACGGTCACGTAGTCTGCCGGACCACGCTGGTTGTGCGGTCGCCTGGATGACCTGGTTGTTTGGCACCTGATGGTTGTGAGGTTTGCTTCGCTCTCTGCACAACTGTCCAGGATGAGTTGGTAAGTGACAGTCTTTACATTACTCCTGCTTTATGCTCCTCATATTGTATATTATATATTGTTTATGAGGTTCCCGGAATGGTTTTCGTCCTTAGCTAATTGTTGGTTTTCTTACAGGCGACGGAAGCTTCCAAGAAGTCTGCCTTGGAATCCCTCCGGGCCTGGGTGGCTGGGTTTGGAAGGAACGTTCCGTCGGGAAGCCCTACGTCCTCGACGCTAGGTTGAGGACTTGCTCTACCCGGCGCACGGGTGGCGCCGCAGTGCCTGAAGATCTTGCCACCCTTATCATCCAGCAAATCCCGGGATGAGACCCAGCCACCCAAGCGGATATCCTCTACGCTGAGGTCTCGGAGGATGTTGCCGCCATTAATCTTAACCTGGAACCAATGAATATAGAGCAGGACCAGGTGGTAAGTGGTGAGGTAAGTGAGGTTGTTGGGCGGGCCCCTTTGTTTGACTCCCTGCTTCATCCATTTCTTCTTTTGCAGGCTTTGTGAAGTCTTCCTCCTTGGGTGATAGAGCTCCGTCTGCTATCCCCAAGTTGAAGTTGAAGACTTCATGGAAGGCGAAGGGCTACAAGTCCTCGACTTCCAAGAAGGCATTGCCCTTCCCCCCGTCGAAGGCTAAGGTCTCAGGACCTGTAGCCTCCGGGAGCAAGTCTGGTTCCTCCAGCAAAGGCGCGAGTAAGAGGGCTGCAAAACCAAGCCCTCCTCGCCAACCTGCTTTCAGCGCAGAGGCCTTTGCTAATCAGCTTTATAAGCGTTTTACAGAGGACCTGGATTCGAGATTTAGCGAAATCTCTGAGAAGTTGGCCAGTCATGATAACATACTGGCGGGAATGGCTCACCCACCCCCAGCGAACCACAGTATGTTATCCCGACACTGCGGACCTCCCGCGTTCGATGTCGGTAACCCTTGGCGATTAGCTCTCCGGGCCATCCAACATGATGGCAAGCTGACTTGATGGTCTTGGCACGAGGCGGTTGGAGGGTGGAGTTCTTCCCCCGATCTCCTGCCCCCTTACCCAGGCTTCGTGAGGCTTACGGAGGAAGCTTGGATTCGGTCAGACAAGGTTCCTAGGAGACTGTCGCCGTCCCTAGGGACCAAGCTCAGTCGGCTCTCCTGCGCACTCTGACGGAGTGGCAGGCAGACAACACGAAGTTGACTCCTTTCAAGGGCAACTTTACGATGTTCGCCCTGGGAGACAACCTACCCACCCCTTGCTTGGACAAAGTCGCTCTGGCTACGGCCCGGGCGTGCTTCGATGGTAATCCGTTACCACAGCTAAGGGAGACAGACCCTACTTCCCTGGTATTCCCAGGAAGTAATGAGTTCTGGTCAGACGCCCCGTCCACTTTCACGGTCGGGAAGCTGGACCCCTTCTGCGCTTCCACGCAATTCAGCGAGCAGCTCCCCAAGCTGCCGGAAGCTCTTTTGAAAGCGGAGTTTGATGCTCGGGTTAAGTTAGCCCGGTCGTTGAACTCTGTATGCCTTACTGAAGCTACTGCCGTCTCCTGCTCGGACGAGCCTTTCTTTCAGGTTTTGGCTAAATCCTTGCTGGCAGGCTTCCAGTCTGACCTATTTGAATTTATCATGGCCAGACTGGAATGTAGGAAGTTCATCTTCGCCGATGCGACTATCTGCCACGAGCCTAACAAGCTCGTGAAAAGCTCGATAT
The DNA here is from genome assembly GCF_040412425.1 of Macrobrachium rosenbergii. Taxonomy (NCBI): domain Eukaryota; kingdom Metazoa; phylum Arthropoda; class Malacostraca; order Decapoda; family Palaemonidae; genus Macrobrachium; species Macrobrachium rosenbergii. The sequence continues at coordinate 46,936,605 of NC_089786.1, read as the reverse complement.
GGGGACCTAACCTCTTCCCTGAAGAGGAGGTCACGAGTGTTATGGCCGAGGCTACACGGGCCAACCAGAGTCTTCGTTCTCGCTGGGGTATTTCGGCCTATAAGCGTAAGACCCCAGAGTCGGCCCCCCCCAATCGAGAGGTAAACGCTTCAGGAGGCATAAGAGACCCCACCATCAGGCGGTAGTCAAGCCGTCCCGGTCTCGGCAGTGGCGCAGCCTTCCACTTCTAAGGCTCACCCCAACAATATGTGCTGGTCCAACCAGCTGCACCCTCCTATGTGGCCTCACCGGCATACAACCCCACATATGAGGGCCGTGGTTATTTTCACGGCCTTAATAGGGTTGCAAAGGGGAGGAAGAGGCAAAGCCCCTCATAGAGGGAAGCCCAACACCACCCCAAGGGGAAGACCTGGACGTGGTAGGGGAATAAACCCGCTCCCTCCCACTGAGAGAACACAGGTAGGCGGTCGCCTGTTTTGGTTCAGGGACCAATGGACCTTCAGCCCTTGGGCACACAGCATTGTGTCCAAAGGTCTAGGATGGAGCTGGATCAAAACCCTCCTCCTCTAACCAGGTTTTACCAGCCACCAACATCAATCCTAAAGGATTATGTGACAGAATTGCTCAACAAACGAGCAATAAAGAAAGTAAGGCACCTAAAGTTTCAAGGCAGGTTATTCACTGTTCCCAAAAAGACTCCGATCAGCAAAGAGTGATCCTGGATCTGTCGCGTCTAAATCTCTACATAAAATCGACAAATTTCGCATGCTTACGGTAGCTCAAGTACGGACTCTACTTCGCGTGGAGCCGTCACCACCTCTATCGATCTTTCAGACGCTTATTATCACGTCGGTTGCGCGGAACTTCTCTCAGTTCCTCGGTTTCAGACTCGGGAATCAAGCCTACTCCTTCAGGGTCATGCCCTCGGTCTGAACATTGCGCCCAGGATATTCACAAAGCTGGCGGACACGGTAGTACAGCAACTCCGGTCTCAAGGGATATCCCTAGCAGCATATTTGGACGATTGGATAATTTGGGCACCAACAGTTCGGAGTGTCAGAAAGCCACGTCCATAGTCATCAGTTTCCTGGAGTCGCTAGGTTTCCAACTGAACAGAGAGAAGTCCCGTCTGACTCGAGTCCCGGTTTCAGTGGTTGGGTCTCCAATGGGATCTGTCATCTCACACGCTGTCCCTTCCGCCTCCCAAGAGGAAAGAGATAGCATCTCTCACCAGGAGATTCCTCAAAATCCATCAGCATCCGCCGGTCCCAAGAAAGGGTCCTTGGATCTCTTCAGTTTGCCTCAGTGACAAACCTGCTATTAAAAGCGAAGTTAAAAGACATAAACAGAGTGTGGCGGAGTCGAGCCAATGTCAAGCTCAGAGACAAGGTCTCCTCTATCCCTCAAATCTTAAAGACAAGGTTGCGACCGTGGGCCTCGGTCAGAGGCCTGTCCAATACAGTTCCGCTTCAATTTCCCCCTCCGGCACTAGTAGTTCACACAGACGCTTCCTTAAGCGGCTGGGGGGGATATTCACCAAAACAAAAAGTACAAGGAACGTGGTCCACAATGTTTCAGCAGTTCCATATAAACACCCTGGAAGCTATGGCGGTATTTCTAACTCTGAAGAAAATCCGCCCCCCCAACCGGATTCATATCAGGTTGGTATTGGACAGCGCAGTGGTAGTTCATTGCATCAACAGGGGCGGCTCCAAATCAGGCCGAGTAAACCAAGTAATGGTTGCTATCTTCTCCCTGGCGAACAAGCACGGCTGGCACCTGTCAGCCACCCACCTAGCGGGGTGCGGGGCGTGGTGGCGGATTCCCTGTCCAGGAATACTCCGTTGGAGACGGAGTGGTCCCTGGACGTGGAATCTTTCAAGTGGATTTGCCGCCGGTTCCGGGCCTCCAAGTGGATCTGTTCGCAACAGAGAGCAACTTCAAGCTCCCTGTTATGTGGCCCCAACCTGGACCCTCAGGCGTTCGCCATACAGACGCAATGACAGTAGATTGGAACAGTTGGGAGAAGATTTATCTTTTCCCCAATAAATTTACTGCTGAAAGTTTTACACAAACTCAGGACATTCAAAGGTCAATTAGCCTAGTAGCCCCCTATTGGCCGAAGAGCAATTGGTTCCCTCTTCTTCAGGAACTGGGATTACGGAGTCTTGGATTCCCAAGCCCATTCTGACTCAGACAGTACAAACCAAGACTGTGTCAGCTTCCTCAAGAATTCAGAATGCCCTAGTTTTATGGACTTTATAAATTCGCAGCTCAAAAGGAGCGAACATTGACCCTGTCAACACTCTGTTTTTAGAATCAGATAAAAGAGATTCTACTATTAGACAGTATGACTCAGCAGTCAAAAAAATTAGCCTCCTTCCTAAAAGCATCTGAAGCCAAAATCATGACAGCTAATTTAGGAGTTTCCTTCTTTAGATCATTGTTTGAGAAAGGCCTTGCTCCGGCCACTATTACCACAATCAAGTCAGCATTAAAGAAAGTATTTCTTTACGGCTTTAAAATCGACCTTACAGATTCCTACTTTTCATCTATCCCCAGGCATGCGCTCGTCTGAGACCAGTATCACGCCCACAGTCTGTTACGTGGTTTCTCAATGACGTCCTCAAGTTAGCATCAGAGATGGATAACTTTCATTGCTCTTATCAGGATCTGTTAAGGAAGACTTTATTTTTTGATTAGCTTGGCTTCAGGTGCTAGAATCTCAGAGCTGTCGGCTCTCACTAGAGGTGATAATTATGTGAACTTCCTCCGTCTGGAGAGGTCCTCCTTTCCCCTGACCTAGATTTTTAGCTAAGAACGAAGACCCACAGGACAGGTGGTCTCCTTGGAAGGTGGTGCCCCTTCCTCAAGACCAGATCTTTATGTCCAGTTTATACACTTAAATCTTACCTTTTAAGAACTCCACAGAGTAAGTCGGGTCCTCTTTTTATCAGGGAGAAAGGTGGTACTCTTTCACTAAATGCTATAAGACAACAAATTTTATATTTCATTAAACAGGCCAACCCAGATTCAGTTCCCAAGGTTCATGATATTCGAGCAGTTGCTACTTCCATTAATTACTTTCATAATATGGACTTTTCGGAGTTATCTAAATTTACGGGTTGGAAATCACCTCTAGTGTTTAAACGCCACTATTTAAAAACGCTCGAAGCCCTGAAATTTTCTACCATAGCTGTGGGAAGTGTCATCTCCCCTCCTTAATTAATCATATCCTTGTCCTTTCCTTTCCCCCCCGCCCGCCTGCCTCATTTACTTTTCTGCTTATTCTCCTGGTTGATTATACCTCACTGCCTGGCTCCTCATATTGATGTTTCTTGTACCTGTTGATGGAAAAAGTGTAATCTGACATGCCATGATTGTTTCTCTTGTGGGGTACTGGACAGTTTTTATTTGGCTCCACATTACCCCAGATGAATATATATATTAATGCTCATTGATTTTTGTCTCTTACGTGTTTAGCCTAAGTTTACGTGTATAGTATTAAGGTTATATTTGCAGTTATTTTGTGCGCTTTTCATGTTTCACCTTGCTTTTAAGTAATTTTAAGGTTTTTGGGCTTTTTCTCCGTCGTGCGGGGACCTGCCCATGTTTCATAGTATTAAGTTTTCTAATGTGCCTTAGATTTAATATGCCTTAGTCTTAGTGTTCTTGCTACACGGAAGAGATTGCTTAATTAAAATTATTTTGGTAAAACTTTTGCCTTTTCTTCAGATTACACCTCCATTTCTTTTTCCTGGTAGTTGCAGCCTTGGCATGATTCTCTATCACGATTTCACCGGCTGACACGGGACTGGACTCAGAAAAGGGATTTTGACAAAGGAAAAATCTATTTCTGAGGAAGGTCCCGTGTCACCCGGTGACCCTCCCCTGAATTACCTAGTACTCTCCCCCCCTCTTGCACATGCCAAGTCTGGGGTTAGTGCTAGCATGGAATGAGGTAGGTGGCGCTGGTGTCGCCGTCCTGGCGGGTGTTTGGTGTGGGGCTGTAACGGCTCACCGCTCTGTTCGGGATTTTGATAAGGAGAGATCTTTCGAGTAGGTTTCCGTGGTAGTGGTAATTCACTCACCCCTTCTTATACCGACGCCTTCCTGGAAGGCGCTCGACTGGGGTAGTAACCCAGCTTTCCTGAAAGCTTTTTTTCTCTGGTATATCTAGCAAGGTTATACCTAGAAATTCGTGCTGTAATGGAATTTCACCGGGTGACACGGGACCTTCCTCAGAAATAGATTTTCCTTTGTCAAAATCCCTTTATTACAGCCAAGCCTTCACCCCTATAAGAAATGGTACTTTATTATTTTCTATCTACCTTAATAATATACAGAGGTAATAAAAATTGACTACTCAAGGGGATACCCTATCTAATGCTTTTATGACACCAAAGCCACACTGTATACTGGGAAAATTTACCTGCTTAAATGTGAATTATTTTTTCAATGAGGCAAATTCATGAATAATAAGCATAGCGAGGAAGTTAAGCCTGGTTTCTCATTTCACTTAGGGTCATCTCAGCATCCAGATAGATTTGAACAATGATACAAGAATACATATACAAAACTGTGGCCATTTATTTTTTTCAGCCAAAGACCTTTATTGGACTTACTGCACCGTGCGGCAAAATCAGTAAAGGATGTTTTTGTAATGCTGATACTATACTGTAGGCCAGGGGTTTTCAACCTTTTTCTCCCCATGTACCATTTTGGGTATTTTTAATGTCAGTAATGTACCCCCATCACTTTGTATAAAGTAGAAAACAAAACAAAATCAGAAAAACATTCCATTGTGTATGTTTGCAAGTACTGTACTGAAGGGAAGTAAGTACACAACTCTCCTGACAAAGAATTCCATAAAAATAAAGAAAATTGTTGATAATTATTTACCTGTGGCTATGCAGTCAGTGGGCGGCCAGGCCCCTAACCCTAACACCCGTGGGGAGAGCTAACCCCCTAACTGACCCTTGGCTACGCGTACCCCAGGTTGAAAACCCCTGCTGTAGGCACTAAAGGATTTTACTGCCAGTTGGCCTATTAGCTGGAGGCTACAGCTTCAAGATACAGCAGCTGCCCACAATAAGCTTTTCTGAATTACAACCGAGGTTGGCGGTAGTGTCGTGGCTTGACAGAGGGGGTGTGGTGGGAGGGTTTTGATAGAAAATAAGACAGTCAGACAACAGAAGGACAGGATTTATTTAAGGAAGAGGACTCATGGGGCAAGCATTGTTAAAAGTAAGATATGTAATTGAGAGTAAACAGAAAAGGCTGTATGCAGAGTAAATGGGTCTGCAAGAGAGCTTATTTGAGAAGTAATGCAAAGACGCAAAGCGGAGTGTGTTGAGGACGTATGACGGAAGGATAAGTGTTGAGGCAAAACTTTAGTATAAGTAGACAAAGGTAAGATTGCTCTGGTGTGATAGTGGGCTAAATCAAGGGTAAGTTACTTACCCATGCTTGAGTATTTTTGTGGGTGGGGTGATGAGACATATCAGAGAAAGGGCATGAAATGTACAAGCAAGGTCATATATAAAAAAGGACAACTGCCCTTATCTTCCTCATTGCTGAGAGAATAAGGATACTGACGGCAGCAAGATACAGAGAAAAGCCTAACCTCACATATCTCGCATAAGCCAACTTTCAAGGCAATTCAATTCCACACTAAAACATGAACTATGGTACTGTTGCCTGCCTTATGGGGTCTTATGCCATTTAATTTTAGAATCTAACCAAATACATCTCTGTCTAGAATAGACCTATTCAAGCTTTCCATGACAATAGCAGGTGGGTCTTTAAGCTTGAATTACACTTATTGTCCAACACTGCTCAGTACGGGAAGGAAGGGCGAGGGCTAATCTGACAGAGCTATTATTGCTTTACAGTACTGTTGTTTTCTTTCTTACTGCTATAACCTTATACTCAGTTTGGGGGTGGTGACTACACTGTCTTGCAAGGCAAATCTTAGACACAACTTATCAATTCTTTATAGTGTCTCAGTTAGTTTGTTGACTCCAGAGGTACACACCAGACATCTTATGTTCTTTAACATACTGCTATGTTCATAGGCTGGCTCTGAGCAATGGCCTATTCTGGCATAAATCCACCTTAATCTATACCAACAAGCATTGATTATAATGTATAATGTACCTTCAACACTAGCTGCACTGCTTTCTTCCTTTCACTTTCATTCTGTTCCCTCTGCTACCTTCTTGCTTAGCTATCCAACTCTTTTAACTTTTGTCTTCCTTGTACAGGCAGTCCCCGGGTTACGAAGGGCTCAGCTTACGACATTCTGAGCTTACGACGCTCTTCAAATATATTCATCAAAAATTACTTCCCCGGTTACAAAGGCATGTTCTGGGTTTACAACGCTGATCTGATGGAAGATATAGGCTCCAAAATGGGCAGAATTTGAGTTTTTTTTAAGAAAAATTCAATAAAAACGCAGTTTACTTCATTTACAAGACACCCAAGTGATTAAAAGTAAGGTTTTCTCATGATTTTTGATGATATTTCGGGTTACGGCGATTTTCGCCTTACGATGATTTTCGGCCTACGACACAGTGTCAGAACAGAACTGCCATTGTAAACCGGGAACTGCCTGTAATTTCATTTTACAGGACAATTACTTCAAGCCAGCTGTGAGAGACTGGAAGTGTCTCAGTGGTGTGCTGTGGTAACCTATTTAAGAGAAATGAAGCCTGAGGATTCTATCAGTGAGCAAAGTTTGTATATTTAATAGATTTCATTAAGACAAAACAAAATAAGATTTGATAACATCCTTGCAACACCAAAAAAAAAAAAATACTGGTTTTCAATAGGAGAATGAATGTTTCTTGGTATACTGTATCTTTTCTGCTTAAATAAATTACAGTATAAGCTACTGGTAACAGTAAATG
>NC_089786.1:46924997-46929194 GCF_040412425.1 Macrobrachium rosenbergii | reverse complement strand
TTAGACAAAGCCCACACTATGCAGGTGCTGTAATAAAGGGATTTTACTGAATTTTTATTTTGGGCTTAATAATTACAGACTCTAATTTCAAATTATTTTAGCACCTGGTAGCTCCAGTAGCAGGGTGATGCCATCAGTGCACCTCACGTGTTGCCCTGCAGGCACTACATGTTTTTTTGCAGCGTCCCCTTCGGCCCCTAGCTGCACGACCTTTTATTTCTTATACTGCACCTCCGTTCATATTCTCTTTCCTCCAACTGTCTTTCCACCCTGTCCTAACAATTGATTCATAGTGCATTGATTCATAGAGCTGCATTTTCTCAGTTTTAAGGAAAAGTCCATTTGACCCCATAAAAAACACCCAAGGGTGTTTTGTGGGGTCAATGGAAGTTTCTTTAAAACTGAGAAAAATGCAGCCTATTGTAAATAAGTGAGTACTATGCATGGAAAATAGCCATATTTGGACAACTGATTGCAATCCGGCTATATTGCAGGGGGGAAAAAGGTCCAGAATAGTATGGGTGCTTTAGTTTTATGTGACTCATAAAATACAAAATCTTTTACCATTTAACATTAACTACAGAAAGGTTGAAAGGTTGCCAGTTAGTCTTTGTTTCTCGTTTTGAGAAGAACCTGGTTAAGCAACACAACTTTATGCTTTTCTGTTCAATTTGCCCTGTCGAAATTTTACTTTCAAAAATGCAGCAATATGTTGCAAATTCTATTTATTGCACTGCAAAACTTTTACAAACACAGAAGTGATATTGTGAAGGCCAAATTACTGAGTAAAATAATTAAATGAATAAATGGTCTTATTGTACACACATAAAATTTTGCAAGATTTTGAAATAATTTAAAAGAAAACTAAGATAATCTCTCTCTCTCTCTCTCTCTCTCTCTCTCTCTCTCTCTCTCTCTCTCTCTCTCTCTCTCAAAGCAAAATAGAACTATGAATGTTTTAAAAGATTTAGAATTCATCAAATTGAAAAATAGAACTATGAATGTTTTAATAATTAACTAAAATGTTTATTTTGATCATCCTTTATTCTGCAAAAATAAAATATATAATAAATAAAAAAAGTCCAAAAGTTGGCTAAATTTTTCAGCCATCCAAAATTTCTTGAACAGCAATGCATAAGATAGAGGAACCCTCTAAACTTTCATGAGTTTACGTAGGGAAATCTCGTGGATCTCGATTGGCTGACGATGACTTACTGACAGCAGCCGTGATTGGCTGCTGCTTATGTTTACTATGCAGCACGTCTTCCTAACATATATGATGTCAGACATTGCTCACTTCCCACTGGTTCTCCTTCAATTTTAAAAGCACTTCACTTTTTTCTATATTTTTGTGGCTAAATCATTCATTTATTAACAAAATATGTCAAATAACTTTTATTTTTTTTTATTTAATAATTGAAGACCTCGTTTTCATTTCTTCTTCAGGTAGTTTGCCAGAATCGCGATTTTGTGATGTTTTTTTCTTTATCTAGGCAGAACAGCCACGTGAAATGAAGAAGGGGCCAAGAATTTTCATTGTTAATAATTCTCTCATGCTTTTAAGGAAAGTTTATCTTATTTATGACTAAACGAATTAATAAAATTCATCTCTTTTAATCATTGATATTATTATGAAGGTTTAGCTTCTCAAGCACATGGGGTTTTCATTTTCTAAAGTAAACAAATTGGTTTCTGGTAACTTACCGGCAGGACCCATTCACAAAATCATGCATAGTTCATGACAGTTGCCACTGATCACCATAATTCAAATTAAATATATTTAGAAGCAGCTTTTCTTTGCTTTGTAGCAAATTCCTTCGACTGGTATCAAATAAAATTTAATTTTTGTTAGTATCAAGTAAAACTTTGTTTTTTTACTTGACCGTTTTATATCAAATACATATTTCTTGTTATGGAAATCAATAAGAATTGCCAATTAGGCTTCATTTCACAAAGAGGAATTCTAACAGCACCAACCTCACTTTGCTTTGATGTTCTGTCAATCTTACCCATTATTAATTTTTTGTTTTTTTTATATTTTTATTTGTATTGTGTATCTTTCTTTGTCTTTATTGCATTCAGTTTAACCAAAAATGTAAAGTTACTGATTCTTCAGAGCTTGAAAATTTTTATTTTTGAATAAATAAATTATTTGAAATGTATGGATAACAGAATGAATATCTCTGCATGAAATATTTTTCCATAGTATTATAATAAATTTTCAATATATTGTGTCCAGTTTCATTTATAAAGCATAATTGATTATTCAGGCAATAAAAGCCTTAAAGTACTTATACAAATATAGATTTATATATATATATTATATATTATATATATATATATATATATATATATATATATATATATATATATATATATATATATATATATATATATAAACATATATACATATATATATATATATATATATATATATATATATATATATATATATATATATATATACAAACATATATATATATATATATATATATATATATATATATATATATATATATATATATATATATATATATATATATAGTTACAAGTTGGGAGGCAGGATGGGATGCAGTGTGCAATATTTTTTAGCCTTGTTTTCCTTGGCTGCCCTACTTGTACACGGAAGAGGGGTAGGGAATGGAGTGGAAGGTAGCCAGTGAGACCCTGGATGATACAATTCTAAGGGTTTATTTACACAAAGAACAGATCGAAAATTAAGTACAAGTAATTCACAAAGGGCCACAATTAAATTCAAATCATTGCAGGAAAACGTTATTAATTGCAGCTAAATTACAAAGGTAAAATACATCTAGGTAACAATGAATTACAATTATTTTAGAACCAAAGTTAATTAGAACCACAATTAATTTAGAACCACAATTAATTACAATTAATTAGAACCACAGTTAATTTAAGTTGTAATGGCACTCAATTATAGCACGTGGCGAACTTATAAAGTTCTTTACCAACTCTAGTATGAGGGTTTTAATTTGAAAACTGTAAACACGTTAGTTTGCCATAGAAACGCTAAGGGTCGCCATTCATAAACTCTTATCCTCCCACATCAGTTGCCAGGTTCCTTTCAAATATATTTTCAGCATTTCAATTAGAATTCTAAAAATCGATTTACTTGCGTCAATGGAATGCCTAATTAGTTGTACGAGATAAATAACAGATTTTTTTAAAGTTATATTAGATGTATATTACTTTATCCTAGATTGTTTCAGTTGTCGAAGAACAGTTGCCAAGTCGTCTTTATTTCACTTCCCAGAACACAAACAAAACATCCTAGCCTTATTCGTCGCTGCTGAAGAGAAAAAAAAAGGCATGGGAAAAAAGCTAGAACAACAAGAGTAATCTAACCAAAGAAGATTCTTCCACCTTTTATAAATGCTTTGTTGATTTTTAGTTTTCTGTCAAAGAGAACCATTGATACCGGCTTTGTCTGTCCGTCCGCATTTTTTCTGTCCGCACTTTTCCTTTCCGCCGTCAGATCTTAAAAGCTACCAAGGGTAGAGGGCTGCAAATTGGTATGTTGATCATCCAACCTCAAATCATCAAACATACCAAATTGCAGGCCTCTAGCCTCAGTAGCTTTTATTTTATGTAAGGTTACAGTTGGCCATAATCGTGCATCTGGCAACGATATAGGATATGCTACCACCAGGCAATGGTTAAAGTTTCATGAGCCGCGGCTCATACAGCATTATACCGAGACCACCGGAAGATAGATCTATTTTCGGTGGCCTTGATTATACGTTGGTACAGAAAATCTCGATTGCGCCGAAGAAACTTCGACTCATTTTTTACTGTATTACTGAGAAGAGGTCATCTTGGAAGGTCATCAAACAAAGCTATCTGATAAAGGTCGTGTAATGGAGTCGTGGTATCTCACCAATTAGAGAAGAGGCTTCCATCTCTGATGAAAATCCAGCCACGGAACAAAATTGTTATTGCTTCCTTCGACCCTTCGATGCTGCCAGGACCGGTCCTTAGAGAGAGAGAGAGAGAGAGAGAGAGAGAGAGAGAGAGAGAGAGAGAGAGAGAGAGAGAGAGAGAGGCTAATTAATTCTGGTGAAGGGTAAGAGGGAGTGTGAGGTTAATCCTGATGAAGGAGAGATGGTAGTCTATGTGTATATATATATATATATATATATATATATATATATATATATATATATATATATATATATA
>NC_089786.1:46902497-46922497 GCF_040412425.1 Macrobrachium rosenbergii | reverse complement strand
CTATACCATTTTAGGGGAGTAATTATCCCGATGGTGGGCTGGTCTCACAGAGCTTGTATTTACATCCGATGGTGGTTTTCTATCAAAGGCTTGTTCTATTTACTATTTCAGATATTTTGCCTCTTATTGGTCAAAGGAGGGAATCTTATGAAGATGAAACCAGTGATTTAATTGATCGATATTCGGTCATCTATTGATATGTAAGAATCTCTCTCTCTCTCTCTCTCTCTCTCTCCCCAAATACATTTATAAACCTATGTCGTGCATTCTGTCTTCCTTCAGGTTTGACACTCTCTCTCTCTCTCTCCCTCTCTCTCTCTCCCCCCAAATACATTTATAAACGTATGTATTGCATTCTGCATTCAGGTTTGACTCTCTCTCCTTCAGGTTTCTCTCTCTCTCTCTCTCTCTCTCTCTCTCTCTCTCTCTCATACAAACGCTGCTTTTCGAGGCAAACTTGTCTTCATGATTTCTTGCATGTCACTTTCCCTTCCCATCAAACCGACCAGATGGAGGAACTGTTTAATAAATGAAGAGCAAAAGACAAGTATAAACAGAAAAAATGCGCCGAAGTTTCTTCGGCGCAGTAGAGTTTTCTATACAGCGTATAATACTGTTCGAGAGCGCGGCCCATGAAACGTTCAGCCACGGCCCGGTGGTGGCCTGTCCCATAGCGTTTCCAGACGCACGATCATGCTAACTTTAACCTTAATAAAATAAAACTACTGAGGAGAGGGGGCTGCAATTTGGTATGTTTGATGATTGAGGTGCATGATCAACATACCAATTTGCAGCTCTCTAGCCTCTGTAGTTTTTTAAGATCTGAGGGCGGACAAAAAAGTGCCGACAGAAAAAGTGCGGAGAGAAAAACGAGGACAGAAAAAGTGAGGACAGAATAAAGTGTGGACCGACAGACAAAGCCATCTCAATAGTTTTCTTTAACAGAAAACCAAAGTAAAATACCGTCGTGATACTCGTTTACTCACGCATCAAGTCGATCAATTAATGTTTTCTGCTTCGTCGTCTGTTGAACTATTCCAACTGTACTATTGCATATGCGCGAAAGATAAGATACCCATTACAAAATCAGTCATTATTCATTAGACGAACTTCACAACCATCAGACGAATTTCACTGACACTTTTTAAAGAATTTAGCTAATTTTATGGAACCGAAACAGCGGAATCCAATCACCGCTGGTTAAGAATAAACAAAGGAGTTTTCGACCCTCCTAAAGGAACCCAAGCGAGAGTCTTTGGCGGGATCCGTCCAGCCAATTCTGCAACGATCCAGAAAAATGACCGCGACTCTGTAGCCCCTAAATTGGAGCTAAACTAATAATGGATGGAGAGAGAGAGAGAGGAGATAAATATCCTCCTCCCCGCACGCATCCTTCTGGTCCCTTTTTTCCTCCATCTCTCTCCTTCCTTTTCCATATTCCTCTCTCCCCGACATCTCTTTATTCTCGTCTCGGCAGCAACAGCTGATCGGATGGTCTCTCTTTTCCTGCTGTTGGTCTCTCTCTCTCTCTCTCTCTCTCTCTCTCTCTCTCTCTCTTCTGCCTTTTGAGAAACTGATTTGTATTTTGGGTTTTCTTGTGTCGCCTTCAGACACTTGTTATTTATTTTCCTTATTAAACGGGTAAAAAATGCGCCGAAGTTTTCCGGCGCAATTGAGTTTTCTGTACAGCGTATAATCAAGGCCACAGAAAATAGATCTATCTTATGGTGGTCTCGGTATAATGCCTTGTGAGCTGCGGCCCATGATACTTTTAACCATGGCCCGGTGGTGGCCTGTCCTATATCGTTGCTAGAGGCACCATAAAGGGTTACTTTAACCTTAAATGAAATAAAAATTACTAAGACTAGAGGGCTGCAATTTAGTACGTTTGATGATTGGATGGTGGATGATCAACATACCAATTTGCAGCCCTTTAGCCTCAGTAGTTTTTTTAAGATCTGAGGGCGGGCAGAAAAGTCCTGACACAGACAAAGCCGACACATCAGATTTCTTTTACAGAAAACTAAAATGTCATATAATCATTTTTTTCTGTTTTCGTTCTCTTTGCGAATGCCAGACTCATTTAGAGCACCAATAATTTTGAGACATGGTTTTCAGTAGCTTTTTAATGCCATACACACATACGTACAAAGCCCCTGCAGACATACATACGTACATACATGCATATATATATATATAATGTGTGTGTGTACATATTATATATATGTTTGTATATATGTAATTATATATATATATATATATATATATATATATATATAATATATATATATATATATATATATATATATATATATATATATATATATATATATATATATATATATATATATATATATATATATATATATATATATATATATATATATGACAGTCAAAGTCATAGTGTAAGATTAAAAGGAACAACAGAGTAGCCTACCAAGTACTTTCGTAATTACATCTTCGGGGCACAAAGCTGAGTTAATTTCACAAACGTACTTGGTACTCTGTCGTATATATATATATATATTTATATATATATATAATATATATATATATATATATATATATATATATATATATATATATATATATATATATATATATATATATATATATATATAAACTAAATGTAACTGATACAGAGATACAGTCTGTTCCATTAACTCATTTAAGGTTCATCAAAACATTACCATTGTGAAGAAATATATTAACTGCCGGTGCTAGTGAAATGTTTTTACAATGTTTTACAACAAACGTTTAAATTAGACCAGTCTTGTGCCGGTACTGGGTCTCACCCAAAGGCAGGGCGAACAAGTCGTCTTGCAAGTTCTTTAAGCTTCCAGAGGTCTGGTGTGGACCTCAGAACGCCCACCAGCCAACTGTTGCGACTTAGTTCTCCATCTCATGTGACAGCGTCCCGGTGACTGTAAGGGAAAGAAAATTATAATAATTTTCCGTGTTAGGAATTTGCAAAATTATTAAAGAGTTAGATATCTCTCATGAAGGATTTGCCCTAGGACAAAATTTTTCAAAGTAAAAATTGCAAACCAACCGTTTTCAATGACTGACTGATCGATTATATATATTTCGCATCGCAATGAAGAAATGCCTTACCTTTGTTTTGACTCATAAGGATAAAGTAAATTTTGCCAGATCGTGAAATGAATTTTTTTCAGAAATATTATGATTCGTCTATTGTTGATCTTGCGCCTCAGGAAGTAGATATTTGTCCAGCAATTAATAATTTTAAAGTCGTAAAGCATCATGTCAGATTAAGATTATATTACGATTAGAATTTGTATTTTTTATGATCTGTGTTGCAACGAGGAGACGATTATTTCAGTAATGAAGAATATTCAACTAATGAGGAATATCTTACGATAAAGAAAATTATATTATGACTAATATGGCTGGTCTATTACTGGCGTGGCAGTGAGGATATAATATTTGTGAAAGGGAAAAGACTTGCAAAATAATATTACGTATTGTCAAAATTCTTAAAATAATGTAGCTTATTCTGTTACACAAACACGCATGCACACTTTCATAAATAAATTAATTGAAAAATAAATAATATAAACAAATTATATATATATATATGTATGTATATATATATATACATATACATACATACATATATATATATATATGCATATAATATACTTGCCATTGTTTTACTATATATACGTATATTTGTAATAACCACACTTTTGAATGAGGTCATTATGACAGTTGCATACATAATAAAACATACAGAATTATATACATAGGTACGTAAATACGAGGGCACATGCTACAAATAAACCTTCCGCTTTCTAAAGAATATCATATCTGCCAATCAATCTGAAAAACCCTTTCCCTATAAACACACAAAAAAAAAAAAAAACACGAAAACGAAATGATATTTATTTATTCATAATATCTGTCACGTCCCTTCCGTCGCCCACACGAAGAAAGGGCGACAATAAACACCTGTGATAATATTTACATGAGAAATGATTTGCTCTGAAATACCGAAATACGAAACATTTCTAATAAATGACAGGAATCGCAGGTAAACGTTATATTAACTTTCATCGAAATGAATTATTTTTTAAAGTAACGTTTGGAGTTTTTTTGGTTAAAACGTTCATTATTGGGGGCTGAGGTGGATCTGTCAATATCTGTAGCTTCATATAAATACGTTGGATTCTTTCGCGTGTTATTGGGGAATATTTATCTAAAAGGGTTGGTAGGTGTTCTCGTTATTTCGTTATTTTCATGTTTGTGGGGATATATATATATATATATATATATATATATATATATATATATATATATATATATATATATATATATATATATATATATATATATATATATATATGTGTGTGTGTGTGTGTGTGTGTGTGTTTTATATATATACATATATGTATATATACATATATATTATATATAAACACACACATATATGTATGTATATATATATATATGTATATGTGTATGTATGTATGCATGCGTAATGCATTCACAAATATCAAGCCACAAATAATGTTCTATATCCAATTCTGCATTTATAATTGATAAGAGTATTGGATATTGAATGATATTTGTGTCTTCATATTTGTATATATAAAAATCACATGTTTACTGTGTATATATATATATATATATATATATATATATATATATATATATATATATGTATATATATATATATAAATTTATAATATAAAGAGAGAGAGAGAGAGAGAGAGAGAGAGAGAGAGAGAGAGAGAGAGAGAGAGAATACTTTTGTAAATTCATATGAAAATTATTAATATTTTTATGAATTTGATAATATAACTAGTTATTTATTTCCATTACTCATGACCATGCCACGGGGAAAAATGATGAAGATAAGAGTTAATATGCTGACGCCCTACTGAAAAATCTAGTTTCCGACAATATGCTCAAAATAACACCTTCATCAGACGGCATTCGTTGTAATTTCATAACAGTAGGAAACAAGTAAAAAAATGCGCCGAAGTTTCTTCGGCGCAGTCGAGTTTTATGTACAACATATAATCAAGGCCACCGAACATAGATCTATCTTTCAGTGGTCTCGGTAGAATGCTGTATGAGCCGTGGCCCATGAAACTTTGCCCACGGCCCGGTGGTGGCCTGGCCTATATCTTTGCCAGAAGCACGATTATGGCTAACTTTATCCTTAAATAAAATAAAAACTACTGAGGCTAGAGGGCTGCAATTTGGTATGTTTAATGATTGGAGGGTGGATGATCAACATACCAATTTGCAGCCCTCTAGCCTCCTCAGTAGTTTTTAAGAAATGGGGCGGACAGAAAAAGTGCGGACAGACAGACAAAGCCGGCACAATAGTTTTTTTTTACAGAAAACTAAAAACCTGTTTCTAGATGACTATTTGAATATGGGAAAATTGTTAGAACACTCGTCAGATTTTCCTCGATGAGTGAACAGATAGAAGTAAAAGGTGAAATGATACATTAAAAAAAATACAGAATTTACGACAATTGCTGTACTTGCAATAGATTGTTTACTCATTTTCATCTTAGATGAATTTGAAATTCTAGTGAGCTTATTTGTTGACAAAATAAGGCGCCATATTGGACTTATACCTGACAGTTCTTGCATTAAACGAAAAAATGCTTTTAGTTTTTTTAGTTTGACGAAACAGGACGCCATATTGAATCAACCCCAGATAATATCGAACCATCATAGATGAAGATGAAACGGAAAAGTGTTTTGTGTTGATAAAATAGGGCGCCGCATTGAATCGACACAAGATAGTAGTCGTTTTATCATCACTGACAAGGGTGAAATGGAAAAGGTTATTTTGCGTAAGTGAAATAGAAAGCAACAGTGAATACGCACGATAAAGCGTGTAGCATATAATCGCATTTTAAAGGGAACGTATAGGATATATAGAGGACAGAAACTAGAGGACCCTGTTTTGAACGTATAGCAGAAAGCCTTCATTGCATCTGTGTCTAGATATATCGGAGAGATTTTTATGTGATTAGTGCAACGTTGGATTTCATTCCGAGTGCATATTTCACAGCCTTAGTTGTGATGTTGTCAAATTGGAACTTCAAAAGTTCAAGCGAAGATGCAATGCATTACTACCCTAAAGCAATTCTCCTTGTATTTTATGATTTACTTACATTCTCGTCTATTTATTTATTAATTTGTGAATTTGTTTTTTCTTTTCTGAAAATTGATCTCTTCTTTCTGTATTTCCTTTTACCTTCTGTGACTTCTTTCAAATGAACACCATAATATTCTTTGGAAGCTTAAATTTCAAGTCAATGGCCCCTGAGGGCTTCTTCCATAGGAATAGGGTTGATCTTCTGAATAATAATAATGATAATGATTAAAATAAATAAAAATTAAAATAAGAGATTTTCAGACTTCAAGGAAAGTAGGCCTCCAGCATTAATATAAACCAAGCAGCAGCCTTTGGGTGATCTTTTTATATGAAAAGGAAGTTTTTAAAAATAATTAGGGAATCATAAGATGTCATTTAGAAGTCGCCTAAGATCACCTTAGGAATGTTATGACGGAACAAGCAACTACAAATGATTATTTTTAGCGTACTACAAAAATGTAGGAAACCATATTAGAGTTATATTAGTTAGCCTTCGGTATTTTATTCTAGAAAAACAAGCAAATAAAAGGAGTATTTAACAAGCGCATTGCTAGAGGACATTTTTTAGGTAGGGTGATAAACATGGGACTCTGTACTGAATTGACCTCAAGTAAATTTCTTTGCATTACTAAACAGGAACAAAGTGAATAGTCTTTTTAGAAGATTAGGGAAACAGGAATCCATACTGAATCTGCGCCATGGCTTCTTTGTTCAGTTATTCTAGGTGGTTAGACAGACCGTAAGACGCCATATTGAAAATTACACCAAACAGCCATATTGAAAATTGCATCAGGCAGCCATATTGAAAATTACATCAGACAGCCATATTGAAAATTACATCAGGCAGCCATATTGAAAATTACATCAGACAGCAATATTGAAAATTACATCAGACGGCCATATTGAAAATTACATCAGACAGCCATATTTGAAAATTACATCAGGCAGCCATATTTGAAAATTACATCAGGCAGCCATATTTGAAAATTACATCAGGCAGCCATATTAAAAATTACATCAGACAGCAATATTGAAAATTACATCAGACGGCCATATTGAAAATTACATCAGACAGCCATATTTGAAAATTACATCAGGCAGCCATATTAAAAATTACATCAGGCAGCCATATTAAAAATTACATCAGGCAGCCATATTAAAAATTACATCAGGCAGCCATATTGAAAATTACATCAGACAGCAATATTGAAAATTACATCAGACGGCCATATTTGAAAATTACATCAGACAGCCATATTTGAAAATTACATCAGGCAGCCATATTGAAAATTACATCAGACAGCCATATTGGAAATTACACCGGGCAGCCATATTGGAAATTACATCAGACAGCCATAATGAAAATCACACCAGGCAGCCATATAAAGAATTACTTTAGACAGCCATATTGAGAATTACACAAGGCAGCCATAATGAAAATTACATCAGATAGCCATATTGAAAATTACATCAGACAACCATATTGAGAATTACACAAGGCAGCCATAATGAAAATTACATCAGATAGCCATATTGAAAATTGCATCAGACACCCATATTGAAAATTACATCAGACAGCCTTCGTGGAATTATGAATTATCATAGAATATATTTAACGTTCTTTTTTTAAGGCAAACCGAATACAAAACGCCATTTAATCTAAACCACACAGCAGCCTTAGGCAGCTATAATAGGAAAGCAGCTAAGGAGAATTTATAGACTGACTAAATGTACGTGGCTGCCATATTACAATTACCGTAGGCAGCTTGTTGGAAAATAATATAATCTTTTTTCTGTTTTAGAAGATAAACAAAATGAAGGATACCAAATAGAATCCATACCCTGGGCACGCATCTCTCATCAAAGTTTTACAGTATAAAAAAAGTTTTATTTTAGGAAGATTAACAAAAATATAAGGCATCATTCTGAAGTTACCTTAGATACTCTTCGTTCAAGTACTATAGAGTAAGGAGAATAACATAAAAAAATT
The DNA here is from genome assembly GCF_040412425.1 of Macrobrachium rosenbergii. Lineage (NCBI taxonomy): Eukaryota > Metazoa > Arthropoda > Malacostraca > Decapoda > Palaemonidae > Macrobrachium > Macrobrachium rosenbergii. The sequence goes on along the minus strand of NC_089786.1, from coordinate 46,914,362 downwards.
ATTATACAAGCTTAACATGGGCATCCACCCCTCGTTATTGTTCCACAGAATGAGAAAAGATTAACAAAATATAAAACACCAGACTGAATCTACCTAAGACACCCTTCATTAGGCTACCATAGAATAAGAAGGAGAATAACATTAAAAAAAATATTATAGAAGATTAATTCGGAATACCCACCCTTCATTACAGCTCTACAAAATAAAAGAGGTTTTTTCACTTAGAATACTCAGGAAATGTAGGAAAACATATTGATTTTACTTAAGACACCCTGCGTTCGAGTACTATAGAATAAGAAGGAGAATAATAATAAAACAAATAATTTTAGAAGCTTAACAAAGAAAAAAGATAGTTTTTTTTATAATAACAAAATGTAGGGCACCAAAATGATTTTAGCTGAGACACCCTGTATTATAGAGTAAGAAGGAGAGTAATATGAAAAAATTATTTCAGAAGCTTAACAAGATACAGGCCGCCCCCCACTACAGTTCTATAGAATATATTCAAAGCGTAGGACACCATACTGATTTTACCTAAGACACCCTGCGTTAGGGTACTATAGAATAACCAAAAAAAAAAAATAATTTAGGAACTTAACAGAAGTACACACATACACTCCTCATTAAGTTCTACACAACTAAAATAAGAACATTATTTTAGAAAATAACAAAATATAGGACGCCAGATTGAATTTACCTAAGACACCCATCCTTATGCTACCATAGAATAAGAAGGGGAATGATATTAAAAAAATTTAGAAGCCTGCCAAAATAGAGGCCCTCCCGTGTGTCGACCAGCGAACGAACGCGAGTGACGGACAACTAATTGAAGTCAGAACGCGTGATGTTAATTAGGCGGACAGAGTCACGAAATGAGGTTCCGAATCGGGGAAATATATGTTCGCTTCCAGGTATCGGTTGTTGCCTAATCCGAAACAAATTCCGGATTCAGAATTTGTCGCTCCGGCGCCAAATACCAACTAGATTAAAGCCCCGATCTGCTGGACAGAAGGGAATTATTATAAGGTGGATGCTATATTTTGTTTAAAATCTTCCGGAATTCAGTCGTGATCTGTGATTGATGAAGAGGAAGTCTGGAGGAAATTACGGGCTTTGAAAATTTCATAAATGGGGAAAATTTAATTTCAGAAATGGCCAAATGAACTGAAGAAACTATAAACTTTATATAATGATCAAATTTTGCTTTATAATTCATGTTATAAAATGTCTGAATTTTGGGAAATATCTGAAAGGGTTCATTCTCCAAGGTTTTTAATGTTGGACAATAATATAATAGAAGAAAGAAATAAAATATTCAACTTACCACTTACAAACAATGATTTATTGAACAATAGTTTATGTAATACTTAAAATATTTAAATATTTATAATTATTTATTTCACTCTCTCTCTTTCTCTCCCCTCTCTGTATATATATATATATATATATATATATATATATATATATATATATATATATATATATATATATATATATATATACTGTATATATGCACTGTATATCCTGAGTATTACGGCTAAATTTACTAAACCCATAACTGTTTATTTTAAATTTATAAACAAGAGTCGGCATCGTTTTCATTTTCAAGTGAGAAAGAGAAGCCGTATGCAAAACAAAGCTTAAATTATGCATTTATAAGCTATTTACTAGTTTATTTTCTTTTATTTTGTTTATTTTCTTTATTTACTCATTGATTTATTTATTCATTTATTATTTTTTCTCTTTCCTCCTTTTTAAAATTTTTGTTAGTCTATTAAGAATAGATTTACGAAGTGTCTGGCAAAAATTATTTCTTTAATATAAGAAAGTGAGTGTAATGCACTTCCATATATGATTTTAATCATAGATCTTTTATTAAAAAAAAATAAATAAATAAATAAATTAATAAAAATGCTCCGAAGTTTCCTCGGCGCAATCGAGTTTTCTTTACAGCCGCTACAACGTATAATCAAGCCCACCAAAAATAGATCTATCTTTCAGTGGCCTCTGTATAATGTTGTATGAGCAGCGGCCCATGAAACTTTAACCACGGCTCGGTGGTGGCCTATCCTATATCGTTGCCAGAAGCGCGATTATGTTACCTTTAACCTTAAATAAAATAAAAACCCCTGGGGCTAGAGGGCTGCAATTTGTTATGTTTGATGATTGGAGGGTGGATGATCAACATATCAATTTACAGCCCTCTAGCCTCAGTAGTTTTTAAGATCTGAGGGCGGAGAGAAAAAAGTGCGGACGGACAGACAAAGCCGGCACAATAGTTTTCTTTTACAGAAAACTACAAATTGTGATTCATATCTGTATGTAATATTTCTTAAATATTCGAGCAATATGGTTTTAGCAAAAAAAAAATGCAAACAAGAAAATCTAAATAGATAAGTAAATAAATAAATACATAAGTGAATAAAAAATAAATAGATCAGTAATTAGGATAAGTAAATGAATCCAAGGGATAGTCGATTAACAGAATATGCAAGAAACTGAGAATCAGATTAAAGAAGGCATGCAATAGTTAGATCAGAAATTAACAAGTTAAGATGCGCCGGAGTTTCTTCGGCGCAATCAAGTTTTCTGTACAGCCGCTAGTGTGTAAATCAAGGCCATCGAAAATAGATCTATCTTCGGTGGTCTCGATATAATTCTGTATGAGCCGCGGCCCATGAAACTTTAACCACGGCCCGGCGGTGGCAAATCCTATAACGTTGCCAGAAGCACGATTATGGCGACCTTTACCTTAATTAAAATAAAAACAACTGAGACTAGAGGGCTGCAATTTGGCATGTTTGATGATTGGAGGGTGGATGATCAACATATCAATTTGCAGCCCTGTAGCCTCGGTAGTTTTTAAGATCTGAGGGCGGAGAGAAAAAAGTGCGGACGGACAGACAAAGCCGGCACAATAGTTTTCTTTTACAGAAAAATAAAATACGACAAATAGTCGGGTCATAAAAAACGCAACAAATATTCGACCTGAGAAAAGTGAAAGATAGAGGTGTCTCTGTATAACAGCCCCCCACACCCTCCCCATAGATAGTTCATTTATCAAATGAAGTACTGGAAGAGATAGATGACCTAAGGAATAAAAGAGAAATAAGTACTAGAGATAAACCATTCAGGAGTTTACATGCAATGAGTACTTGACTGACAAAATAAAACGCAAGGGATAGCTAATTGGAAAACGTAAGAATCTTTTATCACATAACTTGCAAGATTGGTTTTATTGTTCCCAGCTAAAATAAACAAAATAAACAAATAGATAAATAAATAAAAAAATGAAGAGATAGTTCACTGACAAAAAAAAAAATCAAGAGATACTTTCGACTCAATAAATGCAGTGAGTACTCGACTAAAAAAAAAAAAAGAAAGCCTGCAAGCGATAGCCGAGTTCACTGTTCCATTGGCGAACAAAATTGCGCATACATATTCTGACTGTAAACACGAGACCGCAAAAGAGACAAAACCAAAACAAGTATACGAAAAAACGAGAAAATTTAGGCACCGTGTTTTCCTTATCCTTTATTTGTTGGGGGGGGGGAACTACGCCAGTGACCCACGAAAGGACCCCCTCCTTTTTTTATTTTTTTAATCCGGCGTAGAGCTGTTGACTGTCCTTCCTGCCCACACGGCGCAAGTTTTCGCCCAAAAAGAAATTTGGATATCGGAAGCCGCCGCGTGAACTAAATCCCCAATAAAAATTCCTTTCCTCCGTCCAGTGTTTGACAGAATGCATATAAATGTAATGAAAATGCTCACCGCAAAGTCCACACGCAAACAAACGCACACACGCACACACCCTGTACGGATTCAATTCAATTACGAACTATGAGAATTTAACGACCACGCGCTCCACAGAGGTCCACTGCCAACAGTCGGCGCGTCCCATTCCTTGCGGTGAATGACGACTTCGACTTCGCTAAAAGGCGTCAGTTCTCATATAACAATATAACGAATTTACCTCCCATTCTTACTATAATTTTAGATAAAATAATCAAAATAAAGAAGTAAGAATTACATACCTATGGAAGATTTATCTATTTTACAAAAAATTATGCGAATCGTATCTCGAGGGGGGGCCACGGATACGGACAAATTTCCCGCCTGTTATGGCGAAAGGCAGGTGAAATACACTCTAGAATCAACAGTCATGAACTGTTGCCATAGTTTACGCGCGTTGTTACGTAAATTCGGATTTAAAAGAAAAAAAAGTAAAAACAAAAAAACTGCGCCCTGCGGAGTGGCTGAATTACCTCTGTCAGACAAGATCTGATGAGAAACGCTTCCCTGGATGAGATTCAGATGGGTCTCTCTCTCTCTCTCTCTCTCTCTCTCTCTCTGGCCTGTAACGCAATAGTGACAAGTTTAGTTCAAACTGGATGACCAGTATGTGACGTTTGCAGTGAATTAGGTGCTATAATCAACTGCTGTGAGTCGCAGCTGGGGTGGATTGAAGGAGAAGCAGAGAGAGAGAGAGAGAGAGAGAGAGGGCGGGGGGAGAACCACATAAGGTTGCCAAAGAGAAAGAAATTATTATGGTTCCCAGCTTTTCTTACACGTGTTGGATTTCAAGCAGAGAGAGAGAGAGAGAGAGAGAGAGAGAGAGAGAGAGAGAGAGAGAGAGCGAAAATATATGCCCCGAAAACGAGAAGATTTCATAAGGAATCTTCACCCCACTGGGGTGAAACCATGAGTAATTCCTAACCCCGGTGGGGGTGAAACCATTTATAAGTCATTCTCTCGATATTGTGGTTCTGGCGTCAATTCCCAGCTCTCTCTCTCTCTCTCTCTCTCTCTCTCTCTCTCTCTCTCTCTCTCTCTCTCCTTGAAATCTTCACTCTCGAAAGAAGAGCTGGGAACCATAATAATTTTTCTTTCTCTTTGGCAACCTTGTGGGGTTCTCTCTCTCTCTCTCTCTCTCTCTCTCTCTCTCTCTCTCTCTCTCTCTCTCTCTCTTTCTCTCTCCCGCTTCCTGGTATGCATATCTGATTAGCGTCCGTGTCCATCTTTCTGTTAACAAAGAAATTAGTAGGAAGCCATAACTCCGCTCTCTCTCTCTCTCTCTCTCTCTCTCTCTCTCTCTCTCTCTCTCTCTCTCTCTCTGGCCTATAATGCAATAGTGACAAGTTTACCTCAAACTGGATGACCAGTATGTGATGTTTGCAGTGAATAAGGTGCTATAATCAACTGCTGTGAGTCGCAGCTGGGGTGGATTGAAGGAGAAGCAGAGAGAGAGAAAGAAAGAGAGAGAGAGACTAATATACGCTGCAGAAAACACTGCATTTAATGTAACACGACAAAAAAGGAAGTATGAAAAACAGAGAGAGAGAGAGAGAGAGAGTAATTATCAATTTGTAAAAATGTATGTTCTCAAAACGGGAGGATTTGATAAGGAATCCTCACCCCACCGGGATGAAACCATGAGTAATTCCTAACCCCGATGGGTGTGAAACCATTTATAAATCGTATATTCTCTCGATATTGTGATTCTGGCGTCAATTCCCAGCTCTCTCTCTCTCTCTCTCTCTCTCTCTCTCTCTCTCTCTCTCTCTCTCTCTCTCTCTCTCTCTCTCCTTGAACTCTGCACTTTTGTAAGAAAAGCTGGTAACTATAATAATTTTTCTTTCTCCTTGTGAACATTATGGGGTTATCTCTCTCTCTCTCTCTCTCTCTCTCTCTCTCTCTCTCTCTCTCTCTCTCTCTCTCTGGTATGCATATCTGATTAGCGTCCGTGTCCATCTCCCTGTTAACAAAGAAATTAGTAGGAAGCCATAACTCCGCTCTCTCTCTCTCTCTCTCTCTCTCTCTCTCTCTCTCTCTCTCTCTCTCTCTCTCTCCTCGCCGACAGGAAATGGCGGGAAAACAGAGTCTTCATCCTCAGCTCGGGTCATAAATGCAAAATATGCAAATCTCCGACAGCGGAAGTGGCGAAGTCAAAGCCCCGACATAACTATATATGTGAGGTGACGAGTTGTGGTGGGGGTGCGGGGGGGGGGGAAAGACCCACTGGGGAAAATGCCATGGGGAGGGAGGGGAGGGGTGGGGAGGTAGGAAGTTGCTGGGGTTTATTTTCCTGAGGGGTATTTTACGGCGGGTTTCCAGGGGAGATGTGTATTCGTTTGTCACCTCGGCAACCAGCTGTAGGGGCTAGCGGGAGATGGGAGCGGGGGGGGGGGGGCGGAGTAGGAGTTGGTAGGGGAGTATCCGATGCAGGGATTTGTAATGACATATTCCCCCGAATAGCTTTCGCTACAGTCTCGTCCGTGCGTTTTGAGAGTCCATGAAACCAATGCTTCTGGTGGGAAACATTCTCCTCTCTACTTTCTGGCGCGAAGTATTTTTTCGCGCGCTTTTGGTCTAGCGAAATATTTTTCCCCTCTTCCTCCTCTTGGCGCAAAATATTTCCTTGCCTGAATTTTGTCCAGCTAAATGTTTCTTTTACTCTTGCCGCGAAACATTTCTCTTCCTTTTAGTTCCGTCAAATATTTCTCCCTCTGCTTCTAGGCCGAAATATTTCCTCCTATAGACGCGAAATATTTTTCTTAGCCTGCTTGTTATCCCGCTAAATATTTCGTCTCATTTTAGAGCGAAATATTTCTCCTCCTCCTCCTTCTAGGGCAAATATTTCTTCGTCAGCCTCAATAGTGAAAAGCAGCACCGCTCCAGGAGGGCCGAAGGAGATGTGCATGAATACAGTGTGTAAATTCACGTGCCCAGGGATGATGTGTTAATTTCAAAGCGATATCTACATCGGGCACGCTAAAACGAACCTGAAAGGCTGCCCAAAAGCAAGAGCCCAGCTGGCATAAAGCCAACTTAAACAAAGAACAGCAAAAACCCTTCGGAGGCCCATGGAAACCAAGGGGTCCACACACCAATAATTTACAGATGCCCACGACAGGCAGCCATTGCTCCTGCAGCTGATCGAAGGCACTTAGGCCACATATATATATATATATATATATATATATATATATATATATATATATATATATATATATATATATATATATATATATAAGAGGAACAAACAGCTACTATTGCCGCCTTTTGGCAGCCGAAGCTTTAAGCATCAACACTCAGAAACCGATTGTAAGTCTTCAGCAGGAGTCGATCACGTACTCGACTCGAGTAGGGGGGAGGAATACGCCAGGGAATGAATATCAGATAGGCGGCGGTCTTCCAATAGGCGAGCGAACGAGGGTCAGTTAGACAGACAGACAGACAGCGGTCTCCCGAACCCAGGGCACGCCTTGACCCCTCATGGGAAGAAGACCAGGAGGTAACGTCCCTGAGGCTACGCACGAATACGAGTGTCTGGTATCTGTGTACGTGTGTTCACATTTATGTTATATACACACCTCAATTATTTTTTGTGCATATATATACCTGAATAGGTATTCGTACTTTATATATGATCATAAGTAGATGTGTTATTATTATAAATGCACTCATTTCATGCGTAATAATTTCTGTACGTTTCAGAGCACAGTTTTTATATAAATGCTCTTACCTTTCTGCGTATTGTAATTTGAATATTTATTTAATTACATAGAAATGGTTCCTCCTTTAATCTCTCGACCAATATCTGCTCAGGTTTTGAAGGTCGCTGATGTATTGTTCCGTCTACAGAATTAAATAATAAGCCTGTAAACCCAATTGTCATGGAAAAATGAGCGAAATGATAAACAAGCAAAAATAAATGATTAAGTTTAAGGATTTTCACACCAAAAACTGACTCGTGCATCGGAAAAAAAACTCCGACGATACGAAGATTGTTGCAAAAAGAATTTATTGATGCACCCAAAGGAAATTATTTACACACACATATGTTAATATAAATATATATATATATATATATATATATATATATATATATATATATATATATATATATATATATATATATATATATAAGGGAGAATGTAATATACCTTTAACGTATTAAATATTACGGTTTAATTCCAACCGTGATGTTCGAATAACTATAACGGCATTCACTGAGGATGAAATATTTTTTTAATGAGGGGCAGGAAATGATAATCTCTCTCTCTCTCTCTCTCTCTCTCTCTCTCTCTCTCTCTGTTCTGCATTTTCGAATTCACTCTAGTGATTAAAGACGAGATGCTAAATTAAAAGTTGATTATTTTCCAGCAGTTAAATAAGTTAAGTATACCTTAGTTTAACCAGACCACTGAGCTGATTAACATCTCTCCTAGGGCTGGCCCGAAGGATTAGACTTATTTTACGTGGCTAAGAACCAATTGGTTACTTAGCAACGGGACCTACAGCTTATTGTGGAATCCGAACCACATTATAGCGAGAAATGAATTTCTATCACCAGAAATAAATTCCTGTAATTCTTCATTAGCCGGCCGGAGGCTCGAACTCGGGCCTAGCGAGTGCTAGCCCACAACTCTACCGACTCGCCTAACGAGGAATTTCCAACAGTTAAATAAATTATCAACTTAAAATAAACGAGATATGACCTGTTTTTTAATGAAGTATTCTGTCTAAAAACCTGACAAAATAAAAAAAAAACTGCAAGTCGAAATTTCTTCAATTTTGCGACGGAAAAGACGAGATTTTTGTGGGCTTTCAAACAGCAATGCAGCCTCGAGGTACCGCACAAGTAGCGACGTTTTGGCGGGAATTATTCTTGACTGTTATTGGCTGTCGATGATGTCATCAACTAGAGTGGTGATTGGTGGTTGTTTTGTTTACTATCTTTACTGCGTGTGGTATTGTTGCCATTAATTACCTGGAAGTCAATTTCGGAAGGAATTTTTCGAATAGATAAGAGATTTTGAATATATATATTGATGGAATTGATGTAAAATATAAATCTCTACATTTTGCATACAGGGAACTCAGTGTTACCCTCTTATATAACGTTTTATTTGGTATTTATTTAACCTGAAGCTAAGCAGGTTGCTTTTTAGAGAGACTCGATGTAAATAAACATTGGTTGTCATGGCAACTAGTGTACAATAGTGAGGAACTCCTCGTTATATGGATTTTCGACCGTTTTCGTAAATAATAAAGTTTTTTTTTTTTTTTGCTGCCTAGATCCTATGTAAAGAAATGAAAACTACGATATTCGTACATATCCTCAAGCCATTCTATAACCCCATATGTTGGATTAATTAATTCGATATTCATAGGGAATAAAAATTAAAAGTGGTACAGAGAGAGAGAGAGAGAGAGAGAGAGAGAGATTGAACTGTATAACAAACAATATATATATATATATATATATATATATATATATATATATATATATACACACATCTATGTATATATATTTATACAGTTCATATATACATACATATATATATATATATATATATATATGTATGTATATATATATATATATATATATATATTATATATATATATATATATATATATATATATTGTCATAAACTGGACGTCTTGGTTGGGGAGAAATTGAAACAAGGTTTATCTTGATGCTGCCACGAAACCAAGAAAGCCCAGCTTATGAGCAAAAGGAAAAGTTATTTGAAAACTTACCTCAGATTTTCCCTGGATTACAAGTGAATGAGAAGGCCACCATTTGGGAATTAGAATTCTTTTACAATTTACAGGAGTTTATTTACATAGATTTAGCAAGGAAACACGGAGACAACAAAACAATAGGATAACTGAGGGGCAGACTCATTAATTGGATACATGGAACAATAATGTAATGATTGGCAACAAGCAATCTGATTAATGAGGGGGCCAACGTGCAATACAATTAATCCAATGATAATAATAATAGTTAGTCATGCCCTGATTACACGAAATAGTCTCAGATGATGCAAATGATGGAACTCCAGGATGGGAGAATAATTCATATAAACATTTTCGGGCCACAACGGACTTGGTATCGACTGCGAACAGGAATATTCAGGATTTTGGGTTGGCAGGCTAAATAATGGGGGCACGGAGTGCGATAGGCCAGCTTGTCTCTCCTGAAAGAGAGGTCCCTAGATTAACAATGGAGGCCCACAGAAGGAAATGGAATCCCCCTTATAAATGGGGATACTTACACAATTAAATATTAACCACTACGTAGCCCAGCAGATAATTAGGATGAAATCACGTAGGCACAATATGGGAATCATAGCTGCGTGGGCTCTAACAATGAACACGTGATCGCACTCACACAAAAGTAAATTTAACACTGGCATTGCTTAGCCTAAATTTGCCCTTAAATTGCACTGGGGGAGGGATAATTGATACTTACACGGGATCTTTACTTAAATTCAAGGCACATCAATGGCGAGATATGGGAGGTCTAGCAGGACTCTTGCAAAGGAGGATTGCTTTGTGGAGGAAGGAGTTAAAGTTTAAAGAAATGGAATTTTAAGGAGTTTAAGTAAAAGGGGGGAAGGGCTGGTTTACTGACTATTTGCGATGGACAAACCTTCTCGGCTGTCCGTCGATGGTAGTTCAACCAGCGTAAACGGAGAATAGGGCGATAGATCCGCCCAGTTCTGAGATGAGAAAGCTTCTGTCTTCCCAGAGCCAGCTGCGTCTTGTTGGACCTCAGCGTTAGTCCGACATCCCTGCAAATATGTCAAGAGAACCAGCAAAGAGGGCAGAGGAAAAGCATACTTAGAATTAGGTGCTATAAGATTAAAATCCTACCTGGCCCCTAGCTTTAATAGGCCTATTTGACCTCCCCCATACCTAAATGCTTCCCCATCGCGTGATGGGTGTGAAAAAGGGAGTGCCTATTGTTTCCCAAGATCAGGCGATGGGGGGGGGGCGTTGTCCCCCACACTGCTACACACTGGTACTAACAGCCCTGATCTAGTTCAAACTATGCTTGTTTCCGTCCGTCGCCCGTCAATTTTCCCGGCCCGACAGTCAAATGAATAGCAGACTATTTCAAAATCAAATAATGCACCCAAATCTACAGGAGGGGAGGGATGTATATCTCTGACAATATATATATATATATATATATATATATATATATATATATATATATATATATATATATATATATAAATATATATATATATATATATATATACATATACACATACATATATATCTTACAGTTCTACATTTACCCTCTGTATTCCATGAATTATTAAAAGGGCCTATATTAGAAAAAAATAAAGATCGCTCTACTCCGAAACAAATACCCATCTCGGGTTCAATCAGCAATAAAAGACAAAACTCGTTTCAGTGTCGTTAATCAAAGGGCCATCGTTTAGTCTTTTAAACAAAGGAAGTTCGCCAAAGTTTCTTAGATATCAAGTGACTATTTCAGTCCCTTCAGAAAATTCCTTTTCAGTCCCTTAAATGATATAAAAGAAGCGTATCCCAGTCTCTTAAATGACAAAGAAGCGTGCTTCAGCCTCTTAAAAAAAGGATCCTTTTTCCGTCTCTTAAATTAAAGAATTTCTTTTCAATCTCTCGTAAGTAAAAGAAGCCTTTTTTAGTCTCTCATAAAAAAGCTCCCTTTTCTCTCTTAAATAAAAGATTTTCTTTGAAATCTCTGAAGTTAAAGAAGCCTGTTTCAAACTCTTTAAGAAAAGAATCCATTTTCCGTCTCTTAAATAAAAGAAATTCTTTTAAGTCTCTTAAATAAATGAAGCCAGTTTAAATTACTAAAAAAAAAAAAATCCCCTTTTCATCTTTTAAATAAAAGATGCCTGTTTCAAAATCTTTTAAAAAGAGTCCCTTTTCCTTCTCTTAAATAAAAGCAGTTCTTGTTTAAGTTTCTCAAATAAAAGAGTCCTGTTTCAATCTCTAAAAGAGTCCCTTTTCCGTCTCTTGAATAAAAGAATTCGTTTAAATCTCTCAGAGAAAAGAAGCCTGTTTCAATCACTT
>NC_089786.1:46892497-46897497 GCF_040412425.1 Macrobrachium rosenbergii | reverse complement strand
TCTCCCGATGGGAATTAGCGTTTTAGCAAAACTGCGTCTCTCTGCATTTTGTGGTGCTATGCAATATTTATATATGTGAAATACTGCTCTGATTTTGATTCTTTTTTTTTTTAAAGAGTTTGCGATACTTGTATTTAAGATAGATAGATCACTGGCGTGGGAAATATTATATGCAGAATTATACTCCGAGAATCACTCGCAAAGTTAATTGTTAATCCGTGAACGTCGTGAAAATGTAAATATTTACTTATCACAGTAATGATCAGTGACAAAAGGCCATCAGTTTATTAGGTTAAGTTTAATTTTTGGCTAAAATACCACAGTTTAACTTGACCTAACTTGGGACATCCAAACAGTCATATATCTATTTTTAATCGATTCTTATTAACTCTCATGATATGAGACTCGCCTCTTGCAATATGAGAACCACTACTCTCGCGATATGAGAATCACTACTCTTGCAATATGAGAATCACTACTCTTGGGATATGAGAATCGCTCTTTCGCGATATGAGACTCACTACTCCCGCGATGTGAGAATCACTACTCTCGCAACATGAGAACTCGTGATATAAGACTCACTACTTTCGCAATATGAGAATCGCTACACTTGCGATATGAGAATCACTACGCTCGGAATATGAGAATCAAAACTCTTGCAATGTGAGAATCACTACTCTTGCAATATGAGAATCACTACTCTTGCGATATGAGATTCACTGCTCTCGCAATATGAGGATCACTACTCGCGATATGAGAATCACTACTCTCGCGATATGAGAATCACTACTCCTGCAATATGAGAATCACTACTCGCAATATGAGGATCACTACTCTCGCGATATGAGAATCACTACTCTTGCGATATGAGAATCATTACTCTTGCGATATGAGACTCACTACTCTTGCAATATGAGAATCACTACGCTTGCAATATGAGAATCACTACTCTTGCGATATGACTCACTACTCTTGCAATATGAGAATCACTACTCCCGCAATATGAGAACCACTACTCTTGCGATATATGAACCACAACTCTCGCAATATGAGAACCACTACTCCCGTGATATGAGAATCACTACTCCCGAATCAAATTCTGCTACGCAATAAACACCACGACGAAGTAACCCCGATTTTCCCGTTTGTTCTCTCAGCACCCACTGATTACCGTGGAATCCGAACAAGCCCGGCAAAGCCTTTTTATGGGGGAGGAAAAGGCTAAAGGACACGGCTGATAAACCCTTCGACTGCCGGGAAAAGGTTACGGCGAGGTTTTAAATGCAATTCTCATAGCGTCCGCTTTAACGGGGAAAGGTTATTTCAGTCCTTCGTTTTTCGCCTTAAGTTCTAGTCTCTAATTTGCAATAATTATTCGAGTGTCATATATATATATATATATATATATATATATATATATATATATATATATATATATATATATATATTGTATGTTGGGATAGAGTAACAATCACTCTAAGTAATCAGCACCGAAGGATATAAGTTTGTTTCAACTCTGCTGTACATATCCCTGTCAAACTCAGGTTATGTACTTGCAGTTGAAGTCAGCCTACCTCTGCCGTGACACCTTGGTACTAAGTTTATTAACGTCTCTCTCCTCTCTCATTTATATATGTGCATATATATATACATTGTATATATACATATACAGTATATATATATATATATATATATATATATATATATATATATATATATATATATATATATATATGTGTGTGTGTGTGTGTGTGTGTGTGTGTGTGTGTGTAATTACTCGAGCAAATTTATACATCGTATGCACAAATGCACATTGATACATATTTGTCTAGTATCTGTAAAAATACACATTATTTATTATCATTATTTAAACTTTTTACAGCACTTTATCTTGCAGACCCAGTGACACTCATTTATTATTATTATTATTATTATTATTATTATTATTATTATTATTATTATTATTATTATTATTATTATTATTATTATTATTTTGTATGCCTTTGAGTGCCATTCTTTTTAACGAAGTTTTCCTCAAAGAGAGTCTCCTATCAAGATAAAATTATTGTTATTATTATTATTATTATTATTATTATTATTATTATTATTATTATTATTATTATTATTATTTGCAAGGCTTTATACCACATTCTCAATCACGGTCACATATGCTCACCTAACACAGCAATTGTGGGGTGCGCGCGTGCGCTCTCCGCGTGCATCCCTAATGATGATAATGGTTACAAAACGTCCGCCGAATTACACAGGGGGAAACGACTGGTTAAATATTCAATACTGTAGGGGGGCAGAGATCCAGGTATTTCGTCCCTAGCCCTTCCCCTGCCTCTCCCCTTCCTGTGGTCCACCCCATCCCGTCCCTAAGAGGGAGAGTTTGTTTATTTGATAGATTTAGGGGTCTTTTCGACAGGTGTCCAGCTGACTCTCTTTCGTCCTCGTTTCTGTAGCGCCCTTTGATGAGTCGGGCCTTTGGGGGATTTTCTCAAATTAAGGTTTCGTCTTTTTTATTGTTTTTGCCGATTTTTTTCCATTTATTCGGGTTTCTTCTGTGGAATAACCTGTAAACACATACATGTTTCATATATATATATACATATATATATATATATATATATATATATATATATATATATATATATATATATATATATATATGTATGTATATATAAAACACACACACATACATATATATATATATATATATATATATATATATATATATATATATATATATATATATATATATATATATATATATATATATATATATATATATATATTAATCTATTTATTTTATTTTATATATGAATATTGCAGTGTATATTTTAAATAAACGCTAGTAGTAAGTTAATATTTTCCTATTCTAACAATTTCCAGAAACGAAATCACTCTACCATTTAAGAAACTCTTGTCGGTATTACTATTTATCAAGAAGAAATTTGTAAAAAGTTGACAGTGAAATCTCATATTCAGGAAATATTTTATTAAACTCGTTACAATACTAAAATAAATCTAAATTTTAAATCAATCAAGATCATTCTTGGAAGAGCCATTGTTTTGCTTTCATAAAGTTCAAAAAAGAGAGAGAAAGGAAGACGTGAAATGCATTTTTTAAGAATTATATTTTCTTCACATCTTCAGAAGAAACTTGGGTAGGTTTAGATTTGTTGATAGCTTTAAATCCTTCATTACAATAGTATCTGAAAGAGTTTTAGATTCCTAGGCTTATTATTATTTCTTTATTATTATTAAAAGTAATGGCAGCATCAATAGAACTGCTTTTATACAATATATTTTCAGTTTTTCTCATTATTCTCTTTACTTCAAGGTTGATACCTGCCAAGAGTTGGTCGATGCGCATAATCTGGATAAGGAGAAAGGTAATAGTTCTGAATATAATAGTTTTATTCTTGTATACAAGCGGGTGGAAGTTAAACATGGCGTGTTATATCCGTAGAGTTTCTCCGCACGCCTGCAGTAACTTCAGTAACTAAAATCTCGGCGTTGTCCTCGAGTGGTAACGTCGTTCTTGAGAGGTAGAGAATCTTAGTAGAAATTTTATAAAGGCGTCAGCGTTTCAGGCCGTATCTTCGGCCTATTCTCAAGATGGGGTGGGTTCGCTCTGGTTAGAATTTGCTCGCACGATTCAGGTGTACCGGCGGGCAGCATTCCACGCCCCCGTCGGGAGTAGGAATGGAGGGGGCCGAATGCAACGAGATGGTCAGCCGTGAAAGTGTTCAGTAGAGCCTGAGCCGAACGTGGCCCATAATAATATTTTATGAAGATTATAGCCTGAATCAAGGAAAAGCACCACGTTATATAAACGCCATATTTCAATTACCAGCGTAATTACTCTTAAACTCTTGCAGTGTATTTTCCATAAATAAAACTGTTTTCCCCCACAAAGAATGGCGAACACCAGGGAGTCACTGAGAGATCGTAGTAGCCATGAAAAAGCTATTACTAAACATATTGACAAAACTCTACGTAAATTGTATGAAGCTGTCACTTTCAACACTTTGTTTTATTATTATTATTATTATTATTATTATTATTATTATTATTATTATTATTATTATTATTATTATTGCGAATTAATCTTATATTGTTTTTTTGCCGAACTATCAACATTGGCCAGTTATTGACTGATATAAACGTTGAAGGAAATAGGAGTCATTAGGAAAATTGAGAAAACTCAATATAAGATTAATTCGCACGACGCAGCTATCCTTTTTAATAAGACATGATTAAGAGAGGGTCTGCTTCCTTCCTATATTATTATTATTATTATTATTATTATTATTATTATTATTATTATTATTATTATTATTATTATTATTATTATTCATCTACACGTATGTAGAAATATTCTACGAATGGTTATATTTCTTTAATACTGCACAATTAATGGTTACAATGGAATGAAATGTAAAACTATTTTTCTTTCCTGTGGTATAATGCAAATAGTCTCGGATAATGAACTTTACCTTTAATTATCACAAGTTTAAAAATGAAATTTTCGATCAATATATTATTATTAATATTGTAAGGACAGTGCAACTATAAAATTTCTGAAAGGTTGTCAATTTTGAGAAAACACAAAAGCATTCTTATATTCCAAAAAGACTGAAAATTACAGTTTTACCAATGATCTAATTTGGGAGGCTGAATTTAAACTGATTACCTTCGTTTTATTGATGTGGAATTTGAACAGCTATCACTTGTGATGTCTTTTACCTCTCTGAATTATAAAGGTATCAAGGAAGCTTTTCTATTTTAGGCTTCAGAGAACTCACGAGCTTACGAGGGTTGGAAAATTCCGTATGTGATTAATTGATTGTTTTCAGTAAACTGGCGCTGCCAGAATTTTGTCACTGTCGCCGAAGGGAAGAGAAGGGAGAAAAGAGAAGAGATAAACGAAAGGGAACAGAAGTGAGATTAAAATAAATATAATATACAAAGAAGAATAAACAACACACACT
>NC_089786.1:46877497-46889997 GCF_040412425.1 Macrobrachium rosenbergii | reverse complement strand
AACCATTGGAAGGTACTGTGTCGAGGGATCGGGACCCGGCGGTACCGATCCATTTATCACTTAAAAAATTCCCCTTCGGTGATAATTCTCCATCGGGGATATTCCCGAAGTAGCGAGAATTGTATATTAAACATTTGTAGTTTCATGATTATATATATATATATATATATATATATATATATATATATATATATATATATATATATATATATATGTGTGTGTGTGTGTGTGTGTGTGTGTGTGTGTGTGTGTGTGTGTGTGTACCACAGAGAAACGCCATGACTGCTCAACGTCATCCAAAGCCGGAAACAGAGCGAAGAATCGGACACTCCCAACACCAAACTTAAAAGGCTAACTCATGCTAGACTGCTCAAGGACATCCGAATCCGATGACTCAAGACTAGGAGTCCAACA
This sequence comes from Macrobrachium rosenbergii, assembly GCF_040412425.1. Taxonomy (NCBI): domain Eukaryota; kingdom Metazoa; phylum Arthropoda; class Malacostraca; order Decapoda; family Palaemonidae; genus Macrobrachium; species Macrobrachium rosenbergii. The sequence goes on along the minus strand of NC_089786.1, from coordinate 46,889,583 downwards.
GCCTTAATATCCAACACAGTAAACAAGCTCATCCTGAACTGATTCAATATCCAAAACCAGTGTCAGATTGGGAATCGAACGCTGTCAGATTTAGCCAAACGCATTTACATTTCACTTGAGGTGCTCAGTGGTATCCGAAGCTAGAGCCAGACCAGGAATCGGACGCTCCTCGCTGCTGTCCGTCCCAGAACGAGCAGCGAAAGATTGCATAATGGACATGATCATTAAAAGCCACAGGAAGGACGAAGTCCATATCCGGCCGGACGCTGCGCAATGCATCATCCGAAAGCATTGTTCATTTTCAGTCTTTTTCTTTTTTGTGCTTTTTTCTTTACTTTTCAATTGTTTTTGAGTCACTAAAAGGGAACTGTAGTGTGCGGTGTGGTTAATTCATTCCACTGGAACAAAGAAGGGATGTAGGGGACGCCATGTTCATTTTGGATGTAAGTAACATTAGGAGAACATTTTCCTAGATGAAGATTGCTTATAAGACTGTTCAGTTTTTCATGCTGAAGTTTAATTTAATAAATATGACGCTGAGGAGGGTTTAACCAGTTGGAATCATATGCAAACATTATAATCATTGTTAACTATAAGTTCAAAGCATTAAGGTGTGTTTATATATATATATATATATATATATATATATATATATATATATATATATATATATATATATATATATATATATATATATATGTGTGTGTGTGTGTGTGTGTGTGTGTGTGTGTGTGTGTATCTATATATTACTAAAAGGACCTCATTCAAGCTGGATGGTACTAATGGAGTATTAATTCAGATACCATCCAGTTTGAATGAGGTCCTTTTAGTAATTCTACTAATGCACAGAACAATTGTGTATGTGATAAAGTTAATATGTACATATGTATGTGTATATATATATATATATATATATATATATATATATATATATATATATATATATATATATATATATATATATATATAAATATATTCATATGTATGTATATGTGTATATATATGTATAAATACATACATATATATTTATATGTATGTATATATATGCATACATATTATACGTCTAAGATATATTCATACATGTGTGTGTGTGTGTTTTTTTTGACAGTCTGTCTACAGTGTTCCTTTGACTTCTACCTCCATTTCCTCCACCAAGTTTTCCTCAGCCTGAGAACAGCTTTTGGTCATTTCATCAGCCTGCTGTTGATACCTCGACAGCTGTAACGCTATTACAACCACTTCGTAACTGAGTACTTCACAGGCTAAAAGCTAAAAGCTAAAAGCTAAACATCCCTTCCCTACGTTCATTGTACGACTGACATGCTTTGCTGAAATGCATTAACAGAAAATGAACGCAACCAAACTTGAGCACTGGCAGCGTTCACTAGAGTTATTTCAAGTCTCAAAGAGGAGATCTTTTCTACAGAGAACAAAGATTCTCATCTGACCCTGATGCCACGATACACAATGATTTGTTATGCAATGCTGTTGATGCAAATATTTATAGCAAATGAACGCAACCAAACTTGAGCAGTGGCAGCGTTCACTAGAGTTATTTCAAGTCTCAAAGAGAAGCTGTTTTTCACGAAGAACAGAGATTCTCTTCTGCCTGTGATGTTAGGATACGTAGTGTTGTTTTATGGGAGTCTGATACAACTTTCATGCAGGTAGTTTCTTGCAAGATTTTGTGAATGGTGATGTCTGCAAGATTTAAAGCTATATAAATGTGACAATGACTTGATTTTTAAATTTATGTTATATATATATATATATATATATATATATATATATATATATAATTATATATTTATAATGTATGCATGTATGTATATATATATATATAACATATACACAGTATATATATATATACATACACACACACACACACACACACACACATATATATATATATATATATATATATATATATATATTTTTATATATATATATATATATATATATATATATATATATATATATATATATATATATATATATATATATATATATAAACATAAGTCACTTACAATTCCTTAACTATGTAAACAGGTATAACTATGAATAAATTAATATCTAAATAAAAAATATACGATGAAGAAATGCATATCTAAACAAGGTAAATAGAACGATAAAATCCTGTACATTCTATTACTATATTTTGGCTAGTATCAATGTCCTATCTACATGTTTTTATTTGTGTCCGTTATTTTGTCTGTAACGCGTATAGATTTCCGAGTACTCAGGATTCAGTTGACAGTTTTCTACAGATATTCCTTTGGCCATTGCTCCGAAATTTTCTGCCATCTTCTGTACTCCCTGAATTATCCAAGCAGATATGCCCATCTTGGCTTATTTAGAATAGATTTAGTGTTAAACATGCCGAAGTTTATGAAAATATATACGAGTATTTAGTATATGCTGAAGTTTATGAAGAGATATTTAGCATAAAGTTTATGAAACAGATTTAGCATATGTTGAAGTTTATGAAAATATAATTGGCATATGCTGAAGTTCATGAAAATAGATTTCATAAAGTTCATGAAAATATATTTAGCATATGCTGAAGTTCATGAAAATATATTTAGCATATGCTGAAGTTCATGAAAATAGATTTAGCATATGCTGAAGTTCATGAAAATAGATTTAGCATATGCTGAAGTTCATGAAAATAGATTTAGCATATGCTGAAGTTCATGAAAATATATTTCATGTACTGAAGTTTATGAAAAGTTAATTAGCAAATGCTGATGTTTATGAAAATAGATTTGGCACGAAAATAGATTTGGTTTTTATTTATGAAAATACATTTGGCATATTAGTTTATGAAAACAGATTTAGCATATGCTGAAGTTCATGAAAATATATTTGGCATATGCTGAAGTTTATGAAAACAGATTTAGCATATGCTGAATTTTATGAAAATACATTTGGCATATGCTGAAGTTTATGAAAATAGATTTAGCATATGCTGAATTTTATGAAAATACATTTGGCATATGCTGAAGTTTATGAAAATAGATTTGCATATGCTGAATTTTATGAAAATACATTTGGCATATGCTGAAGTTTATGAAAATAGATTTGGCATATGCTGAATTTTATGAAAATACATTTGGCATATGCTGAAGTTTATGAAAACAGATATGCTGAATTTTATGAAAATACATTTGGCATATGCTGAAGTTTATGAAAACAGATTTAGCATATGCTGAATTTATGAAAATACATTTGGCATATGCTGAAGTTTATGAAAATAGATTTAGCATATGCTGAATTTTATGAAAATACATTTGGCATATGCTGAAGTTTATGAAAATAGATTTAGCATATGCTGAATTTTATGAAAATACATTTGGCATATGCTGAAGTTTATGAAAATAGATTTAGCATATGCTGAATTTTATGAAAATAGATTTGGCATATGCTGAAGTTTATGAAAACAGATTTGGCATATGCTGAAGTTTATAAAGACAGATTTGGCATATGCTGAAGTTTATGAAAACAGATTTGGCATATGCTGAAGTTTATAAAAACAGATTTGGCATATGCTGAAGTTTATGAAAACAGATCTGGCATATGCTGAAGTTTATAAAAATAGATTTGGCATATGCTGAAGTTTATGAAAGTAGATTTACCATATGAAGTTTATGAAAATATATTTGGCATATGAAAAGATATTTAGTATATGCTGAAGTTTTGAAAATAGATTTAATATATACTGAAGTTTATGAAAAGACATTTAGTATATGTTGAAGTTTATGAAAATAGATTTACCATATGCTGAATTTATGAGAATATATTTAGCAAATGTTTAAAATTGAGGGAAATGTGTATCATTTTGTTTTCTGCGCAATAAACTCTATTTAAGCTACATTGCCGTTTCTCGGAATCACCGTCTAACATCTCTCCCTATTAGGTACACAAGCAACCAATAGGACACAATAGGCACAAAATAACACATTTTCAAAAATGAATTTCATGAAGAATATCTTCCTCCTCCTCCCCACTTCATTATTATCCTTCAGCATACGTCGAGTCCTAAAGAAAATCCGCGCGTGTCATTTTGGCTGCTCGATCATTCATTCCAATTAGATCTGTCACAATGGACGCGCACGAGACAAAACATTCATTAGGTGATTTTTCACTCGCCTTGTTTTTCATTCTTCGTTATTCTGTTTCCTCTCTGTCCCTCGGGGAGCCTCTCTTGTTGCCTTATTAAGTATGAATGCTGAGGTTTGTAATTAACTGTGTCTGGACAAGGAAGAGAAACTAAAAAAAAATAAAAATAAAAAATAAATAAAATTACATCAGCTAAGACTTGATTAAGATTTAGAATGTTGCATTGTCAGCAGATATTGATCTCTCTGTGTACCATGAGATGTTGCGCACACACACACACACCCATATACGTATATATATATGTGTGTGTGTGTGTGTGTGGAAACACAGAGAGAGAGAGAGAGAGAGAGAGAGAGAGAGAGAGAGAGAGAGAGAGAGAGAAAAACACCCAACTATTCCTTTCTTTTAGTGTTTCCTTTGCACATGTTCACATACCTACACTCACACACACACACACACACAGATATCCAAGTTACAGAGAAGTCTCTCTTTTTCTCTCTCATTTACACCAACGAACAGAGCTCCAACGTACAGACTTGCCAGTACTGGGTGATGCACAGAAAGCAGATCTATTAACCACCTATATCTAGGGTTCTATATGTTGAAAGGGTGGTGTTTTGCCTAGGGGCGATCCGAGGGTGGGATTGTGAGTGGAGAAAAAGTAGAAGGACGGTAGTTAGAAAAGAATTAGGTCTAAAGGTAGCGGAGGTAGGCTTGGAGGTATAGGAAGTGTGTTTTGGTAATCTAGGCATCCGAAGGATAGGAAGTAAAAGTATCCTCTCTCTCTCTCTCTCTCTCTCTCTCTCTCTCTCTCTCTCTCTCTCTCTCTGTTCTCGTGTATCCAGAGAACACGCGTGACAATGAATTGACAGAAAATGAATTTAGAAGCAGCAAGGAAGCTGATTTATTGGTCTAGGGTCTATGGAAATAAAGGTAGCCTTAAATGACGAGAAAGGAGTTGGGATATGTGGCCGGTTACTGGAGGTCTAGGAATCTTAAGAATAGGAATTAGGTTCGTTTAGAGTAATAGGAAGCCGGGTCGATGAATATGAAGAATAGGATCGGCTTGAATGAGGAATAGGAAATAAGATTAAATAGTACTTTTGAGGGGAACGTGATTTAATATAACCCTGTGGTCGGGGGTAGATTGGGGAAGGGAAGGTTTTGACATAATTTACGGTTATTTCTGTAGACTCTCAGGGTAAGGAGGGGGGCCAGGAATCTTGTGGGATAGGGGTGGGATTGTATTCCTGGGGAAGGGGTTCTGGTGTTATTTCTGTAGACTCTCAGGGTAAGGGGGATCTTATGAGGTAGGGGGTGAGAATGTATTCCTTGGAAAGAGGTTCTGGTGTTATTTCTGTAGACTCTCAGGGTAAGGGGGAATCTTGTGAGGTAGGGGTGTGGGAAATATTCCTGGGGAAGAGGTTCTGGTGTTATTTCTGTAGACTCTCAGGGTAAGGAGGAACGTCTTGTGGGGTTGGAGGGTGGGAATGTATTCCTGGGGGATTCCAGATGGAGAAGGGGAAGGGGAGGGGTTTACTTCTGGAGGAGAGATGGATCAGGCCCTGTGAGATCGATGTGGGCGGCATCCGAGTCCTCAAACCTCCAAGATTTCCGATATCAGTTCTCGGTCGACCTCGGCTTAGTGGGCGTGAAAGGGGCGGGGAGGGGAGGGAGAGGAGGAGGAGGAGAAGGAGGTTGAGGCGGAAGGGAAGGGCTCTGGATAAGGGAGACACAGAGGTCGTCAGTGAGAGAGAGAGAGAGAGAGAGAGAGAGAGAGAGAGAGAGAGAGAGAGAGAGAGCTTCCATTAGATTCAATTAATGAGATCAGAAAGAGAAATAGATATTGTAAAATTTGATAAAAGTCATCTCAAACAAAAAAAGTGTCTTGTTTTGAGAGAGAGAGAGAGAGAGAGAGAGAGAGAGAGAGAGAGAGAGAGATTTCACTAGACTCAGTTAATGAAATTAGAGAGAGAAATAGATGTTGTACAATTTGATAATAGTCATCTGAAACAACAATGATTGTGGGTTAATTTACGAGAGAGAGAGAGAGAGAGAGAGAGAGAGAGAGAGAGAGAGAGAGAGAGAGAGAGAGAGAGATTTTACTAGAAGTAGTTACTATGGAAAAAAGACAAGACTAGAGAAGAGCAGATAGAAGAAAAAGGAATTACAGAGTAAATACGCAATACAGCCAACAGACAGTGATGTGCTGTGAACATTATCAAATTACAATATTCGACGAAGTAAAAATGAAATAAAAGTTTTCAAGCTCCAGAATCAATATAATACCCAGTCAACCAGTCAATTATTTACCCACACCACCTCAAAAAAAAAAAAAATAAACAATAAACAAACGAAGACATCCATCTGGGCGCCAACGAGCCTTCGCTGAGCGAATAAAACAGGTCAAATGGAGCTCGGACGAGTCTAATACCTGTCGAATCTTGTTCTACCGCGCAGAGAGCCGCGTGCAGCCATTAGACTAATGGATCTCAATGCGGATCGAGTCCGCCGCCTGTGGGAAGCACTCCCGGCGCCCTTAATGAAAATGATATAGCCCGTTCAGAATGGGTCCTGGAAGTTTTGGGATAATTTCGGAATTGGCCGGAAATTCAAAGTTTCCGCGTACGTTTATTTTCGGGGTGTGGGACCCCCCCCCCACCCCCTACACTGTGGGTGGGGGGTTTGTGGAGAAAGTGGTGGTGGCGTACTTTGTTATAGGCGGCCCTCTCTCGGCTTCCCAAAATCGTTACAGACGCTGGGAGAAGGTATTATTCAGGTAGTTTGGTTTGTATTGTAATTCGATAGAAATCGGTCAGTAAATAATAAAGAAATAAACAGATCTCTTTGTTGTCTAGCGGTTTCTTTCCCCTTTTTCTAACCTAATGCCGCTTGCACTAACGCGTAAAGTTTGGTGCAACTTCGACAAAAATTAATTTAATGAGGTATAGTTAGGTATGAAAATAGAATAGTAATTTTAATGCTTATCTCAAGCACAAGGAAATAGACATCATTTCTCCACTACTGCTATTAATAATAACAATAATGATAATGATAAAATATTCATCAGAACATCGTTCTATTATCCTGGGAAATCTGATATACAATACATTATGGAAAGGATATTAGAAGTAAAATAACAGGACTCTGTGTATATTAACTGTTGTAGAATAATAATAATAATAATAATAATAATAATAATAATAATAATAATAATAATAATTAGAAAATACTCATAGTAGCATGAGTCTTGAAATGGAGAAACACATCTACAGTAATGTATGGGTACAAATATAATTAAAAATAACAAATAAAATTAAAAATAAATGTGTACAGAGAGTTTCCGGGAATCTGTTCAGACACTGGAAAGGGGAAACGAACAGATTCCCGAAAGATCTCTGTAGAGATTTCATTCTAAATATATGTACCCATACATAGCTGTGGATTTGCTTCTCCAATAATACTAAAAATATTATTATTATTATAATTATTATTATTATTATTATTATTATTACTATTATTATTATTATTAATGGTATGGAGTTATAAAATGCAGTGGCTTACAGTCGGCAGAATATTTCTCCTGGTAAATGATTACACCAATCGTAATTCTATCCCGTAGGGGGTTAGTGCCGTCAGTGCAACTCATGCGGTGCACTGTAGGCATTACTTAAGGGTCTTTGCAGCGTGCTTTCGGCCCCTAGCTGCAACCCCTTTCCTTCCTTTTACTGTACATCCATTCATATTATCATTCTTCCATCTTGCTATCCACCCTCTCCTAACAATTGATTCGTAGTGCAACTGCTTTGAGGTTTTCCTCCTGTTACACCTTTCAAACCTTCTACTGTCAGTTTCCGTTTCAGTGCTGAATGACCTCATAGGTCCCAGCGCTTAAATTCTATATTCAATTCAATTCGATCGTCTTTCTATAACAGAAGTTGCAAAATAACAAATTAATTTTAATTTTGCTAGAGACCCGTCTAGTATGATGTAATATTTAAGAAGTGCATTTGCTGGTATGTAACTGATAATGCAAGATTTTTGGTCCTGAAATGAACTACTGTCCGATATTTTTCCTATGTAACAAGATTCCTTGTTATTATCTGATGCACTAGGGCAGTGGTTCTTAACCCTTGTTCAATGTATGCACCTCTTTCAAATCAGCAGTCAGTTCTCGCACTCCCTGAATTCCTGAAATAAACAAAAAACTAAAATACAAAGTTTAATAATAATAATAATATAATAATAATAATAATAATAATAATAATAATTATTATTATTATTATTATTATTATTATTTTATTTTATTTTATTTTTATTCCGTTGCATAAAAAAATAACACGCGTATGTAAAAATATATTTTGCTTTAATTATATATTCATAGGTATCCTCTCACCCCTTAGGAACCGGCTTCGCACCCCTAGGGTGAGTGCACCCCTGGTTAAGAGCCACTGTACTACGGTTTACGGTATCATATTCACCTGACAAACAAATAATTCTCTTGACTTTTAAAAGGAAATGAGTAGAAAGTTCTGAATCTCTGAGTTTTATGTACTCTAAGTTTGATGGCTTTTTTCCTTGTGAGAGAGGTTGGCCTATCACTTTCTCCGAGATTTAGACCCCTCTCTTTTCTTCAATATTCTGATAATTCTTTCTTGTTAGGCCTAGGTTATAACAAAATTCTTTTTTCCTCGGAGTCCTCAGCTTAATACAGGAAATGATCTTTCGGCACTTTTTCGTCCCTCGACGAAAGAAAAGAAACGTGGAAAAGGCAGAAAGAAAGATTTTGGAAATATTTTTCCCGACGTCATGAAGTGAAATAGAGAAATATGAAACCTTCCTTCAAAGCCAGAGCAGCCAAAGGGTCTACTTTAGTTTTGGGTCATTAGCTAAATGAGACTGATCTTTAATCTTTAGGAGTTTTCCAAATGAGAAACATCTTTCATCCCTCAGAGCCTGGGATATCTTAAAACTTTGTTTGCCCATCCCATCGGCCTCCTATTAAAGGAGAGTAACAACCAGCTTTAATTTTCGTAGCTAACCGTCAGTGACAAATGTTTTATTTTGAATCTGAGCCGCCATGTTGGCGGCATAACCGAACATCCGGATAAAGCGGATTCCGCCACGGATAAGCCTCGGTTGGATTAGGCAAACAGAGTAAATACTGGTAGCAGAGGCTACGTGGATAATGCTCAAAGCCTTGTCTCCTTCTCTTTTTATTTCGTGATGGTGAATTATAACTTCTTGATTGAACTGTTGCAAAGTTTAAATGTAAATGTACACACACACACACATATATTTATATGTATATGAATAAATATGGAATATATATATAAATAAAGATAAAATATATATATATATATATATAGGCCTTTCGACCCTACACATACCAGACTGGTAGTCTGCTATAAATACATGTATCTATCTATTTATCTATCTATCTATCTATCTATCTATATATATATATATATATATATATATATATATATATATATATATATATACACATTTTTTTTTTTGTCAGTTTCCGTTTCAGCAGTTAATGACCTAATAGGTCCCAGCATTTAGCCTTTGGCCTCAATTCTATATTCTATTCTAAATCATCCAATCAGTTTTTCCAGTTATATTGCCTGAGAAAGGAGGCACTGAGGCCATCTACTGACAGCTAGAAGAAACTCTGTGAAATAAGCTACTAAAAAAAGAAAACAATGTTCTTTTCTTACCAAAACAAAAAACAATTTCATAACGCATACATACTACACGATTGCTATTAAAAACTAACCTTTATTATTCAAAATATTAATATCCAGTTAAGAGCAGTTTCTCCTAATGCACTCCTACAACAATTGCTATTAAAGACCAGTCTTTTTATTCAAATATTAGTATTAATTATGGATAATAACCATTAATATCAGTATTAATTATTTAAAACCAGTCTTTTATTCAAATATTAGTATTAATTACGAATAATAATTATTAATATCAATATTAATTATCCAAATATTCACATCCAACTAAGAGACGTTTCTCCCAATGCACACCTAAAACGACTGCTATTAAAAACCAAGCTTTGTTATTCAAATATTACCATCCAACTAATAAGTATTAAGTATTCCCTAAATGAAACCCACTCCTCGCCCCTCCCACCGGCCTCCCAATTAAAGGGGAGTAACAACCAGCCTTAATTGCCGAGAGCAGAACCGCGGCGAACCGTTAATGACAAACGTTCTGTTTTTAATCAGAGTCGCCATGTTGGCGGCATAACTGAACACCCGGATAAAGGGGATTATGCCGCCGATAAGCTGATTATCACCGCTTGATTAGCCTCGATTGGATTAGCCAGGGAAAATAAATACTGGTAGCAGCGGCTGATTGGCCAATATTCAACCATTTTTTTTTTTTTATTTCGTGTCGGGATGGGATATTCATCAGGCGTTATTTTGGGTAATGACGAGGTGCTATATCTTGTTCGCAAAACTGCACGTATAAATACTCTATGTATATACATACATACACATACACACATGTATATATATATATATATATATATATATATATATATATATATATATACTTTATCACTTACATAATTGTTCTGTGCATTAACACAATTAATAATAAGGCCTCATTTAAACTCAATTCTACTGATACCAGACGATGAGGACAGTTAGTCCTGGAACTTGTAACTTTTCCTGAGTAAATATCTCCCTAGATACCATCCAGTTTAAATGAGTGCCTGTTATGAAATATATATATATATATATATATATATATATATATATATATATATATATATATATATATATATATATATATATATATATATATATATATATATATACACACATACACACACACACACACACACACACACATATATATATATATATATATATATATATATATATATATATATATATATATATATATATATATAGACAGATGACAAAAGGATACCTCTACTATTTAGAGAACTTGCTCTGCAACATCTGCTTAATGTTCCTTTACAGATGTCTCACCAACAGTACGTCAAGCTTTCCCTACACTTACTGCATCATTCATATATAAATCACACATACACTTTCTAGCTCCTTAGATGTCAAACCCATCTATTCTACTTCAATCACTTCTACTTCCCCACAAAGCCTCTTCAATAAATCTGCGACTTATCTATTCTCTCACCCTTATTCCATCAGTTTCATTCACTGAGAAATGGCTTCAGAAATTGACAGACTCATTTTGTGTTCTATAATATATGCTGCTTCATCATCTTACCTTCCGTTGACCTTCATATTAGCTGAAGTCACTGGGAAAGTTCAGAATGAAACGACAGAGTGCCCAAGTACTGTCGTGTATTTTATCACATCTCTGTGCCCCGAAGATGTGTTAAAATACACGAAAGTACTTGGCACTGTCGTTTCATTTTGAGCTTTCCCAGTGGCTCTCAGCTAATAAACAAAATCACGCGCTTACTTTTGTGATTTCTTATTATTACCTTCATATCTTTGCTATGGGCTCCTTTCATTTAAAGACTGCTCCTCTTACAAAAAACAAATACAAAAAACTTTCAAATTCTTTTACCAATCTCAGCAGCTTTTATTTACAGTCACCAGTCAAAACTGATATCCATAGAGATGGATGAAGTGGACTGGAACACTGATGAAAAGTTCCTGTGATGGAAAAACGTATTTTATCACGCGATAAGTAAAAGTTGCTTAGATATGTTTGTTGTTGGTGAATAACCTAACAAATTATTTCAGAGAAACAAGCAAATTCTGTCTTTTTGACGATTGAAGTTATAAACTATGTTTATAGATATTCCTTTAAACTGAAAGCCAGCTCATTAACCCATCAATGTGCACGTATGTATGTATATACACACTGTATATTCATATATATACACACATGCATATATACATACATATATATGTGTGTATACATATCTATAATATATAAATACTATATAT
>NC_089786.1:46834997-46872497 GCF_040412425.1 Macrobrachium rosenbergii | reverse complement strand
TTAAAATATTGAGAATATTGTTTTACATTTCTCCCATACAAACCGTGTCCCATTATTTCTGAAGTCCCTCAGTGAATCAACTTTTTCCAGCCCGGCTTATCTAAGCCTCTGTTGGGAGAGTCTGAGACTCTTTGGAAGACGGCGAGGACAGGTGAAGTTTCTTAGTCGTTTTTTCCTCTCTCTACAGCCTTCTGAAGCGACGCAACAAAGACCCCGTCGACAGGTCACGAAAGGACCTGTTGACAGGTCAAGATTGATCAGGTCTTTACTGTAGGGAGATGGCTCCCGCTTCTGCTACCGCCCCCTCTACGGGAAGCTCCTCGGCGTAATAACTCCGTTGTTGCTCTGGATGGAGGGGAAAAAGTGTGGGAAGAAGAAAGGGGAGACTTTCACCCGCCCTTCGCCACCCTACAAAGAACAAAAAAGGGGTTTAAAGGCTGGGCCCTAGAAGGGGCCGCTGGGATGGGCGCAGGGGCAGTCTAAGGGACTTTGGGGGGTGTCAGAAGAAAGAGACCTACTGATATCTCCTTCTAAATAAAGAGAAGCCGTGACTCGCGTCGTTTTCTTTCATCTAGCTAAAAGCTCATCTGAACAAGACGAGGCGATTCTCCTCAGACAAAAGATTTTGTCGCTGTTGACGAAGGTAAACCCGTGAAGGCGCCCCTCCTGCGAGTGTTGGAGGGACCTCCCGCTCTCCCCTTTCCTCCTAATCCTCCTCCTCCTCCTCCTCTACCTCCTCCCCCCACCCGAAGCATTCCTTTCGATATCTTCTTGTTCTTACCCCGTTCTTTGTAACTGATGAAGCTGAAGGCTCAAGTCCTCTGTTTTTTATACTCTTCTCACTCAACCATTCTTTCGTCAATGAAGGCGCCGCTTCTAACGGATGGGACGCATCCTCCTCCTCCTCCTCCTCCTCCTCCTCCTCCTCTTCTACTTCCAGATATATTTCAAGAAAACCAAGAGGAATATTCTCTCAAGTACGTTTGCAATCGTCGTGCCATTGCCCGAAGACGTTGCATTCATTGGCTATTCTGTCTTTAACTTTACAACAGAACTTAAACTAAATAGCTCAGCTCTTAAGCTGTCTTAAACGACCTGCTTTTGTTCAATTTGCATTTGATTACCAAAGGCAGGGAAGGTTCTCTCTCTCTCTCTCTCTCTCTCTCTCTCTCTCTCTCTCTCTCTCTCTCTCTCTCTCTCTCTCTCTCTCCTTATCATCAAATGCAAAAAATTTTTTGGTCAGCACTACTTAACAAAATTTTCCAAAAGCACATCACAGTTTATTTATCAGTTGTTGGAAATTACTTAAAAAAAACCTGAAAGCAACAGTGTAAATAACAACAATTTATACTGCCATTAAAAACAACGAAACAAGAAACCATATGTCTGAAAGTAGCCCAGGACTGAAGGACAAGAAAAAGTATCAGGAATATATAAGGGAGGAAATGCTTCCAAATGAATATAAAACAAGTAAAAAATGCGTTAAAGTTTCGTCGGCGCAATTGAGTTTTTTGTACAGCCACTACAGCGTATAATCAAGGCCACCATAGATCTATCGTATAATCAAGGCCGCTGCCCATGAAAATAGAACGTTATCGTTGCCAGAAGCACGAAAAACTACTGAGGTTAGAGGGCTGCAGTTTGGTATTTTTGATGATTGGAGTGTGGATGATCAACATATCAATTTGCAGCCCTCTAGCCTCAGTAGTTTTTAAGGTCTGAGGACGGACAGAATAAAAGTGCGGACAGAATAAAGTGCGGAGGGACAGGCAATGCCATCTCAATAGTTTTCTTTAACAGAAAACTAAAAAAAACAGAGAAATGATCATTCGGGAATAGCTGTTCTGGGAAGAGTATATATACCAGACGTAGTGGCTTTGCATACGTTGAAGGGTCTCCCGTGAGGATGGCCGAGTCTGATCTTCAACACGATGAAACATAGGCCTAGATTAGATAGGCCTAACTTAAAGCAAAGGCCGATAAGACTGGCATTTGGAATCCATTACTAATCACAGGCTTAGTAACAGAACCCTGAGAAGTAAAAAAGTGGGGTTTATCGTCACCTGATAACTAACGGAAAGTGAGAAATCGAATATGGGTCAAAAGAGCAGACCCATTCGCTTTGATTCCTCGAACAATTAAGAATGCCTTCTTCCTTTTTCAGTGGAGATTTAGGACCTGAATTCAGATTCCCTTCTCCAAGTGGATCGAGATCTTGGTCGTGCCAGGATTCCCATTTTTAATGGTGAGTCAAAATATACAACAAGTCTTCTCTTCTCAGTAGAAATTAAGACTTTTTTATAAGACGAGGGTTGGATCAATCTTTCTAAATCAAGTTGATTGATGTCTCTTTTGTGATTGACAAGGCATCTACTTCAGAGAAGGTATAGGTATACCCTTATCCACGGGTTTTAGACCTTAATTCTGGCTTTTTCTCCCCTTTGCCACTGGGATTAAGAGACTGTATATGCATTCCCTTTTCCAGCAGTGACTCACAACTTGAGCCCAGTCTTCGATTCCTCTTTGGGATTAAGGGAATGTGAAATCTGTATTCCTCTTTTAGTGGAGATTTACAGTTAATTTTCAACAGTCCACCACTCATAAGAAATAATAGTTTAAAAATGTTTATCTACCTTAAAATATCTATCTTATTTTCCCATGGGGATTTAGAATGTGAATTCCTCTTTTTCCCCCATGGGGACTAGTATTTTGGTATTTGTATTCCCCTTTCACTGAGGTTCTGAAACTGATCTTTCACGCTATCCTGTCAAGACAAAGATTTTAACATTCTGTATCCCCTTTCTATGGGTATAATAGCCCAGCTGGTCCACTGGTATAGTGGTTAGTGTCGTGGCATGCCACTTAAAGGGCGATGAAAAATCATTGGCTCTATATCATGATCAGTTACTGCTGTAGTGTGGAGTCTGCGGTGGGAGGTTGAAACCAACATTCTTTGGAAGCTTGAATTCCAAGTCAATGGCCCCTCTGGTGTGCTTGTTCTATATGAATAGGTTTCATCTATTGAAATAATAATAATAATTCATAATAATTATGGTATGCAAGATGATTAAAAGGCCAATACACGTCTTCCCCTTCTTATGGGGATTACGTGAATAACATCAACCTCCCACTAGCCGAGTGGGCTCAAGAAAAAGGTGTCTTCGCAGCCCTGCTCATAAGAATTCAATTAAGCATCCCTTTTGGCGAGGGGATTAGAGCCCCTGATTCCCCCGAGGGGAATAAGCGGTTGATCTCATCCTTCCTCGCCACGGAGGCTCATATAGGATAATCTGGGCAACCCCTTCCGATGGGGATTTGGATGTTAATCTCTGTTTTCCCTTTCCCAGGGACTTAATAGTCGGCGGAATTATTCTGGAATGGGCTGTAACGCTGGTGTTTGGCAGCGAAATGATGCTGATATCAATTTCTCTCTCTCTCTCTCTCTCTCTCTCTCTCTCTCTCTCTCTCTCTCTCTCTCTCTCTATCATATTGTGTATATATAATGTATTAATTTCAAGTTTTTCATGAATACTTGAAATTACAGAAAAGGAAATATAATTATTGCTGATATAGAGAAGAAGAGTTTCTAATTTTCGGATGGAATAATTATATATATATATATATATATATATATATATATGTGTGTATATATATATATATATATATGTATATATATATATGTATATTTATATGTATATGTTTATATAAAAATATACATATGCATATATATAAATATATATGAATACATACATATATATATATATGTATACATTTATATATGTATATATATATATATATATATATATATATATATATATATATATATATATATATATATAAATATTTGTATATGTATATATATATGCCTTGTATCCTAGTTATAAAACCAAATGATACAGACCAAGGGAGAGAGAGAGAGAGAGAGAGAGAGAGAGAGAGAGAGAGAGAGAGAGAGAGAGAGAGAGAGTATTGGCAGTCTGCGCAATTGTTCTGAAAGGATATTGGCCATAAAACAAATTGATGGTCTTCGTTCTACAAGGAAACATGATTAATATTATTATTATAACAAAAGTCAGTAATGTAACTATTATGCGTTCTCTACTTCAATATCCTAGCTGCTATAATTAGATTCTATGAGTTTCAGTCGCTAGTCATCATCCACAATACCGGCCGTTTTATTTACTCAGCAAGAGCCCGTGCCGGCACAGGGCTGGCATAATCTTAAACAAGTAAAAAATGCGCCAAAGTTTCTTCGGCACAACCGAGTTTTCTGTACAGCTTATAAACAAGGCAACCGGAAATAGATCTATCTTTCGGTGGTCTCGGTATAACGATGTATGAGCCGCGGTCCATGAAACTCTCAGCCGGCCGTGGTGGCCTGTTCTATATCGTTGCCAGACGTACGATTATGGCCAACTTTAACCTTAAGTAAAATTAAAACTACAGAGGTTAGAGGGCTGCAATTTGGTATGTTTGATGATTGGAGGGTGGATGATCAACACACCAATTTGCAGGATCTGAGGGCGGACGGAAAAAGTCCGGACAGAAAAAAGTGCGGACTGAATAAAGTGCGGACGAACAGACAAAACCGGCACAATAGTTTTCTTGTACAGAAACTAAAATGGAAAAAAAATTAATGGCATTTTCTAAATAGCATCAGTCATGACGAAAGGACTGAAGAGCTTTGGAAGAAAATCATTTAGCGATGACTGAAATGAAAGCTTCAGATATTCGAGTATTTTTTAGATGGAAATCAGTGAACGGATTTTGGTCGAAGGAAAACTAGAACCGTCTTCGGCAGAAAATTCATATCTGTGAATACGCGTAGAGCTGGCGTCACAATTCCAAAGGTGAACGCCAGAAAAGTTCTAAAAAAGAGTGTTTCGATCCACTCGTAGGTGGCGTTCCCCGTAGGGGATAGTGCTGTCAGTGCACCTCATACGGTGCACTGTAGGCACTGCTAAAGGTTCTTTGCCAGGTGCCTTCGGCCCCTAGCTGCAACCCCTTTCGTTCCTTTTACTGTAACTCCTTTCATATGCTCTTTCTTCCATCTTACTTTCCACCCTCTCCCAAGAATTGATTCACAGTGCAACTGCGAGGTTTGCCCCCAGTTACACCTTTCAATCCTTTTACTGTCAATTTCTGTTTCAATGCTGAATGACCTCATAGGTCCCAGTGCTTGGCATTTGGCCTAAATTCTATATTGAATTCATAGTTTGCGTTGTTCCTCTTCTACAGGGATTATTTGGGCAGTATCCGCAGATGATACTAACAAGTAGATTAACTTTTTTTTTTAAGTACTCTTGAGGCCAGTGCTCGACTGAATAGAGAACGGTTCTTTTTCCTCAGCTGTGAATTGAATTGAATTGAATTGAATATAGGATTTAAGCCAAAGGCCAAGCACTGGGACCTATGAGGTCATTCAGCACTGAAACGGAAATTGACAGTAAAAGGTCTGAAAGGTGTAACAGGAGGAAAACTTTGCAGTTGCACTGTGAATCAATTGTTAGGAGTGGCTGGAAAGTAAAATGGAAGAAAGATAATATGAAAGGAGGTACAGTAAAAGGAACGAAAGGGGTTGCAGCTAGGGGCCAAAGGCACGCTGCAAAGAACCCTTAGCAATGCCTACAGTGCACCGCATGATGTGCACTGACGGACGGCGCTACCCACCACGGGATCCTTCTGTTGTGAGGAGCCTTCATTATCTCTTAAAGACTACGGGTATGCTCTCAGACGGCGTTTCTTTGAGTGAAAAACGACGGTCTTTAAGTCCTAGCTTTTCGCTGCTGCGATAAAATTTGTCTGTCTACTTTCTAGATTTGAGGAGGAAAAGTCACTAAGACCTCTTTCTCACACTTAAAGAATGGCTTTGTTCCCGTCTTTTACAGGTTCTTTTTCAGACGGTGACCCCATGAACTGAATGAAAGGGTCTCTCTTCTTCTCAGACGACTTTGAAACACCCGCTACGTGACCATAAAAAGATTTTTAGCTGAAAGTTAAGCATTAAAAGAGAAATTCCACATAAAAGAATGTTAAATATAAACTGGTATTTGGATGATATTAATAAAATCAATGTATAAAAATTATAGTTATCACAATGACTCTAGAAAACAAATTTTGCCGGTGAAAGGTGCCTATCAAAATCAGCATCGTGGTTAAAAGCTGTTGTAGCGAAATCCATTGCCTAAGTGAAAAATGGATTAATATAATAATTTTTTAAAATAGTTTCCCAGCATCTCTGCATTTTGAAATGTCAAAGATTTAAAGACATCTCTTTACAAATCCTTAAAGAGGATAGAAACACAAGGTTGTCCTTTCAAATTCGCTTATATTTCAACCTCCTGTGTTTGTGTATGAATTTGTGTGTGAGTTTGTGCTAATGTTTGTATGTACATACATACATATATCTATATATGTACACACACACACACACACACACACACACACACATATATATATATATATATATATACACATACTAGCTGACCAAAGCGGCACTGCCAGGGAAAACTCTGAAGGACCTGGAAAAATTTTCCTGCACCTCCTTGTGCTGACTGTCCCTTTTATCGAGGAATCACTGTATTGACTATCCCTTTACCTAAATATTACTGTGCTGACGGTCCCATTTATCCAGGTATTACTATGGTATCTGTCCCTTTTATCCAGGAATTCCTGTGCTAACTGTCCCTTTTATCCAAATATTACTGTGCTGACTCTCCCATCTATCCAGATATTACTGTGGTGACTGTTCCTTTTATCCAGGTATTACTGTTCTGACTGTCCCATTGATCCAGGTATTGCTGTACCGACTGTCATTTTTATCCAGATATTACTGCAGTAACTGCCCCATTTATCCAGTTATAACTGTGGTGACTGTCCCATTTATCCAGATATTACTGGATGACTGTCTCTTTCAACCTGGTATTACTGTGCTGACTGTCCCTTTTATTTAGGTACTACTGCAGTGACTGTCCCACTTATCCAGGTATGACTGTGCTGACTGTCCCTTTTATCCAGGGATTGCTATGCTGACTGTCCATTTTATTCCGGTATTGCTGTGGTTACTGTCCTTTTTATCCAGATATTACTGTGGTGAGTGTCCTATTTATGCCCCGACTAAACCTAAACACACCCCCCAACTTAATTGAAACACCCCCACTAAACCTAAGCACACCCCCCAACTAAACCTAAACACACCCCCCCAACTAAACGTAAACACACACCCTACTAAACCTAAACACACCCCCTGCTAAACCTAGATACATCCCCACTAAACCTAAACACACACCCCTACTAAACCAAAACACAAACCTTGATGCAGACTTATCAATCACAGAAAAGAAAAGCATTTCCAATAATATATTTTTATGGTATCGAGTAAATGAAATGATGTATGATAAACCCATAGAGTTTATTTACAACATTGGTTACTAAGTCTACATGGCAGCACCAGCCCCGTTTCAGGGAAAGGGAAGGAGGATGGGGAAGGGGATGTGAAGGGGGTGGGTTTGAAACCTACCGTATTGTCTAAGTTGGGTCAAATAACGGCCATGTGCCAAATTTTGTCTAGCTCAGTCAAGCGGTTCGGATTTCTATAATGCACAAAGTTACAAACATACAAATATACAAACATACATACAAACACTGACTTTTATATATAAGATATACATATACACACATATATTTATGTGTGTTATTTGTGTGTGTGTATGTGTACATTTATATTAAAAAATTCACCCCTACTTGAGTACTTTTTAGTCTGGACTCATGACAGACTATGACTTTCACCAACACTCTTATGAAATTACGATCATATTCAGTGCATGAACAGGAAAATTATTAGTAATTCGATCATAGATAAATTCTAAACGCCAGTGAGTCAAAGTGACTGAAAATTACTTGACGATAATAAGCAAGATCATTAATAATCGGGAGGTATATAAATCTTTAATATTAAATTATTGAAAATTACCTGACTGTAATAAATTAGATTATTAATGATTTGTTCATAATAAATCTTAAGTACCAGTGAGTCAAAGTTACTGAAAATTACTTGACTGCAATAGGAAAATAATTAATAATCTGGATGAACATAAGTCTTTAATTTTAAATGATTGAAAATTACCTGACTGTAATAGATAAGGGTAATAACGATTTTGTCATAAATAAATCTTAAATACTAATAAGTCACAGCTATTGAAAGTTACCTAACTGCAATAAGTAGAATAATTAATAATCTGGACGTATATAAGTCTTAAATACTAAATTATTGAAAATTACTTGACTGTAACAAATAAAATTATTACAGTTAGGTCGCAAGTAAGCTTTCAATACCGTTCAGTCTAAATCTTGTAAAATTACCTGATTGTAATAAACAAAATTGCTGAAAATTTGGTCTGAAACAAGCCTTAAACACCAACGAATCTAAATGATTAAAATGAACTAACTGTAGCAGATAAATTAAGCAGGTTTATTTTCTCAGGTTACAGCCAGCACCAATCATAGTATCTTGTAAAAAAAAATAGAAAAAATGCTGTATGAGCCGTGGCCCATGAAACTTTAACCACGGCCCGGTGGTGGCATGTCTTATATCGTTGCGATGAGCACGATATGGCTAACTTTAACTTTAAACAAAATAAAAACTACTGAGGCTAGAGGGCTGCAATTTGGTATATTTGACGATTGGAGGGTGGATGCTCAACATACCAATTTGCAGCCTCTAGCCTCAGTAGTTTTAAGATCTGAGAGTGGAGAGAAAAAGTGCGGACGGATAGACAAAGCCGGCACAATATTTTTCTTTCTTATAGAAAACTAATAAGCAATGAAATTGTAACAGTCTAATAGGTATGAGTTTATAGGTAATGGGTCCCAGTGAGACCCAGGCTCTAGAATCGAGTGTGTGACGACAATATTGGTTATATGCTCGATTGTCTGGGTTGGTCTGCCTTTATTTTGGTTTTAATCCAGGAATGAAATGGACAGAGTCCGTCCTCATCCCAGTCAGCCGTTTTAGTAATAAGGTTTGTGGGGAAAACGCTCATTCGAAACTCGCCAATGAAATCTGACATACATTAAACACGATAAAATATACAAATACAGGAAAATAGTGAAGCTGCAAAACTAATTGCATTCAACATTCAAGGAATGTTTCTTTCCTTCCACAACATAGCTTTGGGACTTTCTCCACACTTTCTGTTTCCCAGTTTGTATAATCTTTTTTACGAGGGTTGTGAGATTTTTTTAAGCTGAGGACCTATTTTTATTTTGATCTAGAAGTTAGCGCTGTCATAGTTAATAATAATAATAACAAAAGGGAAATAATCATGAATCGTAAATATCAATAATACTATACGCATATAATAATAATAATAATAAAATAATAATAATAATAATAATAATAAATAATAATAATAAAAGGAGAGAAAGAACCTATAAGTGGAATTTGTTCTGTTGCTCTGTTGCTATTTACACATTTTTAATCATGGACAATTACATACGATACTGCAGTACAACAAAAATTGTTAATATGAAAAATAAGTATAGATCAAGAAAATAATAACAGTTTACATTTAAAAGCTCTTTTTCTCTTATCATAAACTGGAGCGTGATTGTTCATTCATTTTCTATCAGTGATAGTAAAAGTAGTTAGAATTTAAGTCCTGAATCATTCACATTATTATGCAACTGCAGTCAACGCATTGTAAGAATATCACTCGGCCACGCCCACATCCCCCCTACCCCACCCTGCCACCCCAGCCTAACCCCCTCCTCTCTTTCACGTTATTACTCTTACGGCTGGCAGCACTGTCCTTAACAGCCTCCCGCTCTTTCCCGTCTCCGGATGGGTGGAGGGACAGGGTTCCTTTCTCTGGGGTCTACTACTCCTCCATGGGATGAACGACCTTTTGATGTTATCAGTGTCATAGCCAAGCGGCAACTGATATCGTCCGAGAGTACGATGTCATGCATTATCTAAGGCGTCAGGGGACGGGGCGTGGTCGAGTGATATTCTTAAAATGCGTCGACTTTAATTCATTCCTAAGTTATTAAAAACAATAATAATGATAATGTTAGCGGATGACCAAATAAATTTAATAATGATTACTGATAGTCATATTTATAATTTCTAAGCAAATTGTGGTTATACTTCCAAATTTACATACTGAATCAAGAACTCATCAACCATAGGAAACAGCTGACATTGTTGGCCATTAGAATATATTTACATTACCTGATTAACAGGAAGCTCGCCCTTAATGGAAACTAATTATCTCCTGTAGTGAATATTTACATGTGATTATATTTTATTTCTGCGATAATTTATTTTGCGGATCTGTTCTCCTTATGTAGGTACCCCACTATGTATGTATGTAATAATAAAAAATTTTATTTGTGTACATTTTTAGTTTTTTTGTAAAGAAAACTATTGTGCCAGCTTTGTCTGTCCATCCACACTTTTTCTGTCCACCCTCCGATTTTAAAACTACTGAGGCTAGGGACTGCAAATTGGTATGTTGGTCATCCACCTCCAGTCATCAAACATACCAAATTGCAGCCCTCTTGCCTTGGTAGTTTTTTTTTATTTAAGCTTAAAGTTAGCCATAATCGTACTTCTGGCAGCGCTATAGATACAAACAACATAGGCACCACCGGACCGTGGCTGAGTTTCATGGGCCGCGGCTAAGAGTTTTATGGGCCTTGGCTGAGGCCACCAACGAACAGAAAACTCGATTGTTCCGAAGAAACTTCGGCGCATTTTTTACTTGTTATATTTTTGGGGTCTTATTCGATATGCTTTCCTTGTTTGCAGATAGATATTCTAATTTTGGTCCTCAGTTCTGCAAGGTGATCATCTATTTCATATGAATGTTTATAATTATAAATGCAAGCAACAATAATAACATTTACAATCTGGTGCCAAAAATACCTCAGCTGCACTGTTGGCAGCAGTCTGTTGTACTCTTTTCAACTTCAGCTACACAGCTTTCATCCTCAGCTGCACTGTTGGCAGCAGTCTCAGGTGCAATCTTTTCAACCAGCTTTCATCCCCATTGTACTGTTTTCATCTTGAGTCACACTATTTTCTGCAGTAGCTTCGCTGCCAGCCTCAGCTGCTCAGTATCTTGAAACAGCTGAACTGTTCTTAGCCTCAGTTGCAGTGTTCTACCTCAGCTGCAGTGTTTCAACTTCGCCTGGGCTATTTTCTTCTTGGTTATGCTGTTTGAGCATCCACTGCGCTGCCCTCTGCCCGCTTACTCGAATTTCACCACTCATTTAGACAAGTAGAAATTCACCGAAGTTTCTTCGGTGCAATCGAGTTTTCTGTACTCCCACTCAGCGTGGTAATCAGGGCCACCGAAAATAGATCTATCTTTCGGTGGTCTTGATATAATGCTGTATCAGCCGCGGCCCATGAAACTCTCAGCTGGCCGTGGTGGCTTGTTCTGTAGCGTTGCCAGAATCACGATTATTGCTAAATTTTATCCTTAATAAAATATAAACTACGGATGCTAGGGGCTGCAATTTGGTATGTTTGATGATTGGAAGGTGGATGATCAACATACCAATTTGCAGGCCTCTAGCCTCAGTAGTTTTTAAGATCTGAGCGGACAGAAAAGTGAGGACAGAAAAAGTGCGGACAGAAAAAGCCGCCACGATAGTTTTCTTCTACAGAAAACTAAAACAAATAATGACTTATCCTCTGAGTCAAGCCCTGAAACTCAGTGGTTTCTTCTGAACTACATACTAGCAATGACCAGTGCTGACTAAAATTACTCGTGAATATAATTATTTGGCGTTAATGTGTTTCTTCATATTTTCCGAATTTTGTCCTAAGAAAAAAACAATTCTTTTAATCAACATAATTTTGTTTCCATGTTGTTTTTCGAGTCTCGTAATGACCCCATTGCTCATGGCAGCTTACCCCACAGGACTTATTTTGACAGGTTTGTACTGTTTGTACTTTTCCACATATATAAACACTTGTTTATTGCTTGTACCGGATCGCTAAGACTGGTTGCAAGATGAATAATCATTAGGTTTTAAACAATACGGGAACGTCATGCGGTGCACTGTAGGCATTACTTATGTTCTTTGCAGCGTGCCTTCGGCTAGCTGCAACCTCCCTTTCGTTCCTTTTACTGTGCCTCCTTTCATATTCTCTTTCTTTCATCTTACTTTCCACCTCTCCTAACAATTGACTCATAGTGCAACTGCGAGGTTTTCTCCTATTACACCTTCAAAACTATTACTGTCAATTTTCGTTTCAGCACTGAATGACCTCGTAGGTCCCAGTGCTTGGCCTTTGGCCTAAATTCTATATTCAGTCAATATGGGAAAATGATTCCATGGCTACTGGTGATAGAATTCTCTCTCCTCTACTGTATTCCTTCTCTCCCTTCTTTGCTTATTCCCTTCCAGGCCTGTGCTAGATAAGTTGCCCTTTCAGTCAGTCTTGGTGTAAAATAAAAGTCTTTGAAGTTTTGGAGATGAATGGGAAAGTAAATTAAGGCCTAACGTTAGAATTATTTGGTAAAGAGAACTTTGCTTTATCACACGGAATGCAGTATTACTGGAAAAATATTATTATTATTATTATTATTATTTATTATTATTATTATTATTATTATTATTATTATTATTATTCAGAAGATGAAACCTAATCATATGGCACAAGCCACAGGACCCACTGACTTGAAAGTCAAGATTCAATGAATATGGTGTTCATTAAGTAGGAGGCTTTAAAGAAATACCGAAAGAAGAGATCCACTCAGCAATAAAAGAAAAATAAATAAATTGATAAATTAAAAAATAGATAAAAATGTTTTGAAATCCAAGGAGAACAGTATTAGGGCAGCAATGCATTTCACCTTCGCTTGAACTTTTGATAATTGGCAAAATCAGATAAAAATTGATTCTAAAACGCAACATTGCTATTTTCTAGAAAAATGGGAATAGACGAGTCAGTTTGTCATTCTAGAAAAGAAGGTCGTATTTATTTGTATAAGAATGTGTGTCTTCCTTCCTGATGCACACAGGAAGTTACTGCCTTCTTTGTTTATGGAGGGCGAGTATAACTTCCTCCATGAAATACAAAACACACACACACACACACACACGCACACACACACACACAGAGAGAGAGAGAGAGAGAGAGAGAGAGAGAGAGAGAGAGGTATATCTTCCTCCATGAAATGAAAACACGCACGCACACACACACAGAGACTTCCTCCATGAAATGTATAAAATTTACGCATGTTTGCAATTTAAGTCTATTTATCTTGGTACCAAGCGTCACAGCATCCAAGTTTAAACGCTTTATGTTGCCAGAATGATTAAAACCTTGCTTTTTTTCTGGACAGGAGTATAATCAGTCATAATGTGCAGTTATGTGCAGCAATCGCTATTCGCTTGTTAAGGAAGCTTTCACAAAACGGAGCACCCTTAATTAAAGCGAGAAAACTTTGATGCAATCTCAGTTAAATAACTAATACCCTTCAAGTAGCAGAGCTTAGCACTGCATAGCTCTATAGGCCCCAGACAACTATTCAGTGAACTCCCCGACGGGCAGTTTGACACTAAGATCAAGACTAGCCGTCGCTATTTAGTTCGTCTCTTATTTTCCTGTCCATCGTTTGAATTGCCCATTTTTTAGTCTTTCGCTACATTCCAGCTCAAGAGAACCTGAAGGGGCTAAACCAGTGTTACTCAACCAGGGGCATGCCCCTGAGGAGTGCAAGAGGATTCAAGGGGGCGTGAGCCCCTCAGGAGAATAATGCAGCTATAAATGAAAAAAATAACATGTTATTTTAGACTAGATCAGTTAAATAAAAAAGACATTATAGTAAAAATATAATAATAATAATAATAATTATAATAATGGTAAAGTTTTATATAATAAAGTAATATCATCGTACTAATTCATGCTTTATCCTTTGGCTACCAGTAATTGCCTGTCGTCACATACGTGTCCCTTACTGGTGAGCCAAGTCCGTTTTTCCCACCGTACACACTATCAACACAGTTGCCATAATGATTAAAGCATTTGAACATTTTTTCCGTTTCTACAGGCGAAATTGTTATACATTATCTCAGTTTCTTATCGACCCATTATTTGTCAGGTTTTGAGAATGTGAATGAAAGAAAAGGGGAGAGATATATTCTGGGGATTAATTTTTTCCTATCAATTATTTTGACTAGTTTTGTTTTCCCTGTGTCGTTGATGGGCTGCCCATTGGTGGGATTATTGTCCTTTATTTGAAAAAAAAAAAATATATCAGTTTCTATGTTTTTTCAATATACCGAAATATGTTGAGAGACCGTTGCTAGATTACTGCAAAATTTTGAAGATGTATATTTTGTTTTAGCACTTCATATTGCAAAAATCTAGTTAATGGTCTCAAATTTTACTATTTACAAGAAGATTTAGTCATTCATGTTATCTCAACCATATGATCAGTGACAGTAGAGGTAGAGTCAGAGTAGGGCTGTATTAGAGAGAGAGAGAGAGAGAGAGATTCATGTATATATATATATATATATATATATATATATATATATATATATATATATATATATATATATATATATATATATATATATATATATATGTATATAAAAATTTAGTTATAAATGTTTTATCTCTTATTATTATTCTTCTTATTCTTATTATTATTATTATTATTATATATATATATTATTATTATTATTATTATTTCCTCTGTTTTTCCTTCTTTTTTCCTCAAGGTTAATTTTCCAAGGCTGGATGTATTATTCTCAATTTTCTGCCAATCTCGTGTTTAGCCTCAAAATTTTCAAAAAATTTTATTATCTTTCCCTCTTTCTGTCCTTTCACTCATTGATATCTAATCATACTGTGGTGGTTATCATCAAGAGGTGAAAAAATACCTTAATTTACAAATGCATATTATCTTGTCATAATTGCCAGTTTCACTCACGTTGCAAATGAGTGCCAAGGCGGAAGTATAACGAAGATTATATTCGTTTTGATTTGTGTCCCTCCGAAAGGGTGACACAGAGGTGCCCAGTGCATGATATGTTACAAGACTCTGAGCAATGATGGAATGCGACCTCACGCTTGGAACGCCACTGCAACAGCACATCCTGGTAGTTGACAAGCCAAAGGCATTCTTTGAAACAAAAAAACACACCTTGAAGCGAAAATGGATGACAGCGGGGTATTTCGACAACAATCATCACTGAAATTTCCATGTTGATTGCAAAGAGCAAGAAGAGCCATAACATTGGAGAGCTCTCATAAAGCCAAGTATACTATTGCAGCTGCTCATTCTTGGTAAGATAGTGCAAATAAGCTTTCCCAAATTTTCCTGTCAAACGATACAGTCCAGAGAAGGATCCATGAACTGTCTCAAGATATCAAAGAACAAACACTCCATTTTTTGCAATCCAGTGTGATGAAACGACTGATATCGCTCAGTGTGCTCAGTTCTGCAAGTTTTCTGTCAGGCAACAATATGGAGAATTTTTGTTTTGTTGCATGGAAAGTTGTACAACAGCAGAAGCCATTTTTAAAGTTACACCAGACTTTTGGAAAATAAACTTTCTGGGACTCACTATTAGGAATTGTGTGTACTGATGGAGCCCCAGCCATGGTTGGCCTACGTTCTGGGTTCATCACAAAGGTGAAAGAAAAAATCCTTCTGTAATCACACCATAATTCACCGTGAATCTTTAGATCCAGAACTTTGCCTGATGAAATGAGGGGATGTTCTAAACGTGGCTATAAAGGTAGTAAATATCAAATCTGGAGCCTTAAACAGTCGTCTCTTCAAATTATTGTGTAAGGATATGGTGGAACATAAGCCCTGCTTTTTCACACAAAAGTTTATCAAAAAAAAATGCAAAAGGCTTTATGAGCCTTATAACGTTTGTTTACTATAGTCAGATAATTCTACTACTGGTTAGATCTTTGAATGCGTTGGCTCACATCATCTGTTTTGTACCATTAATAACCTCCTCCCTATCCCTCGAAACCCAGTTTTCTTTCTCTCATGGTAATCTTTTTTCATTTTCCTTAAATCTGAAAGGTTGGAAATACTTTCCAGACCCATAGATGCAAGGTGGATGTTGGGGCAAGAGGTGGAGGAAGGATGAATTCTCTTGATTTGGATTTTGGGGCATTCTGGATTAAATACCATTCTGTGTAATCTCATCAGGCTCTTCGGGTTCTAAAAGTTTAAGAACCTGTGTGAAACCGTCCTACAGAAAGTGATTTGAAAGACGTTGACCACATTAATCCTTTGATCCCACCTAATCTCACTAAATTTCGCCTCTCTAGAAGTGGATAATACTACGTCCTCAACACTTCTATTCCTTTTCCCTGTTGATCTTTTTGCAAGGGTCTGGTCTTTCTAAAGGTTGAGAACCACTGCTAAACATTACTCTAAGCCAGTGGTTTTCAACCACTGAGCAATTCCCAGGGGAGGCGCGAGCCAGGGAAAAATTCAAAATCCACTAATTATATACGTTAATCTCAACAAGAGGTGGAACTAATATTCAGAAGTTTTTGCAATGATTAAACGTTTGTTTACAGTCTATTATCTATAGTTCTAAGTCTGTCAAGTTTCTGTCTAGGTTGGGATTTACTTATATATAGATGCAAGGGGGCGGAGGGAAGGATATCTCTTATGATAATCAAAAGTTAAGAACCACCGTCCAAGTATTTGAAAGATATGAATCCTTTGCCCACCTAATGCTATTTCGCCTCTCGTGGATAATACTACGTCCTCAACACTTCTATTTTCCCCCCATGTTGATTTTGAGTCTGATCTTTCTAAATGTCATGTTTTCCATGAGCAAGCGCTGTGAATCTCGTGATGTTTTGCTGATTAAAACAGTATTATCTATAGTTCTAAGTCTGTCAATCGTTATTCAAATCGATATATATATATATATATATATATATATATATATATATATATATATATATATATATATATATATATATATATATATAATACAAGGTAAATATGCGTAATTGTAAGAATGTCCTAAGTCTTGTTTTAAAATGAAGTATAACTATGGTATTATTATCCTTATTCTAGAAAATATATAAAAAAATCGATAATCAAAGAAATAAAACGGTAGCAATACCATCCTCTCGCACTATCAGATTTGAATGAGAATTTGAAATATTCAATTTGAATACAAAATTAGAGATACAGGAAAAGCGAAAAAATAAATGGAAAATACAAAATACTATTTAAAAAGCAATTCTTAGAGAAAGGGTAAATATAAAAGTAATAAATAAAGTAGTGACCATAGACATGGAAATGAACAGAAAAATAAAAGTAGAAAAAACCAAAATACAGGAAAACAATAAAAATATATAAAAGAAAACAAAATGGTAGATAAGTGCTAAAATTTCTACAAGAAAATGTCCCCAAGAAGATAGAAAATAAAAAATCCTTCGAAGTTTCTTCGGCGCAATCGAGTTTTCTGTATAGTGCATAATCAAGGGCCACCGAAAATAGATCTATCTTTCGGTGGTCTCGGTATAATGCTGTATGAGACGCGGCCCATGAAACTCTCAGCCGGCCTTGGTGGCCTGTGTTGTTGCGTTGCCAGAGGCACGAGTATGGCTAACTTTAACTTTAAATAAAATAAAAACTACTGAGGCTAGAGGGCTGCAATTTGGTATGTTTGATGACTGGAGGGTGGATGATCAACATACCAATTTGCAGCCCTCTAGCCTCAGTAGTTTTTGAGATATGAGGGCGGACAGGACAGACAAAGCCGGCACAATAGTTTTATTTTCAGAAAATTGAAACTGTAAAGTAAAAAATTAAAGGAAAAAATAACCAGGAAAGAACCCAAATGCAAAAATGATAAAAACGAACAGCAGAGAGATAGAAAATGAGGAGAACACAAAAAAAAAAAATACAGGATATTACAGGAAATGTCAAGTATTCGGGAAATGACGAAACTGCCAAGCTATAACCACGACAGAAAGACCCACTTGATTGTGATTACGACCTATTGAAAGATGGCCAAATACTCCGCTGATTATAAGGAGGGAGAGAGAGAGAGAGAGAGAGAGAGAGAGAGAGAGAGAGAGAGATTACTTTGAAGCTTTTCGTCAAAATCTCCTTTTCAGAACTGGTCATCCACAATTCTGAGGACAAAAAGGGCATTAACCTCTCTCTCTCTCTCTCTCTCTCTCTCTCTCTCTCTCTCTCTCTCTCTCTCTCGTTCGACTTTAGGGAGAAAAGCGTCTATTTTTAATCCAGTGGAGATGAAGACGTTTTCCTCTTTTACTCCCACTTTTTCTCTCTCTTTCTCAGTCTCTCAGTCTTGCCGTGTCTCTCTCTCTCTCTCTCTCTCTCTCTCTCTCTCTCTCTCTCTCTCTCTCTCTGTGTCTGTGTCTGTCTTTATCTCTATTTTCTCCCCAAAGTGAAAATCGAAAGTTATAGCATTAAAAGAGAAAGAAGTCTATACGTACCTCTCTCTCTCTCTCTCTCTCTCTCTCTCTCTCTCTCTCTCTCTGTAATGTGTATATTTCTATTCTCCCCAAAGTGATGAAAAAGTTATGTATATTTCTATACTCTCTGTATGTGTATATTTCTATATTCTCCCCAAAGTGATAACCGAAAGTTATGGGCATATAGGGGGAAACTAACGTTCTCTCTCTCTCTCTCTCTCTCTCTCTCTCTCTGTATGTGTATATCTTATATTCTCCCCAAAGTGACAATGAAAAGTTATGAGCATATATAGAGAAACAGAAATCCAAACGTGCACCGCTCTCTCTCTCTCTCTCTCTCTCTCTCTCTCTCTCTCTCTCTCTCTCTCTCTATGTATGTGTATATTTTTATATTCATCCCCAGTGATAATAAAAACTTATGAGCATATAGAGGGAACTAAAGTCTAAGCGCTCTCTCTCTCTCTCTCTCTCTCTCTCTCTCTCTCTCTCTCTCTCTCTCTCTCTTACGTCTAAATATTCTCCCTTTTACAAAATCTCCCTTCGGGGAAAGACGCCCTCTCTCTGTCGCTGACGATTCCCGGAACGTGTCTCGACGTGTCACAACTCCTTCCTGGAAGACAGGAACCGGAGAGTACTGGAGCAGTTTCGCATAAATTCTCAATAAACTGGTTGAAATTATCATCCCATTTGCCATTAACAAGATGCGCTTAATTTATTGAAAACAAGAAATTCGCTTGGACAAGAATGAAATTTTATTATTATTATTATTATTATTATTATTATTATTATTATTATTATTATTATTATTATTATTCAGAAGATGAACCCTATTCATATGGAATAAGCCCACCAAAGGGGCCACTGGTTGAAATTAAAGCTTCCAAAGAATATGGTGCTCATTAGGAAGTAAGAGAAGGTTAAGAGAAATACAGAGAGATGAGATCTCACTTATTAAGGAAGTAAAAAATGCGCCAGTTTCTTCGGCGCAGTCGAGTTTTCTGTACAGCGTATAATAAAGACCGCCGAAAAACAGATGTTTCTTTCAGTGGTCTTGTTATAATGCTGTATGTGCCGCGGCCCATGAAACTCTCAGCCGGGCGTGGTGGCCTGTGTTGTTGCGTTGCCAGAGGCACGATTATGGCTAATTTTAACCGTAAATAACATAAAAACTACTGAGGCTAGAGGGCTGCAATTTGGTATGTTTGATGATTGGTGGGTGGATGATCAACATACCAATTTGCAGCCCTCTAGCCTCAATAGTTTTTCAGATCTGGGGGCGGACAGAAAAAAGTGCGGACGGACAGACAAAGCCGGCATAATATTTTTCTTTTCAGAAAACCAAAAGCAACAAATAAATTAGTAAATTGATGAAGAGATAAAAATGTATTAGAATGCAAGGAGAATATTATTAGGGCATTAATGCACTGGATCTTTGCTGGAACGTTTGAAGTTCCAGCAGAGATATTTGGTAGGTTAGTTGATGAGTAAGAAGAGCTTTGCATAAAAATATAATAAGTTGGTTAAAATTTCTAACCAATTTATGGCCAAATGAGTTTAGTTCAGCAGAGCATTTAGTAGGTTAAATTATGAGTTGCTAATGCAAGACGTTGATTAACTTAACAGCAATGATTTGCATGTTAAATTATGAATTGTAAATACTTCGCTTCATTTGGCGGAATAATGTTGAAGTTAATATAATTATCAAGTTAATAATATTGAAATGGTAGTAACGACGGTCTGTAATTTACATTGCGGATTTTGTTAATCATAAGTTCCGTTTTACTTTAGTATAAAAAAGGCTTCAGCTAATATATAACTGATATATAAAAAAAATACCCTTCTGCTATTGTCCATTTTGTGGATAACCACTCTTATTGTAGCCCATTAAATTATTTCATTTACTTTGTGAAAAAGAGTATTATAGTTTATGTTTTCTTCTAAAAAAAGACTTCATGTTTGTGATTTGATGATAACAAATTATTTTGCGAAATTTCAACAAGAAATTCTGTTTATTGCCTCCGAAAAATGTTATGCGGTTAGTGTTCTTTCCTTGTAAAAAGTGGGACCCGGAAATGGCGATTATTGATTAGAGTTTGGGAGAGATAGGAATGGAACTCTTGGGAGAAGGGGTCTTTACAGAGCGAATTGCTCAGCCTCCTTGTTGGGGTTTACGGTCTCCAAGCCTTATTTCTGCCATATATTAATAAACAATGACAATTTTGGCCAAGAATAAAATGCTTGAAAATCTTAGTTCAGTAATTTCATTTGTTAACAAAAATCTTTCCCTTTATTGTTGAATGTTAGTCAGATGAGTTTTCTGTGGATATGAGATTTAATCTATTGTTGGTTATGTTGACTGAAAACAACTATTTGTGTCCATGATTTTTTATTTGCTGTTATTATTATAATTGTATATTATTGGTGTTCTGTTACTTTCAATGGTTTTATTATTATTATTATTATTATTATTATTATTATTATTATTATTATTATTATTATTATTATTATAAACAATAATAATAATAATATTATTATTATCATTATTATTATTATTATTATTATTATTATTATTATTAAAGACCATGGAAAAAGTCACATTCTTTAAAAGTCTAGATAAGCAACACCTTTTCTTCATTATTAATGTAATTCTAGAATTATATTAATTTTTCTATGGCAAATAACAACTCTTTCCTGATGCTTTGGGAGAGACCCAGCTGTTCCCTGTCTCTGTTCCTCTCTTTTCTTTTTCCTCACACCCCAAAACACACTCCCACCCCACCCCTACCTCCACCCCTCACCCCACCCCACCTCTTCCCCTATCGCACCTCTGCCCCCCACCCAAAACTTCACCCTATCCTTAGCCTCAGCCCATTTCACCAGAAAAAGTTTAGTTCTTTAATTATTTCTTTCTTTATTTTCCTACGCAGCAGAGCCGACAAGAAAATGGAAAATAGACCTAGGAAGAGAATCCCAGAGCCTGATAGATGAGGGAACGAAATAGTCAGAGTAGAGAGGTATTTTGTGAGATCTAAATTTCCATGGGTAAATTGTAGGATCAGGGAGGTTGGGTGGTGCTACGCAGCCTGCTTATAAGAAATAAATAATAATAATAATAATAATAATAATAATAATAATAATAATAATAATAATAATAATAATAATAATAATGTCTTTTTTATTATTTGAAAAAATTATATATTGTTATAAAATTACTCTTAAAACTTAAGTGTATTTCTAACGCTACAATCAATACTTAATAATGAAGAAAAGGGTATTACTTATCTAGACTTTTAAAGAATGTGACTTTTTCCACAGTCTTGAATAATAATAATAATAATATTAATAATAATAATAATATTATTATTATCATTATTATTATTATTATTATTTATAATAATAATAATAATAATAATAATAATAATAATAATAATATTAAAACCATTCAAAGTAACAGAACACCAAAATATACAATGATAATAATAACAGCAAATAAAAAATAACACTGATAAAAAATAAAGCTAAAACAATAACGATAATAGAATTACTACAAAAAAGAAAAGGAATTTTGCAACACTTTTGCAAACAAAACCTTACTTTTCCTTCATTGCCGGAGCCACCGTAATGTGGTAAAATGGTAATTAGCTTTGCACTATAAATTCCCTTTGTAGTTTTAAAGGGGAAATTTCCCCTCCGGGTTTTTTGTAGTAAGATATTAAGATATCAAGATATTCAGAGCAGCCATTATCGCTGCATACCTTCCTGCTGTAATTATAAGTATATGCTAAACTTTTTAGATAGATTATTCCCTTTCTTAAGGTTAGGGGTTTATAGTAAGATGGTAGTCATGTATGTACACATGCACCCACAGACATATGCATAAAATCGTACTGTATATATATACATATATATATATATATATATATATATATATATATATATATATATATACATACATACATACATACATGTGTGTGCATGTATATCTAGTAATAATAAATAGATCTTAGAATAAAAGGTACAGAATTGATATTGTCCGAACGGTCATCTTAAATCGTTTAAAGAGTTACTGAATGTTAAGATTACAGGATAAAGATGTAGAAAGGGTTAATACGAATTAGAGAATAATTATCGAACTGAATTAGAGATGAAACGGACATCAATTTAAATGATGAATAATGAAAAGGCACAAGACCACTTTTATGGTGCTGAAAGGCAACAGTAATTTGACAGCATGATTGGCTGACGGGGATGTGTTAGGTATGTTTGAAGGAAGGAAAGTGTCCAGAACAATAATTCCCTTGAATAAAGAGAAAGGTGAAAGAGGAAAAATAAGATTACAGGGAATGGCATTATTATTAAGTATACCTGTGGAGGTGTTTTTTGTTGGATTCTGAAGGAGAAAGTAAGAATATCAACAGTTCATAGAGAGAGAGAAGAGAGAGAGAGAGAGAGAGAGAGAGAGGAGAGGGAATTGAGTAAAAGAAAAGAATGAGGTATACAGAGAGAGAGAGTGGAAGGGATTTGAGTAAAAGAAAAGAATTGGGTCCACAGAGAGAAAGAGAGAGAGGGATTTGAGTAAAAGAAAAAAATGAGGTCTACAGGGAGAGAAAAGAGAGGAAAGGATTTGAGCAAAATAAAAGAATAGGGCATACCCAACTGTCAGTGTTAAAGAATCAGACCGTGTGGGATAGGTATGAAACATTCGACCTTATTAACATTAAAGTAGAGACGAGGATTTTTTTAAAACTGCACCAAAAC
Organism: Macrobrachium rosenbergii; assembly: GCF_040412425.1. NCBI lineage: Eukaryota > Metazoa > Arthropoda > Malacostraca > Decapoda > Palaemonidae > Macrobrachium > Macrobrachium rosenbergii. The sequence continues at coordinate 46,849,279 of NC_089786.1, read as the reverse complement.
AGAGATAAACAAAGGAAGGATCTCAAAGTATAATTTTTGGTGCTGTTCCGTGAACAAAGGACTGGAGGAGAATAGGATAGCAAGGTGAAGGATAAAACATCAGAGCAAAGTTAGTTAGTCAGTCAGAAGGAAAAAAAAGGCAGAAGAGAGAGTGAGAGAGAGAGAGAGAGAGAGAGAGAGAGAGAGAGAACACTGTGTCCTCTTTTGTCTCTTTGCTCTGAGAAGAGAAAGAGACTTAGGAAACAGGTTATGAATAATTGTCTCTGTTGATGAAGAGTTCTCAAAAAAGAATCTTTTGCGTTGGTTTTGATTCTCTGTTTTCTGCCAGTATTTTAACTTTCATATATTTACCTGTTTGTTTCTTTCTATCTGTCTATTGTTTCTAAACAATATATATAATATATATATATATATATATATATATATATATATATATATATATATATATTATATATATATATATATATGTATGTATGTATATATATATATAATTATATACATATATATATTATATATATATATATATATATATATATATATATATATATATATATATATATATATATATATATATATATATATATATATATATATATATATAAATATATATATATACATATATACACATACATACATACATATATCTTTGCATGAGTTATGTGTGTGTGTTTGTGTGTGTGTGTGGACTAGAGAGAGATAAGTTAAGAGAGAAACAGAAAGAAAAAATTTCATGACAGATTTAGTGCTACACTTCCTCCTCCCTCCCCTCCCGTCCTACCTTGAACCCTCCCCGCTCCCCCTCCCCTCCCCCTCCCGGCCGAATATATCATGCTATCAGATTGTAATTTGATGCGTAATGCATCACATCAGCTGAAGGCTCGAATTGACTTCGGGGCAATCCATCCCATCACGGCATAAATTGAAAGTGAAACGAAAAACAATCATATTTCTCATCGCGGGGGCGCGTCTTAGGCGCCACGCCGTGACTACTGATCACAGACCACCTAGGAAATGAAAATACAATTTCGAGTGTGACCCCCATTCCAGGCGTCACTCTTGGAATGGTGATGGAGTGGGAATCACCATCGAATCTGGGACTCTTTGAAATGGCCATGAAATCTGAAATTCCTTGGAATCGACTTAAGATTTGGGGATTTTATTTTAGGCTGTTCTCGGGAATAATTCTTACTTCTGAAGCATAAGTAGTTGAGATGGCTATGGCTGCATAGGCATTTGTGTATACATAGGAACCTTTACATTAAATAATTTATACATGTGTTTTTGTCTGTGCATGTATGTATTTATGTATGCATGTATGTATGTATGTATAAGTACATATATAATTTCTAAATTTATACACACATATATATACATATATGTATATGTGTGTGTATTCATATATGCTATACATATATATGTATATATATACATATATATATATATATATATATATATATATATATATATATATACTGTATATATATACTGTATATGGATATGAATTATAAATATATATATATATATATATATATATATATATATATATATATATATATATATATATATATATATATATATATATAAATATATATTATATACACACACTAAAATATGCTCTCAAATGTTATGCCACAAATACCTCTAATATAGAATTAACTTTTCCTTTAGAATAATGTACACGAACGGAATGATACATGATCCGAAACGTGATTTTGGGTTAGAAATAAAGATAGACGATTGACCTAATGACTGTTCTGTCAAAACAGAGATGAGACGATTTCAACTTTGCTGGACATGACCCTGTCGAATTCGTGATTTGCATTTGGAATCTAAATGAAATCAGTCCGTCTTTATCAAGATAGCCAAGTATTCAGTTTGTTATACTTTGGTATATTAACAGTTGTGTCACTAATTCAAGCCTGGAAACATACATACATACATACACACATATACATGTATACATGCATACATACATATATGTATATATATACACACATACACATATGTATATATACACACACGCATATATATATATATATGTGTGTGTGTAAGTGTGTGTGTTCATGTATGGTACATGCACAATATATAGGTGTTATACACGGTCTGTCATTAGATATTTAAGCTCAAGATAATGAATAACATACACACCACACACACATATATATGTATGTATATATATGTATATATATATATACATATATATATATATATATATATATATATATATATATATATATATATATATATATACTCACATACATATTCACTTTCCATTGTTTAAGCACAAAGCCTCAAAGCCTTACAGCAAAACGATTTAAGGAAAAGTCTTAAAGTCTTACAGAAAAATTAGATTTAGATGGCAATATCTTATGATTAAACCTTAAACGAAGAATATCTTCAGGGTAAATCTTACAAATCTTTAAAAAATAAAAAAATGAAAAAGAAAAGTGGAGGTTGTCTATGTATACATATTTAAACTACAATGATATGAATTATCTACTCAACTCAGTTTACTTCTGCTGTGAGCATTCTTGTGGATTTGTAATTAAAAGATACTTATTGCAAAACAAGAAGAAAATGGAAAGATTCTTTGCAACGTCCCTTCCTAAGGCCCCTAGCTGCAACCCCTTTCATTCCTTTACTGTACCTCCATTTATATTCTCTTTCTTCCATCTTGCTGTCCACCTCTCCCGAATGTTTCACAGTGCAACTGCGAGGTTTTCCTCCTGTTACACCTTTCAAACCTATTACTCTCAGTTTTTCTTCCAGCGCTGAATGACCTCATAGGTTCCAGCGCTAGGCCTTTGGCTTAAATTCTATATTCCGTTCCGTTGAAGAAATAAACATGTGAAAATTCACTTAAAACGGAAAATGAAAGCAAAGGAGATGTATTTATTCATCGCAAAAATAATCAAATATAAGTTCACGGATGTAAACGAAATTCTCTTTATGGAACAAAATAAAATTCAATCAATGGATTACACTCGCTGGAAATGAAAGACCAGAAATAAAACAACATTACGGAAAATGATTTAAAAGATTTGTTATTGTTTATTATTATTATTATTCCAGTAGATGAAACCTATTCACATGGAACAAGCACACCAAAGGAGCTATTGACTTGAAATTCAAGCTTCCAAAGAATGTTGGTTTCAACCTCCTACCGCAGCAGACCCCCCAACACTGCAGCAGTAACTGATCATGATAAAGAGCCAGTGATTTTTCATCGCCCTGGGGGAGACGCGAACCCGCGACATCTGAGTGGCATGCCACGACGCTAACCACTATACCAGTAAAATATAATTATTCAGAATCCATTCTCGAGCAAAATAATTGATTAGAAGTACATATTTCAGAAAGATATTACATGAAGTATCTTGACAAGAAAATACGAAAGAAGACAGAAAAATTCTATAATGGAAATAAGGAGTCAAAGTATATCCACGAGAGAAATAAGGAATGATGTATCACGCAATCAGTAGGAAAATGGAGATAGAGGATAATTCATTAGGAGAAAATAAGATGTGAGAAAATATAGGTAAAAGTAATAATTTATTATTATTATTATTATTATTATTATTATTATTATTATTATTATTATTATTATTATTATTATTATTATTATTATTATTCAGAATTGAAAAGTAATCATATGGAACAAGCCGACAGTGGACAATGACTTGAAATTCAGGCTTCCAAGAAAATGGTGTTCATTCGAAAAAGTAAGAAGGCAATTGGAAACACAAAAAGGAAGAAGTCATTTACAAGACAAGTAAAAATTTCTCCGAAGTTTCTTCGGCGCAATCGCGTTTTCTGTACAGCTGCTACAGCATGTAATCAAGGCCACCGAAAATGGTTCGGTTAGTTTAGATTAGGTTAGGGTTTTTATCTTTCGGTGGTCTCAATATAATGCTGTATGAGCCGCAGCCCATGAATCTTTAACCACGGCCCGGTGGTGGTCTATCCTATATCGTTGCCAGACGTTTGAGTTTAGCTAAATTTAACCTTGAATAAAATAAAAATTACTGAGCTAGATGGCTGCAATTTGGTATGTTTGATGATTGGAGGGTGGATGATCAACATACCAATTTGCAGCCCTCCAGCCTCGGTAGTTTTTAAGATCCGAGGGCGGATAGAAAAAGTGCGGACGGACAGACAAAGCCGGCACAATAGCTTTCTTTTACAGAAAACTAAAAGAAACACGACTGCCTAAGCTCATGTGAAAACACGAGTTACAATGCATTACATTCAGAAGAGAACAAAGAGGAGTTTAAAAATATTCGCAAAAATTTAAGAAACATTACAAAGTGAATAAAAAAAAATAGAAAATAGACTAAAATATTTTCACGGAAAAAATAGTTATCAACTAACATGTTCTTCAAAATAAGACAAAATGAGTTTATATATTCCCAAGAAGGTGAAGAATGAAATAGAAGACATTCACAAGTAAATAACAATTTCAAACAGAAGAGATTCGGAAGAAAACGAATACCACAAATCACAGATTCGATAAAAGACCGGAACTCAAACAAGACAGTCAGTATCTTACGAATGAAAATCCAAAACAACTTACATAAGAAATGAGGAAACAGAATGAGACCCCCGCCAGAAAATGACGCTGAAAATATAACACTGACAAGAAAATAAGACAGAGGAAAATATATGACCAAGGAAACGTATTACCAAGAAAATAAGAGGCGAGCATCGACGCTGGATTCTGACATTACAACAGGAACACAATCAGGGTGGGAACATGCTCCCCGCCAGAATTAGTAAACCGAACCTGGTCTGTCTGCGTGTCACGGGAAGGCCCTGAAAAATTGTCAGCCTCTTTCTCTCTCTCTCTCTCTCTCTCTCTCTCTCTCTCTCTCTCTCTCTCTCTCTCGTCGCTTGTTCTTTTTATTTTTGGTGAGTGGTTACGTGTTTTCTTACCGAGTCGTGGCATGGGTCTAAAAGTTGTCAGTATCTCTCTCTCTCTCTCTCTCTCTCTCTCTCTCTCTCTCTCTCTCTCTCTCTCTCTCTCTCTCTCTCTCGTTATTTTTCTAGTAGCCTACTTTTATCGGAGAATTACCTACTCTGTTGTTCAGTTTTGGAAAGGGCTCTCTTTCTCTTTCTCTAATGTACTCACACATACACACACACACTAACACACATATGTATGTATGTATATATACATACATACATATATATATATATATATATATACACACATATATATATTCATATATATATAAATAAATACGTATATATATAAATTATATATATATATATATATATATATATATATATATATATATATATATATATATATATATATATATATATATACAGTATATATATATTCATATATATATATATATATATATATATATATATATATATATATATATATATATAATTCATATATATAAATATAAATATATAGGTATGTATGATTTTTCTAGGATGTTAAAAAGACAGAAAATAAAAAAAATTACAGAAAACAAGTTAAAATTTCTATCACATAAAAAATATATGTGTTCCTTATCCTAAAAGACACTAAATGGCTGCACAAAATGAACAAGAGAAATAAATGAAATTTTAAAAAATTATGAAATAAGATATTTCACTTGTCAAAGAAAGTATTAAGACTTTCCCTTCTTACGTCACGTTTTAATAAGAAACAATAAATGGAACTATATAAGACTATCTAGTTAATAAAGGGCAATGTCGACCCACATAGTTATCAGCGTAATAAACTCTATATCGCCGTTATTTAGCCCTGGGTTAGCTAGCCGCTTTCACCACTAACATTTATGTAAATAGTCAGAATAAAGGCCACTGAATCAGACCTTTTGAGGCCTGGTACGTAACGTCTGTAAATGAGGGACTATTCGTCCCGAATGCCTCTCAAATGACCGTCGCTTTTTACGAAAAAAAAAATTAAAAAACTAAATAATCATTCTAAGATCAGCAACTCGAGAAAACAAGTAGAAAATGCGCTGAAGTTTCTTCGGCGCAATCGAGTTTTCTGCATATCGTATAATCAAGGCCACCGAAAATATATCTAACTTTTGGTGGTCTCGGTATAATGTTGTATGAGCCGCTGCCCATGAAGCTTTAACCACGGCCCGGTGGTGGCATGGCCTACATCGTTGCCAGACGCACCATTATGGCTAACTTTAACCTTAAATAAAATAAAAACTACTGAGGCTAGAGAGCTGCAATTTGGCATGTTTGATGATTGGAGGTGGATGATCAACATACCAATTTGCAGCTCTCTAGCCTCGATAGTTTTAAGATCTGAGGGCGGACAGAAAAATGCGAATAGAAAAAGTGCATACGGACGACGTCGGCACAAAGTTTTCTTTTCAGAAAACTAAAAATCCTTCTGTCGCCTGAATAAGCAGAGGTCATTTCCAGATGCACCACCACCGCCGTCGCCTCTCGTCTTTGTACTAGAAGCAATGATATTCAAATGGATTAGGAGCCGCGCGGAGCCATGTGGAGCCATGGGGAGCCGTGAGGAGCCATTTAAATATTACAATTGGCACCGGACCGTTGCCTTATCTCTGCAGGACCTGCCAGTAATGACCCCAGACTTTCGACTCGCATTGTGTTTAATTCCTCCTCATTTATCAAGTCCGATCGCTTCCACCACTCGGCGCTGGGGCATCGCTCGCTCCTCCTCCTCCTCCTCCTCTTCCTCCTCCTCCTCCTCCTCCTCCTCCTCCTCCTCCTCCTCCTCTTCCTCCTCCTCCTCTCCTCTCCTCCTCCTCCTCCTCCTCCTCCTCCTCCTCTTCCTCCTCCTCCTCCTCCTCCTCCTCCTCTCTTCCTCCTCCTCTTCCTCCTCCTCCTCCTCCTCCTCTTCCTCCTCCTCCTCCTCCTCCTCCCTTCCTCCTCTTCCTCCTCCTCCTCCTCCTCCTCCTCCTCCTCCTCCTCCTCCCGTGGTGTGGAATTGCATGATTTCTCTGTCTCTGTCAGTTTGCTTGTTTTGTTTAGACCGGTGGATCTTAACCTGGTGGCGCGCCCCTCAGCAATTTCAAGGGGGCCAGGCCCTAGGGGAAAATTAAAAATTCTCTAATTATATTCATTCTCTTAACAAGAGTCGCTAAGAAGCAATGTCAGTTATCGCTCATTCATTCCCAAAAGAATAAAAACACCCCTTCTCTTTCTCTTTTTTTATTTTCCTTTAAAATTGGGAGGAATTTTACTCTTAGATGCAAGGGGGTGTGGGGAAGGACCAGCTCTTAGAGGGGCGTGTAATAAAAGGTTAAGAAACCGCTGGTTTAGACTCTATTTGTGCTTTGCTTGTCGGTTCTTTGGTTAGTTTATTGCTGTTGCTTGCGTGGATTTCAGTGTCAGATCCTGAATGAGGTTTCAAGCATTTGTTTCCCGTAGGGGGGTTAGTGCCGTTAGTGCACTTCGTGTGGTGCACTGTAGGCATTACTTAGGTTCTTTGCAGCGTGCCTTCGGCCTAGCTGCAACCCCTTTCGTTTCTTTTATTGTACCTCCGTTCATATTCTCTTTCTTCCATCTTACTTTACTCAGCCCTCTCCTAACAATTGATTCACAGTGCAACTGCTTTGAGGTTTTCCTCCTGTTACGCCTTTTCAAACCTTTACTGTCAATTTCCGTTTCAGCGCTGAATGACCTCATAGGTCCCAGTGCTTGGCCTTCGGTCTAAATTCTATATTCTATGCAATTCTATTCAATTCAAGCATTTGTTAGCTTTCGTTTACTTGTGCTTCTTTAATGTAGACTGCGTTTGCTTTCATCTGTTTCAGACATTATTATTTAAATTCAGTCAACAGAAATCTCTGCGTAAAACAAAAAGTCCGTGATGCTGGAGGATTTTCTCCTTACTCCCTTGCTCCCAGATGTCTATATAACTTTTACGTCTTTAGAAGGGTCTGTTGCCCTTTCAGAGGCTAGCATGCCTTCTTTCCCTTCGTCTTTCTTTTTTTTTTTTTTGCTGATTAGAGGGCATTAATCTTATCCCATGGTAATTAAAAAGAAATAAAACTATTTTAGGATTCAAATTTGTGTGGGATTTCTGTTACTGTGTCTTGACATTTAACTGAATAGTTCTACCCCTTTTTAGTTTGCTGTAAAGGAAAAACTATTGTGCCGGCTTTGTCTGTCCGTCCGCACTTTTTTTCTGTCAGCACTTTTTCTGTCCTCCCTCAGATCTTAAAAACTACTGAGGCTAGAGGGCTGCAAATTGGTATGATGCTCATTCACCCTCCAATCATCAAACATACAGAATTGCAGCCTTCTAACCTCAGTAGTTTTTATCTTATTTAAGGTTAAAGTTAGCCAAAATCGTACTTCTGGCAACGATATAGGTACCAACAACACAGGCCACCACCGGACCGTGGCTGAGTTTCAGGGGCCATGACTGAGGCCACCACCGGACCGTGGTTAAAGTTTCATGGGCCGCGGCTCATATAACATTATACCAAGACCACCGAAAGATAGATCTGTTTTCGGTGGCTTGATTATATGATGTACAGAAAACTCGATTGCGCCGGAGAAACTTCGGCGCAATCTTATTTGTTATTTACGCTCACGATAAGTACTTCTTCGGTGTCAGAACACCGTCCTGAGGTGAGGGGTACAACTAAATCTACCTGGGTCCCTAATCCCACGTCCTCCTGGTGGATGGTAGAACGTAGTGTCATGTCGTCTGGGCGTTGAGGGTGGGTTTCTTTAATTTTATCGATACAAGCAACAATAGTAATTGGACAAGAAAAATACAACTCGGAGACTGATGATCGCAGAAACGATATCGATAAAAAAAAAACACCATAACGTCCAAACGGCATCACAATAAGTCCGCTATCCACCTACAGTAGAGGCAAAGGGCGCTGGACCTACAGTAGGTAACAAGACGAGATTTCTGATGACCTGTAGACGGAACACATGGCTTTTACCCGATAAGCACAACGACCAATTAATAGACAGAGGACTTGTCTTGTTGAGGCCTTTAACAAACAGTCTACTCGGGGCAAATGCAAACGAACGATGGCCTTTAAACATTTACGTTTTATCTCACTGTAGGTACATAAAACACCATGGCTATGCGAGCGCGAGTAAGAGGTATTTTCTTAATTTCTTGCATGTAAATGACACGAGTAGGTTAATATTCGAAATAAGCAAGGAAAAGCGTTGTCTATGAGGCTGTCTAGGACGTGGGGAGGTGAATGGGAAAGACGACTACCGCATTGGCGAGGAAGGCGGGATATCTTAGTTATAACATGGCATGATAGCTATGGTATTATGGTTTTTCTTTCCAGAATGCTCTGCATACTTATATAATTTTCTCTCGAGTGTTCAAATAATTGTATTAGCTGAGTGCTTGGGCACTTTCGGGACTATTTGGTTAAATAACTTGTCCAGCAAAAGTTTAAATCCATTCAGATCCCGTCATCCTGCATTGTTAACATACGTATGTAAATGGTTAGCCTAGGCATACAATTTTCTTATTATTGTTGGGCATTGGAACAATAATTAGATAGAATGAATAAATAAAGGTTACAAAAAGAGTAATTTCTGACAGAAATGGAATGAATGTGCTTAAAAGAAAGTTAGTAAAATAAAATACTGGCGATTCAGTAGCATAGACCTAGCCTCATTGGTCCGAGCTTCATGTTTTAGAGGTAAATAATATTTGGTATCATAATAAAGTTATTTCCATAACATGCAATGAAACTGCACGTAGAATAAAATTTGAATGGAAAGAAAATATTGTGATTTGAATACTTTTTGAGCATAGGTCTAAGAGTGGTTTGGGGCTATGGTAATAAGATCGGTCATAATGGCTGAAAGCTCAACGTTCGTTTGCGTTTGATCTGAGCAGAATGATGGTTACAACCTAGTCGGACAAAACTTGTGTTGGTATATTATGAATAAAGATCGACTTGTTTATGAATTATATCAGAAGGGGCGAGGGTTCTTTGTCTATATAAACATTCAAATGCGTTTTTGGAAAAATAGTTTAATAATTTTTCATTGAGCCAACGATTTCGGAAACGGTGAATGTCAGTCACTCACGTGCGCACGTGCCGTACCTTTACCTTGGAAAGTTGACAGATGAAATGAAACCGACTATAATTATTGACAATTTCCCATACAATTTGTATCTCAAGAAAAACCTACGAACATAAAATGAGTAAATGTCAACTTCGCCCAACCCTTAGTGGGCACCCCCGTCACGTAGATCAGACCATTAGCTTCCGGTTTTCATTCACAGTTGTTTTGAGTGTGTGCGTTACCGAAGTGTGTCGCAAACCGGCGGTGTTCCTATTTGATTTTTCTTTATCGCGAATGTAGCATGCCTTTTGTTGCATACCATCCATGATATAATCCGTTAACTGAATGTCGCGAGGTGGGGTTGAAATGAAGTGTAATTCCATAAGCAAAGTGGCATAAAAAAAACTGCAGAAACAGCTTGTTGCCAGGTTCATGGCGTCCAGCCGTTTTGAAATAAATACCTGCTCTCGGTCTAGTTATTTCCATCACAATTCTCGCCAACTCATGCTTAGAATAAAACGAATATAGACAACCAGCCTTGACTAGGTCTAAAAATTAAACATAATATTCAACTGCTCGGCTCATTGTCTAGTTTTGCGAAGAAGAGGAAGAATGTTGGATACAATACAGTTTTCGTGTGTTGGGATTATTATCTATGAGAAAAATGGCTTTTATGCTGATAAGCTGGGGGTAAACACGTTGCAGTGCCACTCAAATGTGTTTGTGGAAATGTAGTTGGGATATGGATCTTTTGATGTACAAGATGATCGGAATCACTGAAGTCAGATCTTCATTTGCGTCTGTCCAAAAGTGTGGAAAGACATTAACGGACAGATCTTTACGGGTTTACCTGTGATCCATATATAATTATCTTAATTTCCCATGATTTTTAAGAAGTCATTTGCAATATTTATATAATGTTATATAGTAACTGAATAAACTCCCATCAAAGAATGGTTGTTTACAAAGAATCATGAACTTGAAGCAAAGTCGATCAGAGTTAGATGTCTTGATTAACGACGTGAACGCAGACGACAACAGGTGACAGGCAGCTTTGGTGGGGCTTAATTAAGGTGACTTAAATCTATTTAAAGTTGTTTTAGTAAATGTAAAAATAGTGATTGCACTAATTTGATAAGGTGTTTGTGGTAAATGATCTTTAGACAGCCTTATAATAGTCGTTTCATGTGCGTTAGATTTTACCGATGGTTGAATGAATTCAGCCTTCATAAAGGGTTTCAAGTCTCTTGTCATTGGCCCCGTAAACATCTCCTCTCGAGTAGACCAGACGACCAGTCTTGACTAGAAGGGGGAGGCTACATTTCACGTGTGTGAGGGAGGGAAGATGGAGGTGTGCCTCATAGTGATAAGCTGGGGCCTAAACTTCTTGCTCACGTTCACGGTCAGGTTCGCACAGTATGTTGTAGTGTGGGTGGGATGGGGTTGTTTTGGTTGTGGTGGCGTTGGGGATTTAGTTTTTCTTCCCAAGAGCGAGCACATCAACAAAGATTTTACCTGACGCTGTTATTGGATGTTTTGAATCTTCTTTTTGAGAAATCGGGGACATCCATTCTGCAGCAGGACGGTGCAGGTGCCACGCTGCCAATTACGTCACTGATTCACTCACTCTCCAGTTATTACGTCGGTGATTGGCCAAACGATTGCCAAATTGAGTATATTAAAGTCCTGGCCTGATAATTCCCTGATTTGCCTCCAGTAGAAAACCTTTGTGCAGCGATCAAGTCTTGTTGAAGGGCAGAGGACGACGAGAACCCTCGACAGTCAAATCTCCAGACCGCCATACACTTGATCTGGGACAACTTTGAACCCCTTCCTCCTGCAGGAAATTAGCGAATTCTATAGGCCCCATAGGAAATATTACTGAATGCGTGGGTGAGTGTTACAAATAACGTTTTTTTTTTTATTGTGTCTTGCTCTTGCCATTTTTTTTTTGTTAGACCAACTTACCTGAAAAAATGATCGTATTTGAATGTGGCCACAATTTACGTATATAGCATACATACATACATACATACATACATACATACATACATACATACATACATATATACACGTATATGTGTGTGTATATATATGTACATATATTTATATTAGATGATGCATGGCTGAGTGATACAAATAATTTTTTTTTAATTGTTACTTACTCCATGCTGTTGTTTCTTTCTAGAGAACTCAACTGAAAAAATGATCGTTTTTAAATGTTGCCACATTTACGTATATATATATATATATATATATATATATATATATATATATATAGTATGTATATATTATATATTATGTATGTTAGTAGATGCATAGGTGAGCGTTTCAAAATAACTTTTCGTGTTACTTATTCTTGCCATTGTTTCTTTGTTAGACGAATTAAGCTGAAAAAATGATCATATTTAAATGTAGCCACAATTTAAGTATATGTATGTACATTTTATATATATGAATATATTTTATATATATGTATTATATATATATAATATGTATATTTATATATATTTATATATATATATATACATATATATATATATACATACTCGTCACATAGCCTATATATTGTCATTAGTATGGGTGTTTCTGACGACATATATTACCACTAATTTAATCGCTCATTCATCGAACGTACTTTAAGAATATAACAAGATTATGGCCTACCAGTGGAAATATATATATATATATATATATATATATAATATATATATATATATATATATATATATATATATATATATATATATATACATTTACGCAATTTGCATGTACATATGTATATATACACATTTGTATGTATATGTATAATATATACAGTATATATGTTATATATACTGTATATATTATATATAGTATAACATATATATATATATATATATATATATATATATATATATATATATATATATACTGTATATATTGTATACACAGTATATATATATATATGTCATATATACATATATACTAGCTGACCAACGCGGCTCTGCACGGAAAAACATTGAACAACAAATTACGGGTAGTGGAGGGGAAGAGAGAAAGGGAGGGGAGAAAAGAGGAAAGGAGGGGAAAGGGGGAAGAAGTGAGAAGATAGAGGAGGAGGAGGAAGGGGCTGGGAGAGGTGAAGGGTAGGGGAAAGGTAGGGGAAATGGAAGGGAAGGTGAAGGAGGAGGGGATTGGAGGGTGAATGAGAGGAGGAAGGGATTGGGGTAGGGGAGGAACCGTAAAGGGGAGGGTGAGGGGAAGATAGAGGGAGAGAGGAAGTTACGTTCCCCTATTACTAGAAAAGAATAAACAACATCACTGAGCAAAGACAACTAAATAAACAATATCATACTTCTAGATACGTGCTTAGTGTGTCTGTATTTGTGTGGGGTAGTTGTGGAAGGGATGTAAGGTCTGTCTCCTTACAGCAGAGACAGGCCCTTTTATCTATTAAGTGAAATTCAGCACACAACAAACCGGAAAAGGAGATCTGTTCTAGATAAGATGATGTAGTACCTCAAGGTACTTAAGAATTTGCATTTTATTGACAATGTATAGTTAAGATACGCTTGTCTTAAATATATGAAATTAAAAAAAAAAATTGTGGTAATTTTGTCGCGAGTAATTTTTAATGAGGGGTGTTTTGCCACAGAAGCATTTGTCTACTAATACGCATGCGTGGATGGTGATGACTTAGTTCTTGATCTCCAAAGTTGTGCCGTAACTACTATGAATTTTTTCGTGGATTAAGTACTAGATGTGATGATGGTATGCAACAAGGTACTTAAGAATTTGTATATTTTTGGCAGGGTTTGATTAAGATACGAGTACGTTTGGTAATTTCGATGCGAGTAGTTTTTATTGAGGGTAAGTCAGTCACAGAAAATTTTGGTCTGTTACTACTTTTTTCTGTGGCGAGAATTGTAAGGGCTGACTGGTGTGGTGGTAGAAGTTATATTTTAAATTACATTGCTTTATGACTGAAGGAAAGTCATTCTCCTATCAAACACACCTGTTAGTTTTTTGGATGTACTAAACTGATTATAGGGTTTGCAGTGGGCGTAGTTTAATGGCGTCACCAACAGATACATTTAGAGAATAATACGATACATATCTAAAAATAATAACGGTTAGGTATCAGTGTTGATTATATCAAGGTAATAAACATTATTATATTAATAATTATCATAATTTATGATCAAAATTTACCTAAATTCTGATAAAAAATAGGTGTTATAAAGGATTTAGATTTCTCGTTGAAGGTTAATCATACGTCTGACAGT
>NC_089786.1:46674507-46834497 GCF_040412425.1 Macrobrachium rosenbergii | reverse complement strand
GTTAACAAAAAGATATTATTATTTTCATCTACTGTAATTATACAGAGGTAATATAAATCACACTCCGGTGCAAAGAGGGATACCCTATCTAATGCTTTATGACACCAAAGCAACAACTGTATCCTGGGAAAAATTTATCTGCTTAAATGTGAATTATATTTTTTCAATGAGACAATTTCCTATAATAAATAGGAAGGTTAAGCCTGCTTTCTAATTTCACTTAGGGTCATCTCAGCATCCAGATAGATTTGAATAATGATACAAGAATACATTTACAAAACTGTGGCCATTTATTTTTTTCAGGCAAAGACATTTATTGACTTACTGCACACACTGACAAAATCAGTAAAGGTTTTTGTAATGCTGATACTATACTGTACGCACACAGTGATTTTACTAAGCAGTTGGTATCAGCGGAGGCTACAGCTTCAAGATACAGCAGCTGACCAGAGCCTTGAATTACAACTGAGGTCATTCTTGGTAATGTTAAGGCTTGATAAAGGGGGTGTGGTGGGAAGGTTTTGATAGAAAAAAAAGGTTGTCAGACAACAGAAGGATTTCCCCAGTCTTTTATTATAGTGGCACTCTGACTGGACTCATGGTTTCACCCATCTGGTATCAAAGTAAGACAGACTGGGGAGTAAACAGAAAAGGCAGATGGATGAGTTAAAATCATTCTGCAAGAGAGCTTAAAGAGAAACAAAAAAGACGGAAACTGGAGTGTGTTGAGGACGTAAGACGGAAGGATAAGTGTTGAAGCAAAACTTCAGTATAAGTAGACAAAGTAAGACTGCTCTGCTGTGATAGTGGGCTAAATCAAGGGGTATGTTAAATACCCATGCTTTAGTATTTTTGTGGGTGGGGTGATGAGATACATCAGAGAAAGGGTATGAAATGTACAAGCAAGGTCATATTAAAAAGGACAACTGCCCTTATCTTCCTCATTGCTGAGAGAATAAGGATACTGAAGGAAGAAAGATATGGGAAAGAATAGCCTAACCTCACATACCTCACAAACACCAATTTTCAAGGCAATTTAACTCCACATTATGTGGGCTTATGCCAATTAATTTTAGAACCTAACCAAATGCCCATCTGTCTAAAATAGACCTATTCAACTCCATTCTGGCAGGTTGGGTCTTTCTGCATTACACTTATTGTCCAACACTGCTCAGTTAGCTGAAGGAAGAGAGGGCTAATCTGACAGAGCTATTATTGCTTTACAGTACTGTTGGGGAGGTTTTACTGTATAACCTTATACTCAGTTTGGGGGGTGGTGACTACACTGTCTTGGTGGCAAATCTTAAGACACAACTTATCAATTCTTTATAGTGTCTCAGTTAGTTTGTTGACACCAGAGGTACACAACAGACATCTTATGTTCTTTAACATACTGCTATGTTCATAGGCTGGCTCTGAGCAATGGCCTTTCTGGCATAAATCCACCTTTAATCTATACCAACAAGCATTGATTAACTGTATAATGTTCCTTCAACACTAGCTGCACTGCTTTCTTCCTTTCACTTTCATTCTGTTCCCTCTGCTAACCTTCTTGCTTAGCTATCCAACTACTTTTAACTTTGCCTTGCAGACTTGTGGACAGGCAGTCCCATTTGGAAGGGCACAATTTGGACATTCTGAGCTCAGTTGGTCTTCAAATATATTCATGCAAAATTACTTCCCGGTTACAAAGGCAAAAGTTCTGGGTTTAAAAATCTGATTCCTGATGGAAGATATACACTCCAAAATGGGCAGAATTTGAGTTTTTTAAGAAAATTCAATAAAAACGCAGTTTACTTCATTTACAAGACACCCAAGTGATTAAAAGTAAGGTTTTCTTAAGATTTTTGATGATAGAACAGTTATGGCGATTCATAAGGTATGATTCTTGGCCTACACGAGACAGTGTCAGAACAGAACTGCCATTGCTGGTACTGGGAGCTACCTGTAATTTCATTTTACAGGACATTTTAAGCCAGCTCAGAGAGACTGCAAGTGTTTCAGTTTCTTCTGTGGTAACCTATTTAAGAGAACACAAGATGAGGATTCTATCAGTGAGCAAAGTTTGTATATTTAATAGATTTTTAAGACAAAACAAAATAAGATTTGATAACATCCTTGTAACATAAAAAAAAAAAAATACTGGTTTTAATAGGAGAATGAATTTCATTCTTTATACCTGTTTTCATTTTCGGATTGTAAATAAATTCAGCGATAAGCTACTGGTAACAGTAAATGTAATTACATCCAATGCATATTATTATTAATACTGGTGAAAAAATCACAGTGATGTTAATGCAGACAAAAATTTAAAAATGAATATTTGTTGAAAGTGTTAAAATGCTCTTGTTGTAGTATACAGTATACTTTTAAATATATATTTACACTTACATCAGTTGGCATTTTTTCATCATTTTGATGAAATGTGATTATGACAATTTTTCATAGATGTATCATTGTTAATTTCTCACGTAGATAAACATAGCCAAAAACTCTATTATCTGTCAAAGTTTTTCCCACAATAGTAATGTCTGGACATATCAGAAGACAAAATAATAATTATATGGATGTATCTGGAGTACTGTACACCCAATTCAGTTACAAAAAAACTATAAAAATGTTAATAACATGAAACAAAATCATTTAAATAAGTATACAGTATTTCAAAATAAACAGCAGACGGAAAGTAAAAAATAATAAGCAAAGTATTAGAGTTCATTCAATGAAAAAATACATCGTTTCTTACCAGCTCACACGCATCATTAACACATACAGCCCGGTTCTGACTCTTTTCCATAATTTTTTGAGGGGAATCTGCAAAGTTTCTGATCTTTCTTTCTTTTTTAAATCTCCAGTTGAAAACTTTTATGGACAGGGTCAACAGACTATACACCCAATTTCTCACTAGACTAAACTCAGCTTGCAGAGGAGATGCATTATGGGAAAAGGTGATAAATAACTAATATGAGGGAATGGAAAATAAGACTGATACAGATGAATTAGTGTGGAGACGACATCAGAGAGCAGAATGAATTTGCTCCTCACTTTTACCATTTGGAGATCAGGAGATTCCACAACTGTACTAAGCAAACCATTCCACATTTAAGTTGTAGCTAAGATGAAACTCTAGCAAACTAAGACAACAATTAATCCTGATATGTATCAGAAAACCACACACTGGAAATGCAAGACTAAGGCAACCCCAAAAGAATACAAATTCTCACCATCTGCAAAAATAATGACACGAGCAGACTGAAAGCTTGTACTAAAAGGCAGTGATGGAAGTTCCCGATTAAAATAAATTTTATCTTGGTGCATGAATTTGGCCATGAATGAGATTTTCCAGCAGTGATTAAATTAAATGTCTCTACTCTGTCCTGACTGAGCAAGTAATTTAACTGTAAATACAGTATAGTACAAACACCAACCTACTTATGAACATTCAGAGACACAAACAAATGGATTCGCAAATTAAAATTGTGATCAGAGTGCTCCCCTTTGCCACCCAGAAGTTCAAATTTTGTTTAGTGCACCTACTGCACTGTACGTACAGTGCATTGTGTTTTAGGCTGAAAAAATGTGTTGACTTCATATCATACTATACTTAAACACGCGTGAAGCGTACAGTAACTAACTCACAAACAATTCAACGTACGAACGGCAGTCTGGAACGTAACTCGTTTGCAAATAGGGTGGTGTCTGTACTGTATTCCAAATCTTTCTGTTCAAGTCTCATACTGTTCTTTCAGAAAATGTTAGTAGAGATGAAATTTATATGCCTTCATCCTCCTAATCAAGCAAACTTTACCACTATTTAACAATAATTCCCGATAGAATTTTCTTAATTTCACACACACTTAAGACGGCTGTCACTCAAAACACTGTGATGCTACAGGACTTTCCCTTCATAAGGTGTTGATACAAAATTGCAAAATACAAAGTTCTGTATTAACTCAAGACACTACACATAAAGACTATAACAAATAAATATACAACCCATACTGTCAAAGCCATCAGTAGGCAAGTATGAAATATACAGTATACTGTACTGTATGGTCCAATTAACCAGTCAGCTGCTCACATTTTTTCTCAATGGGAATTTTACATAATTATTCCAAACTCTCCCATTCTTACAAAATTTTACCTTAATGTACTTCCAAAGTACAGCAAAATTACAGCCAAGCCATCTTTAATTCTGCAATTTAAATGTGAAATACAATAACAGATTAGTGATGTTATCAGATTTTCTTACTTTGCAATACAAATCAGGGATACTTTTAGATGCAACGCATCTGGAGAAAAATCTCTTAAAAACTGAGTGATAAAGCGTCAAGTACAAGTTAGTCTGGACGAAAAACTGTATTAAACTGTTATTGGTTGTGGGATATCGCAAGTGTTCATGTATACTGTAGGCTATACTACTATACAGGCTCTTTCTTACTTATCCAATTATGTTATCCATCAGAAGACAGAACCTGAACCATCTGATGCACTAAAAGTATCAGTGAAAAGAGTAAAAACTCAGCAAACTATATAAATACTAAGCTGCAATTACTCTTTTTATTATTTATTGTTTTAACAATTTTCTTGGAGTTGCAACTAAGATTTTGTTGATACTTTAGTGTTAATTACCTACTTTGGCTTCATGCTACACAGTAACGTGAAACCAATGACATATAAAACATCAGAAAGCTTCAACATTAATGGATAAAATCAGATTTGTTCAGAATGTCAAGATGCTCAACACAAAAAAGGGACGATTCTTACCAGTATCTTTTCCTAAAACAGAACGCAACAACATTAACACACAAACAAAAATTACATGTGCACTTAAATCTGAATGTGTAAAAAATAATAATCTTACACATCTAATATGTTACACATGAATAAAAGAGCTAATATCACAATTTTTGAAAGTAAATTGTATTTTTCCTAACTATAAAAATCTGAGGTCCTTTACATTAGGAATTACTTTCAGCATGGGCTGGAAACAGCCATTAAACTCTTGAGCAAGGTGGTTAGGCGGTAACTACCACCAGGTAGGCAGGAATACCTGCCTGCCCGGATGTAAACATTCCAGTTTGCCTTTTGGTCCAGGTTCAGATTGAGGGGTGGCATGAGGTGGGCATAATATGTAATGAAAAGGACCTCAGGTTTATATAGTTAGGAAAAAAAGGATTTTGACAAAGGAAAAATCTATTTCTTACATTAGGAAGTCCCGTGGTCAGGCGGTGAAATAATCCATTCAGCACTTATTTCTATGTACATTTCAGTTTGCCTTTAGATACCAGATTGAAAAGCTAAAAGCATAAAAATGGGGTTAGGACCTCAGAGCGAGCTCAAGAAATGGAGTTTAAGTTTCAAAACTGTGATTTGTTCCAACACGATATACAAACCATCGGTCCTTTACATTAGAAGATCACTGGTTGGAGGGAGGAATCTGAGTGAGTCTCCTGAACTAACTGGAGTTCTGCACACCTGGGCTACTCCTCCTGGTTGAAAGTGAGGAGGACTACTGAGCCTTTGACATATTGATCGGAGTGTAGGAACTGCAAGATCAAATGTCAGATACTGGACCTTTTCGCATGAGTGAGAAATGTGACTCATATGAAATAGGCTGGAAGAATCTAGAGTTGGAGGCAGTAAGGAAACGCTGAGATAGGGTTTCTTTATTGCCAGTCTCTCCTTCCTTCCCTTGCTAGAGGAAGGAGCGGAATTGCTTCTATGATTCTAGAAGAAAAAATAGAGCAGGTGCTCGATGTGTAGTCTTACTGCATCAGCACCAGTCCAGCACGTGTTGGTTCGAGTCCTATTCTCATCCCAAAGGAGGAGAAGTAGGAGGATGAGGAAGGAGGAGGAAGAGAGGCCAGTCACTCTCGGTATCCTTCTCACTTCCAGAACCAACACCTTAGGCGAGATGCTACTCGTCCTCTTGAAGGAGCCAGGTAAGAAAACACAACTTGTTGAGCAGCCACCACAGGGCCAAGGAAAAAAGGTTCCAAGGGCCTGTGGGCAAGACCATAGGAAGACAAGAGTGTGGTTTATGAGACCACGTCTTGCTTCCAGCCCGACAGAAACTTCTGGAATGCGAGGGATGGACCAAGCCATTGGCTTCATGAGCTCTTGGGTGGAAGGTACTGGTATCGTCGTCGTCAGCTGCCGAGTACCCCCTTCAATCGCTTCACGAAGCCAGAAGGAAGGTATGTCCTTAGACACTTCTTCCTTGGGAGAGAGAGTACTAACGAAAATGTCAACGGCATCCAGGTTAGGAGTGTCGAGCCTTTTCGGAAAGTACCACAGCTCCCTAAAGGACAAAGTAACTAATGATCTGGATCATCGATACAAAGTCCAAGGAGGAGGGGAACAAACGACTCAAACCCGACAATAGATGCCGAGGATTCGAGTCCATTGACATCCGAGGAGTCGAGGTATTGATCCCCTTCACCTATTCTTCCATCTTCTGTGCCAAGGCCGGAGCAAGATGAGGGATGGTCCTACGAGGGAACATCTCTGTCCAATGACTCTCGTAAGGGCGCGCGCAGCATGGGACAGGAACCCTAAACAAGAGTCACATGCCACCTGGGGAACAGTTCCCTGGGACAGCAAGACTGAAGAAGCTTCTCAACCATAGCTAAATCTTGACTGAGGAGAAGAGGGCTACTTCAGATAGAAGACTAGGTCGCAAGGGCCTACATTCTTCACAAATGAAAGGGAAAGAGGCAACCCTCGGCAGAGGAGATGAGGAAGTCCAGACTTGAAGAGCGACTCTGACCCGAGAAGGAGTTCTGCAACAACGCCCACCAGCGAAGACAGCTCCAGTCCCTGGGAGTGTTGCAGAGGACTTCAAGAGATATCCAGCTACAGCCGCTGCCGCTCGGCGAGAAAGCCTATGCTTGCAAGGGAAACTGGAAGGTCTCCCAGTCCTGAGCACACCTGGATGTATTGCCTGAAGAACCGCTTCTTGTCTAGCTGTCACAAGAGGTTGGGTCAAGCAGAACTCTTCTCGATTCCTCGGCTACCAGGTCGGGCGAGAGGCGAAGTCTTCCAGCATTTGTCTATAACTCGGGATGAGGAATGCTTAAGAACCCCTAGCGAAACAGACAAATACAGAGGGAAAAAATGTAGATATCAAGTTTCCAAGAAAGACAGCATGCCTCACCGTAGCAGCCCTGGGTCTGGTATGAAGGAGTGAAAAACTACTGACTTGTGCAGGAGGCAACAGAAAGACGGTAGGGATTTCTCAGTCGAGCAATCTCTTCGTGAATCTTCATGAGCAGACGTTCCCCGATCACACAAACCCGAGGCATGTTGCCTGCCAATACAGTAAACCCCTGATGGACTCACGATTCGCGGGTTTCTCTGTGGAACATATCTAGCCATCATCCCAGTATTTTTCACCGAGAAATATTCACTAATTACTGTATTTTCATATAATTTTCATGAATAAATGCACTTTTTGTGATAAAACTATTAAAATCACTAAGCATTTTTACAGGGTTTTTCTTGGTTTAAGTATCCTCGGCAGTTCTAAGTGTTTTTAGAGGGGTTTTAAGCATTCGCTGATTTGACATGAAATGGGGTTCACTGTACATCCCCACCAGGGATGCAAAACTGAGATGTTGCACTATAGAACACTCGAGTCTTGTCAACAGATGAAACAGGAGGAAAAAATGATTCCCTCTCTTGTTTGTCGACAAATGCCACTGTGGTTTTTGTTCAATGAACCAGTGAGTGTTGCAAAACTCATCCTGAATTCTCGAAGGCCAGAAGAGGCTGCCTTGAGCCCAGGATGGTGATGAGAAGGTACTAATCGTCTCAGTCCCACACCTTCAAGACGAAGTCTTACAGGTGTGCGCCTATTCCTCGATCAGTGAATCCGTAAGTAGACACACAATAAGAGGGGAATATGCAAGCATATTCGAAGGTTCCTTCAAACAAGCATTAGCCTAACTCCTTCCTCATACTTCAAGAGGAAAGGACAGAAGAATGGAAGCAGACTTCTATCCTCCGCCAAGGGGAAACTTATGCAAGATTACAGGATACTGAGACAATTAGCTCTAGCTGGGGTGGCATTTCCCGAATCGGGAGCACGGGAGAGGAAGTGGATGAAAAGAATTGCTGAGACCTAAGGGAAATAGATACTTCTCCTGAGGGAATCCTTTCCCAGGTCTCGGCAATGTCGCTGCCAGCTCCAGAGACTCGAGAAGTATCATTTCATCCAGGAATCTGCAGTAAAAGAACTTCTTCCCAGTCGATACTACTTTCTCTCTTCCCTTCTTCCCTCCTCCCTTATGGGAAAGATGGTGGAGAGAGACACAGTTATGCGCACCTTCCTAGAAGGGTAGGAGAGGCTATGTTCCGCAATCTTCTATCAAAGCCTGGGACTTCTTAGGAGTTGAGGGGGGGGCTGGCTTGAACTCGAGGTCGAGTATAGATGACTAAGACCACAAGGTCTTGGCCATTGTCCAGAGGACAAGGCAGTGCCCTGGTACAAACCTTGATTACCAAGGTATCTGGCAAATCTCTGCAAGAGAAAGGCAGAACCAAGTAAGGTTCGTTCCTAAGGGTCGAGCCAACTCGGGACTTACGAAACTGGAGATCTGAATTGGGACAAAGTCCTTCTTCTTAGCACCAGAATTGCCCACAGAACTGCAGTCGGCCAGACCCTTCAAGGCAAGAGGAATTCGTATTCTGTCAAGGCAGGGGAGAAGCTTGGTGTCTTGACCTGAATGAACTCCTTCTCCGAAGAAAAGTTCTTCTGGCCGAGAACGCTCTTGAAAGCAAGGACCGCGGTGGCCCCCGACACTCTTGGCCCCTCAGGAGCTGCAAGGGTTGCGAGTGATGAAGATTATTCATTGGGGGAGTCGCGGTCCTGTCCCAGGTATCCTCGCACTGATTCATCAGCGTGAAGTTCTCCAAAAAAACGAGGGCGATCGCAACCTGAAGAGGAAGACCCTTGCTGCTTCTGAAGCACGAAACTCCTGTATCTCTGCCCTTGGAGGGAGCCTTGACAGATCCCATGACACTCTCCTCAGCTACCTGGTTGTACTACAAGACACAAGTGTGAAACCCAGCTGAGCAACCGAAGCAGCTGGCGGGCAGTATCGAGACACCTGGCGTCTCGGCACCCAGACACCTGGGTGTCTCGGCACTTTCTCTCATCCTGTGCCTCTCGTCAGGAGAGCGCTCATGATTCATAGAATTTGAGCTACCCTCGAGACTCCCAAAAATTGGGAGCGGCTGCTTTCAGTTTCCTAAGAGATCGAAAGAGCCAGGCACACAACCAGTCTTAGATGCAGACTTCTGAGACTGGCAACTAGGGCACGGCCTCTCAAGACCGCGCTCTCGTGGCCCCCGAAACGCCAGACCCCATAGGAGAATGCAAATCAGTTCCTGCTCGAGGGCGGGAAGAGCCAACGAGAGAAACTTGTCTCTCGGAAGAGAGTCAGTCCCTTAGAAGTCCCGCAGGACTCCCGAAGGGAATCTCTTCCCTGTTTTTCTTCTGGTGTTCGAACCGCCAGGATCAAGACACCAGGCTGGGAACCCAACCGAGGACTGGCAAGCACTCGGAGTGCTTGTGGTGCCGGCAGGAAGAGCTGAGACACCTGGGTGCCTCGGCCCTTTCTCTTGCACTGCTCCCGAACTGGGCCGAGGAAATACTCTCCAGACCAGATCGGGATACTCGATATTCCATAGAATCTCGAGCACTCGGAGTGGCTTGCGAACGAGCGCCCGAAGCAGCCCCTGTCTTAGAGGCAGAACCTCTAGGACTGGGAACGGGATCGCAAACCGAGGTCTGCACACCCGTGGCTCCTGAAACACAAAACCCAGGGCTATGCGAATTGGTTTCCTAACCCAAAGGTTGGGAAGAGCCAACGAGAGACCCACTGCCTCCTCGGAAGGAGGCAGTCCCTAGATGTCCAAGGGCATCAAGGGGAAGAAGCAGCCTTCCTCTCCTTCGGCCGACGGAGGTCTGTCCAATTCCCGGGAACCCCTTGGACCTCGGGAGAGGAAGGGAAGACACAGCAGAAGACAAAATCGAAGATAAGATGAAGAAGACGGCGGCTACTTCCAAAGGGCGACTTCCTTCACCTCCACTCCGACATCTTCTACAGGATGGTGGACATGAAACATGGTAACCTTCAGGGCAGTCAGGCAAGAACACAAGGCGGCCCATGACACCCACCAGCAGAACAAGCATGACCAGTAGAAGCAGCAGGCATGATCAGGACAGCTGATGCAGGAGCATCTACAGGATGGCAGAGTCTGGGGCAGAAGGCAGGGGCACAACTGCCAGGGCACAACCGCCAACGGCCATGATCAGGAACAGCCACTTTCACAGAACGTCACTTCCACAGCAACTTCCTTCACCTTCATGCCAACATCATCTACAGGATGGCAGACATCATAACCTCCAGGGCAGCTGGCAGGAACACAATGGTAGTGGCCCCGGGCATGACCACCAGGAGAAGCAGCAGACGAGATCAGGACAGCCGATGCAGGAGCTACGGAAGTGGTTTGGAAGGCAGGAGCTACTGCAACGGCCAGGAATGTCACATGAAAGTCACCAGCAGCGACAGGAACGATCAGTACAGGTGCAGTAGGAGACCAGGAAGAGCCACCCAGAGACTGTCTGTCAAGTTAACAGGAGCATAACACAGGGAAAAGCAGGAGCAGATGGACCACAGATATGCCAGAGGCACTGTCACATCATACATGAAGGCCAGCAATGACAGTGATCGATCCACATCAGCAGGAAAAGAGTTGGAACAATCCCGACGAGGAACTATGTCATCCGGCCAGGTATTGTGGTCAATCCCAAAGCAACACTAATGAACGTCGGGACTCCTTCATGCGAGATATCCCCTGAGATATCCAGCCAACTACTGCTGTGTCTGTGATGCTCACTGTCAACCTGAAAGAAAAAGCAAAGATGATTAGAAAGGGAAACTCCTCTCGCTATGAGGGGAACTGCCCTAGGCAGCGAGAGGAGGTATCCAAGAAGAGGTCACCCGACCGCCCCCCAACCTCACAGTCTTCACCTGACGAGTGAGCGAAGAGGGTGAAGGAGAGAGATCTCTACTGAAGGAGAGATAAGGAAGAACCTACGGGGAGAGAAAAGGACAGAGGGGAGGCTACCAAGGGCGCCATGGAAGCGTAACTTACAGACGACGCCCGCAACCTCCCACCCGCCCCGCAACTCTCTAAGCGCAGGCGGCGAAAACAACACTCAGCACAAGTAAGAAGGAAGTAGTCATGCCCTTGTACACGGAGGGCGGGAGCCCAAGAAGGGAAGTGAACTCTTACGCCCCGATCAATGTAGGGAAGCAAAGATATTACGTCCTAATCTAATATTTCTGACTGTACAGGGGAATGCCTTCACTATCTAAATAAAGGGCTACTGGAGAGAAGCATTACCACTCGGTTACGCTCCTTAATACGCCCTTGGCCGTCAACCCAAGACACAGTGCAGGAGAACGACGGCTATGCAAATCGTGGGTTTGTATTAATAAATATCAAACAAACGTAATATATACACAAAATACATTAAGATCCCACTGGGATAATAAGAGCTTAACAACAGTCAAGCAAGGAGATCCGAAACCACGTCTGCAATGCATGACGGCCGAAAGCAAACTGGAATGTTTACATCCGGGCAGGCAGATATTCCTGCCAACCTGGTGGTAGTTACTGCCTACCCACCTTGCTCAAGAGTTTAACGGCCATTTCCAGCCTACGCCTGAAAGTAATTCCTACTGTAAAGGACCGACGGTTTGTATATCGTGTCAGAACAAGCATAATTTATGTGCCATTCCTGTCTCAAGTCCATTTAAACTGTATACATGTGCCAAATGGTCAGGAACCTAACTCATTCATGGTTCGAGTACAGTAATTCTGTGTATAAACTTTTGTATGCATCAAGAGTTTGACAATTAAGAGCAATATTGATACAGACCTTGAACAGACATAAGGGATGCCACCAGTACATGGTAAAGAACCAATATCACTAACTCAACATCCAAATGCCTGTATTTTCTAATAGTGCACAGAAAAAAAGTTAAAGGGTTATTCCACTCAATATCATCATCAGTTTTTCTTTCACGGGGTTAGATGTCCGCCGAGTTATTGCCATAATTTCCCATCTCAAGCACTTTCCCCTGGAATTCCTATCTTATCCAAGTCCTCATTTATAATCTTTTACCACAAATTTCTAGGCCTTTCCATTGCTCCATTTCACCATGAATCAAATTACCTGTACATGTACTGTTCAGTACTCGTTTGCTCCTGATTCCTCAAGTGCCCAGGATAAAGACAGAAGAATGCAACGGAATCAAAATATTAATTAATTGTATCATTAATAGCTAAAGTAAGGAACAGTAATTCTGTGCACTTTGTAACTTTCAAAAGTCCTTGATACAATAAACACGTGCACAGTACAAATGTTTAACTGAGGAAATGGCATTGTGACAAGCACATCTGTGTACAACATTAAAATTTGGTAAAATTCACATTTGAAACAAGTTATAGTTATTCTAAAGAGCCGTTCCTCTGTGCTAGATATCAACTACAGTACCCAAGGTCTTCATGACTAATAGCTACAAAAAAAATCTTAGGGGTGCCACAGACTCATAAAATATCCATAGCAGCATCAAGATGGAAAAATATAGACCCATGCACGCTCAATTTCACACTACCTTCTGTGGATCACCACTCCCCAGACCAACAACAATTTTGGGTAGAAAAGAAAAGGGCAAATAACAGTACCTGTGACGCTGCAACAAAGGCTTTCCTTGGAATTTGGGAGACACCACCACTACGCTAAACTTGCCCCCACATCCATC
The DNA here is from genome assembly GCF_040412425.1 of Macrobrachium rosenbergii. NCBI lineage: Eukaryota > Metazoa > Arthropoda > Malacostraca > Decapoda > Palaemonidae > Macrobrachium > Macrobrachium rosenbergii. The sequence continues at coordinate 46,821,655 of NC_089786.1, read as the reverse complement.
ACTCTGGTCTTCCACATCCTGGAAACCAATAACATAAAACTCATAATAAGGAGTTATTACAGCAGAGAGTTATAACATGAAATATCATTCTTCAGTCATTTATACACACATTTTACTTACAGCCAGAGTGCAGTATTCACCATGCATTATCAATGTTAAACAATTCACGTCCTGAGAATTACTGATAAAATTAAGTATTTTCCAACAGTCATGAACAAAAATAGTACATGAACAAAAATAAATACAGTACTGTACTGTATTACATTATATTCAAATACAGTACAGTATATGCCATACAGTATATTTAATCTTGATACAGTGTTCAAAACCCACAAAACATGCACTAAAAGAGGACAGTCCTAATCATATTTTCCAGTGTTAGGCAACAGAATTTATTTTAACCTATCATTATTATGCGCTGAAACATTTCCATACGTAATCTTATCCATACAACCTAGGTTTTACCGATAAAGTGTTCTAGGTCACTGTACCTGTTTTCCTAGTTAAAAAATATGTATATGGGTTTACAGGAAAACCCAATGTTCCATAGTTAGAATTTTTTACATAATAAAGACTACAAATCACTGAGTTGATTAAACTTTCAAACCACAGCAAATCAAATCTCAACATCTTTTTTGTTATTGGTCGTTCTAACCAACAGAGCATGTCAAATACTGCAACATCTTATTTAATATGGGAAATATTAATGTAAAACCTGTCTTGAAGTCGGACAGTTTGGAGAGAGGAGCACAGATGAAAAATAAGACAGAAATTGGTGCAACTGACAGCCTTCAAAGAACATATGTGCTGACTGCATCTAACATTTCTTGTAAGACAGATGGATAAAATATACAATTTAGGCTGAAGGCCAAGCACTGGGACCTGTGAAGTCATTCAGCGCTGAAAGGAAAATTGAGAGTAAGAGGTTTAAAAGGTGTAATAGGAGGAAAACCTCACAGTTACACAAAGAAACAATTGTCATAAGAGGGTGGAAAGTAAGATAAACAAAAGAATATGAATGGAGGTACAGTAAAGGGAATGAAAGGGGTTGCAGCTAGGAGATGAAGGGATGCTGCAAAGACCCTAAAGTAATGTCTACAGTGCACTGTGTGAGGTGCACTGTTGGCACTACCCACCCCCTCCTACAGAGAACGTTTCTTATAAGTTATCCATCCAAGACTGACCAGGCACAACGTTGTTCTTTCAGATGTAAAACAAAATAAATCCATAATTTAATATATAAAACAGAATGAATCCATATTTTTTATATAAAAAGATATAATCAATCCATAATGCCAGATACAAAATAGAATAAATTCATATTTTAGACATAAAACAAAATAATAAATCCAAGATTTCAGATAAAAAGTATAATACAGTGATATTTTTATGAGAAAATAAGGTTTTATATATATTTACTAAGTAATTACACAGCTATTTGTTTCTACTTTAACGGCAGCTTTAGATTTGAAATTCCCAGTAGCGCTCCTTTATTCTGGTGCAGGAAGTGCCCGTCCACTTCCAGGGAAGTATAGGTACAACATAGCTGAAGAGCTCAGTTCGTTTATGCTCTATGCCCATGTGCAGGGAAGCAAGAAGGGCTCCGATCATGTAATTACTTGGTAAGTATAAAATGTCATTTTTATATATGTAACTTACCAAGTAATTACATAGCTGAATCCCACATTGACAGGAGGTGGGAAGTATGGACATGTACTACTCAAAAAACATTTATAAATGGAAAAGCATTTGAAACAGATATAAAGCTAGTACTGTACAGTATTGTGGTAATGCTTGTTGTAACCTTACCTGGGGAGAGAGCTAGAACAGGAAGATACTGCCTCTTGGTCATTGCTCATCTCGACCCGTGGGACATGACCAGCAATGTCAGGAGTTGCCCGTACTTCAGTGAGAGCTCTGTAGTCACAGATCACTCCTAAGACTGACAAAGCTAAACAAAACAATTGCCCTTGCCCTGGGCATGAAAAAAAAATAAACCAACCAAAACGACCATAAAAACCATGTTACCTGAACACCAATTAAAAACACTACCCATCCATTAAAATCAAAGACTGGAGGGTACTCCAGGTACCAAGTACCCCCAGGTTTCCCAAACAACTCAATGACCTTAAAAAATGCGAGGAGATAGAGGAAAATAGAAGCATTACTCCTACCCCTCATTCCCTAGTGCCACGCCAGGCATGGAGAACAGACCCAGAGTACTGCAGTCCTCGAACACTGTTTCGACATCACATAAATAATGGTTGGTGAAGACTGAGTGACGCTTCCAATAAGTAGATTGGATTATAGCAGAAAGAGAAAAATTGCACTTAAAAGCCAACGATGTGGCTACTGCCCACATGTCACAGGCCTTTACCTTTAACAAAGGTTAATTACCTTCTTGGATCCCCAAGTGAGATTCCACAATTACATCTCTCAAAAAGGAGAGGGCATTCTTAAAGAGGATGCAAAGGATTTTTAACTGAGCACCAGAGGTTATGAAAATCCCCTCTGATCTTCTTGGTTCTCTTGAGGTAATGTTTTAATGCTCTCACTAGGCGTAAAACTCTCTCTTGGTCTGAGGGTCCAACCAACCCTGCAAGACTCTTAATAGAGAATGAACGAGGTCATGGATTAGAAGGGTTCTCATTCTTCGTTAAGAACCCTAAGATGTACGTACATATTGCATCTCCTTGGGAGAAATGCAACCTGTTTATCCAGAGCTTGCAATTCACTGACTCGTCTTGCTGGATAAGTCCCTAAAAGATGTGTAAAGCGGTTCAAAAGGGGACCTGACAACCAATGCAGTACAGGCAGTCCCTGGTTAACAGTGGGCTTGGTTAACAGCAATCCAGTTTTACGACACTTGTCTAGCGACGAAAATCTGCAATTTTCAGCGCCGAAAATCGCCGATTTCTGCTTATCGGCGTTGATAATTGGGTATTGGCGCCAATACCTGCCTACCAAAGGGGCCGATAACGGAAAATTGGTGCTTTTCGGTGCCAATAAGCCCTGGAAATCGCCGAAACTCGCCGATTTTCTGTTGGCAGCGATTTTCAGTTATCATACCCTCAGAATGGAACCCCTGCCGATAACTGGGGACTGCCTGTACTAAATCCAGATTCCAAGAAACCAGAGTTTGAGCATTCCATTTCATGGTATCAAATGACTTAAGTCCGAAATATCTGGGTTTGAAGAAAGGTCCAAACCTCTATGTTTGAACACAGAATTCAGCATAGATCTGTAGCCTTTGATCGAGGCGTTGATAAACCTGGGGAGATCTCAAGTAGAGTAAAAAATCTGCTAGTTGGACTATAGATGTTTCAGAAGAAGAAATGGCACGTCTCTTACACTATCTGCAAAATACTGCCCACTTAGCTTGGTAGAGCTTAGAAGATGATTTGCGTCTACATCTAGCAATTGCATTTGCAACCTCTCTTGAAAAACTTTCCACTCTGACAAGCTTCCTGATAGTCTGAAGCCCGTCAGAGCGAGAGTGGACAAACCTTGATGAAAGCGACTGAACTGAGGTTGTTTGAGCAGATTTCTCCTCTGTGAAAGGAGCCGTGGAAAGTCTGACAGAAGCTCTAGAAGGTCCGGAAACCATTCCTTTTGAGGCCAAAAGGGGGCCAATAGAATCATCGACGTGTTGTGGGGAGTCCTGAACTTGTTAATGACTTCCCTCACTAAACTGAATGGTGGAAAAGTGTAAACCTCCAGGTCCAACCAGTCCTGGAACATTGCATCTGTTGCCCATGTTTGAGGGTCGGGTGCTGGAGGACAACATGGGGAGGCGATGATTCTTCGACATTGCAAACAAGTCTAGTAACGGCTTTCCCCACTGTTTCCACAGGTCAGTGCGCACCTGTGGATTCAGCGACCATTCCGCTAATACGTTCAACTTGCCCTTAACAAAGCAGGTGAGGATCTGGGTGTTGCTGTGAGCCCAAAGAAGGAGATCTCTGGCTACTTCGTACAGCAAAAAGGTGTGTGCTCCTCCCTGGTTCCAAACATACACTAGAGCAGATGTGTTGTCCGAATGAACTGCTACCACTACATAGCAAGTCACTGAAGCAAAATGCTGAAGTGTAAGGTGAATTGCCTTCAGTTCCTTCAGGTTTATGTGTAGCTTCCTCTCTTGTAGAGACCATGTTCCTGCTACTTCCAAGTGCCCTAGTATTGCTTCCCAACCCAGATCTGATGCATCAGAGAATAATGTTAGGCTCAGGTTCAGTTGAAACAGAGATTTTCCTACAAGGAATCTCCCTTCTTTGAGCCACCACAGAATGTCTTTCTTTATTTCCAGTGTGATGGGAAATACAAAGGAGTCTGGAAGAATCTTCCTGCTCCAACTGGCCTTTAGGAAGAACTGTAAAGGTTTCGAATGCAGTCTCCCTAACAGTGCAAACATTTTGATGGAGGTGAGCCCAAAACTGTAAAACCCTGTCCTGGAATACAAATCTCAGGTATTTCCTGGACTCCAGGTGTATGTATTAGGATATGAAAGTCAGCATCTCTCAAGTCTTTGGATACCATCCAGTCCCTTGAGTCCTTGACGAATCCTCAAGTGAGTTGTTTATCTGCATCTTGAACTTTGTGGTTTGGACAAAGAAGTTCAGAGCGCTTACATCCACGAAAGGTCTCCAAGCCCACGGTGTCTTGGGAACTATAAATAGGCGGTTGTAAAACCTCTCTGATGATAAGTCTTCCACCACCTCTATTGCTCTTTTCTGGAGAAGAGCTGCAATCTCCTTTGAGAGGGTCAAAAACCTCTCCAAGCCTTCAGAGTATGCCTTTAAGGTGATGGGGGAAGATGTCAAAGGAGGTCTCTACTTGAAGGGGGTCGAATACCCTTCTTTGAGTACTTGAAGTACCCACGGTTCCACTGATCTGGCTTCCCACTGTTTCCAAAAATGAAGGAATCTGGACTGGATCCTCACTTGCTAGAGGTGGGTCTTGAGGAGGATTTCTTCGTGACGGGTCGGATGGATCTAGGGTTCGAGCATGGACGAGATTGTGCTCTTCCTCTGCCCCTCGAAAGAGCAATGGTTGAAGGGGAGAGAAAGGTTTAGGGTTAAACGACACTGAGGCAGCATGGTTCGAATCCTTCAGTCATCTGGCCAATTGTGCTAGAAGGTCGTGGGTTGCTTTCTTTTGGAGCTCTGTAGCCAGCCATTCTACTGTAGCTTGAGGGAAAAGGCTACTCTTATCCAGTGGGGCAAATAGAAGAGAGAATCTCTGTGAGGGGGTAACTCCTTTGGTGGTGGAGGCGCACCACAACTCCCTTTTCTTTAGCATGCCCATAGAAAAGTGAGCAGCTAATTCTTGGGCCCGTCTCTAATAGCCTTATCAGCACAAGAAAGTACCCCGAGCCAATCTGACCTTACACAAGTCCATTAAACGGTCAAGTTTTGTAGCAGAAAACATGATCTTGGCCGAGTTGAAAGCTGACCTATGAGCAGGATCAATCAGGCCAGAGAAACCCCCTTGGGAGGAGGCAGAGACTCCCAAGGACGGCGCTTCTCCAGTCGCATAAAAAACTTACTTCCTTTTAGGCAGGTGCGATGGAGGGGAACAAAACACAGCCTTGCCTAATTTCCTCTTCTCGGACAACCAAGAGTCAATGCCTGCTATACCCTTCTTGGAAGAAATTGAAAGAGCCATTTTCGGGAGTTTAGCAGATCCTATGGGTTGCCGCAGCATGAAGGAAGACCCAGGTGAAGAAGGTGCCGGGGTAGAGAAGTGTGAAGGAAAACAAAAGAGAAAATAATTTAAGAGGGATGCTTACGTTGATGAAGGTTGCTCCTGTTCTGGTTCCTCTCCTGCTGAAGAAATAGCGGAAGTGCCAAGTCCTTATGAGTTTCCTCTGGTTTCTGAGAAGATGAAGGTTTCTTCAGAAGCTCCAGGATACTGTCCAACCGTTGATGAATAGGAAGCAGTAAAGAATCTTTAGTCGGAGGTACTAACATTGCCTTAGGGAACTCTGGGACAGGAGGCGAATATACAGCCTTTGTATCTTGAATCTTAACAGAGGGCACAGAAACAAGTTGACCCGCTGTTATCGGGACATCCAAATCAGACGAACCTTCAGAAGCATAGACCGAAACTTCACAAGAGCTAGAAGTCACTAGGAGACTGGGAGCCACTGAGTGCTCTGATCCCATTGGACACATAGGAGCTGCTGGGAGCTCTGATCCCATGGGGCGATCTGCTCCCTTTGTACAGCTGTGAGCCACTTGGCGGCTGGAAGCCAATGGGCGCTTGCGAGCCACTGAGAGCTTGGTATCCACTGGGAGCTCTACATCATCCCAGTAGCTACAACAGGGCTCTTGGTCCCTATGGTGCTTATGAGGGATCGAGGGGTTACCTGATCCTCCAATACATGCCTCTTCAAAGCCCTGGAGGAATCATGAAAATGCCAACTGTGTCCTTTAGACTCATTCAGATCAGAACCACTGGAAGATGAGGTGTGATCCACAGGGACACCTTTCTGGTGCATAGCCACCGAAACCTGGGAGATACCAGCAGGTTTGGTTGCATGAGCAACTACCCATGGGCAAACTCCATCAACCTCCCTTGGACTTACGGTTTGCCTCCTCCCAAGTGCAGGGGAGTTTGGCAGGGACCTCTGTCTAGGCGCATCGGTGGGACGAGTAGCCACCCTCTCCACTGACACAACACTTGCACTGGCACTTGCACTGGGTTTACCACTTGCCTTGTCCAAAAGGACTTTCACTGAAGCTCCTATTTGAGCAACTGTGTTCACTAACGTGTCAAATTTCTTGTCAATCTGGGCTTCGAGGCTGGCAATGGCACCAGATTCAGAGGGATGGGAGCCAGGTAATGGAGTGGTAGGAAGTGCGAGAGAAGTAGGAACAGGCAAGAGAGTAGTCACAGGTGTCAAAAGGACCGGTTTAGGAGTGAGAAACATTGAAAGCCTCGGCTCTCTTTTCATGTCTAACCTTCTTTAGCTTATCTAAATGGGCAGTCAAAATTCTACATTTAGCTTTGTCCCAGTCTCTACATTCTTAGGCACGTCAAGTCAGGGGAACAAATTTGTCCTTGGGCAATGAAAACATATTTAGCATCATATTTATCTAGTATTGCAATGGGACACAGTCATAAGTAAAAATTCTAACTAAGAAAATATTAGCTACCAAAGTACAGAATACTTTACCAATATCCTTCGATAACAATCAAAACCATCGGGCGAATACTCCTCAACCAAAATATTTTTAGAAATGAACTACAATTAAATGTCTCAAATCTAAAGCTGCCATTTCTAGAAATATAAAACAAGTAAGTTATATATAAACCCAAATTTTAGAATTTGCAAAAGTGAAATAACAAATCACACATTTCAGATAAAAAATAAAATAATAAATCTATTATTTTTGAGAATGAAATCAATGAGATATTAAAGAGTTGTCAAGATGTTAATAACTCACATGTTCTGTAAGGTACAAGTTGGCAGCATGGACAACTTGTCCTTATTTATAATAACCTAAAACAGGAAGATAGAAAAAGTGGGTTTAATCCCAAGGAAAGTGATTGAGCCACCTCTTTAAAATATATTACTGGAATTATGGAAAACCAGAGTAAGGAAAGAATTCCATAGATTAACACAGCTGCCAAATGGGTGTTAGCTCATTGCCTGAGAAAAAGAATTCATTTCTCTAGCTTGCAGAAACAGCGGATAGAATAAAACCTGCATGAATGTAACCATAGTCACTTTGGTACTAAGGAAAAGATAATTTACAGAAGTATGGACAAGGCTAAATCAAATAAATTTATACTTCGTACTGTAGAGAGTGAAAAAAAAATGAGGCTTTCAAACATGCAAGAGAAATATTCCATCTATGATTCTCAAAAATGGTTCCCACATATAAAGTAGCATTGTTGTTACTATTCTACAGTACAGTAGTTTAACCAGACTAATAAAAGGATTTTGACAAAGGAAAAATCTATTTCTGGGGAGGGGCCCGTGTCACCTGGTGAAATAATCCATTCAGCACTTATTTCTAGGTAATTCCGTTGCTAGATACCAGAGAAAAGCTAAATGTAAAGCTGGGGTTACTACCCCAGAGCGAGCTCCAAGAAATGGAGTCGTATATGGTAAAGGGTGAGATTGTCACAATCACCCTGCCCTATAAAGATTCCCAATGTCAAAAGTCCCAACGAGAGAGGTGCCGACACAAACCCATGCACTACTCGCGGACTGTACACAAGGCAACACTAGCCGCATTCCATGTTAGCACCCACCCCACTAGAATGATGTTTATCATGGGAGGAGAGAATGAAAAACAGGGTGGGTCACCGGTGACACGGGCCCCTCCCAGAAATAGATTTTTCCTTTGTCAAAATCCTTTTTCAGGATTGGGGTCCCGTGTCAGCCGGGTGAAATAATAACAGAGAAATAAACATCATTCTTATGCTAATAAAGACTTAAAACAGAGACGTTGAAAACTAGGAGAATTCTACCTGAACATTAGTAAGGTCCTCTAAATTCATGTAATGAAAATAATGTAAGTGGTCACCGTCTAAGATCATGAGCTTAGGATTGAACCTGAATAGGCTTGTATTACGAAAATACTTTCTGCCTAATAGCAGACACGATGACAACAGTACCCCACCCCCTTTTTTTAAAAAGAGAGGATCTGACAAAATTGCGAGGTCCTGTCTAAAAAAGCCTGTAAGGAGAAAACTGGGCACAGAAACAGACCTTGTAAAAGGGGAGTACTTTCCAAGGTGACCACCGAAAATGAGGACCTTCAACTGCAGATAGAAAGTTAGGGTGAGGAAATGCAACACTACCCTGATGAGGGGAAACCAAAATGATTGGTTCCGCTAGACAGGGCAGACAGTACAGGAAAACTAACACTAGAAGCTAAGCTGATTAAAAATTTTGGGTCTTCCCCAACAAGGAAAGGTAAGAACAAGATGATTGTTGGTTACCGAAGCTAACTCCGATACATTATTCAAAGACCAGGAAACTGAATGTGGACGGAGTACTGGTCTTAGATGAACACAGACCTTAGGGATGAAAGTTAAGAGCCTGTGAGTCTGGTTCCAACAAAACACTTTCCTCGAGGCCAATGCGGCCGCATCATTACTGTAGCTTCGAAAACTATGTGAAGAGTGCTAGTTACTTAACTGCAGAACCATACTGCAGTAGAGTGGGATCCCTTAACTGATTTTAGGAAAACAGTAATAACAGGACCAATATCAGTTTCCTCCTAAACTGTAAGATTCACAAAGACCACAAAGCTAGGGCATCAGAGCTCGAGGGGGCTGACGCAGGCTGAGTTTATACCAGACGTGACAGCTTGATAGTTTGTGGCTGAATTGGGTTGCAAACAGACCTACTTCCAGGTCCAGAAAAGGTCACAAGACTACCTGAATGACGCTCCGTCTAAGGACTATTCCGACACCAGGGGGAGGCCTGGATAGGGAAAAAGTAAACCTTTTGGACCCCTACGAGAAGGGTGGTAGACAGAGGCACTTGTGTCTGTTGGTCATGGAGAAGAATGAACCATAACCTGAATGAAGCAACTCGAGTCCAAAACCACTTGTTTACGCAGCGCACTATTGCTGTTTTGTTCAGAACCAGCCTAAAATGAAACCTCTTGGGGGAAAGAAGTTTCCCAAGGACGGGAAGACTGCCACAGCCCTCCAAAGCGTTGACATGGAACTGCCGGAACGTGACCGACTAAGTTCCATGTATTTCATTGGGCCAAAAAATATCCACCCCACGCGCCCAGAGAGGTGACGGTGTGGAATACTGAGGCCGGAGGGGAAAGCTGGAGAGGAACTGACTCCGGTAAGCACTTGATAGTTGTGCAAGGCCGGAGGCCACTATTCAAACAGGAGGAATCTGGGAGACACGTCCCTGACTCCGCCATACCCCGGTTATAAACTCCAGCTTTGACTTCAGAAGGAGAACCGTCACTGAAGCAAACTGGAGAGAACCCAAGACCTTTCTTGGGCATGGCGAGAGGTATGCTTGAGTTGATGAAATGATAGGTCGCCCTTGCAATCTCTTTCCGCTTCCACTGGATTCACAACTACTGAAGGCTACCCACCGGAATCAGGTGGGATTCCTTCCTGTTTACTTAGAAGACCAGAAAATCTAGAAAACCGATTATAATGACCGGCACCCTCAGGCAATTCCCGATGCTGGGTGCCTAAATGAGCCAGGCAACTAGATATGCAGCTAGCATAGCCTTCTAATACCGGAGCTGTTGAACTACGGTATTGTTCAAACTGGCAAAGACTCTGGAGCTGCATTAAGGAGGGGATGAACCTGAAGGGGTACGCCTGCTCCCCGAGTCTGAATCCCAAGAAGGGATAGGACCTTTCTGCAACCAAGCTGTGAAAGGAAGCGTCGGAAAGGTCTATAGAGGTGGTTACGGCTCCACGGAGCAGTAGGATCCGAACCCACAAGACTGTAAGCAACCGAGACTTGCCGCATTGAATGAGGAAAATAAACGGGACACGCCCGGAAAAATTTTCCAGTGGAAGGGAACTTCCTTGGCAGACTGAAAATGCCTGACAGGCCATTCACAAAGACCCCCAGAACTCTGGCCGGAGGCTGATTGAACCTGATTGGGGGAGGGGTACAACAGTCCAGCTCCACCCTGGGCCTTGATAACTATACTCTGGGCCCAGGGACTGAAGTTCCAGTGGCCCCGAAAAAGGTACAGCCTCCCACCCATATGAGAAATACTACAGGGAGGAGGCTTGATTGTCTCCCCTGAAGCGTATGCCTTCCCAATTTCTCGGAGAGGAGTAGGTTGCTTCCCTGCTCCTATGATAACCCTGAGGGTCAGAGCCTCTGGCCGAATGTCTAGTGAAAATTCTTTCCTTGAGTTTTCGTATGAAGCAAAGAAAACTCCGGCGGAGGCACATGGGGAGGCAGAGACACACGGGGGTGTTACAAGGGGCTGATGTGTTGGGTGAACCCGCACACATCGAGGTGGAGGCTGGGAGTGAGAGGCTGACGGCTGTCCAGGGGCAGAAACCTGAAGAGCCTGCACCACCGCCTGAGCAGGGGGGCTCTTGAACTACATGAACTTCTTGCCGGACTTGGGATAGGGCCCGGCAAGATCAGATCGTTTCCGCTCGTAAGGTAGACACCCACGAGAACGGAGGCTCTGAGTAACATTAGTAGCCCCGGACGGACCGTAACAACGCCCACCTGGGGAAAAGATTAATTCTCCAGGTGAAACTGTTCATAAGATTTTTCGGCTCAAGGCGGAACGGGCAAGCCTGACTTACACCCTGTTTCAGCTTCCGGGAATTGACTCCGGAAGCTTAGGGAGCTGTACGCTGAATAAATTAGAAGCGTAGTCCGGGGTTAGAAGATTCATTGTGAACGTATCTGTGATATCTGTCTCCCGGAAATGCCTCAGCGGTTTATTTTCGAAACAAGCCTGTTGATAAGAGGGGCTACATTCGGAGCACAAGGGGTAGGAAGCAGGGCTCTCAAAGAGAGCACGGTAAGACCCCACAGCTGGCGTGAACTTGGAATTCTCCGCCTGCCACTCCGTTAGAGTTCTCAACGGAGACGATGTGCCCAGCCCCTAGCGAAGATGAGGGCTCACTTAGGGATCCTGCCAGACAGATGCCATGCTCCTTCTGACAGTCTGGCAAAACCCGGATAATGAAGGGAAGAAATACCCTTCCACCAACCTCCGTGTGCCCACACCCCCGATAGGAGGGTGCCTTCATGCTGGGAAGCATAAAGGGTTAGGCGCCAAGGTTCCCCAGACTGGAGGACAATGAGTCTTGAGATTAATCTCTTGGGATTTAAGCTCCTGGGAAAGGGAAGGCACGGACCATGAGGTAGATAGATAGTTTGATAGGTTGACAATGACCCTCAAATCGAGCTCCTTATAAGGAGACCCGTAAAAGAGTCTTCAACAAAGGAAGGAGGGGTAACCGCCTTGCTTTGCTTGGGCCGTGTCCTTTCCAGAAGACGAGGCCAAACTCGTAGAGACGGCACGGATTAGAGATCCGAGACGTCCTCGAGGGGGCCCCGAGCGGGTCTTCTTGGTTTAAAAACTTTTTTTTTTTTTTTTTTTTAACTGATTTCACCTTAGGGACGGTAGACCAGGAACCGTCGAAAAGGGATGAGAAGCTAACGAATCCCCTAAAGGAAAAGTTTGCCTCACCTAATTCCGAGCTAAGCGGAAAAGGTTTGTCTCAATTATTCCCGCACCTACTTATCGCTCCGGGACGATGTTCACAGGTTCGAGAACGAGACAGAAGGCCGCAACGTCTTCAGAAATCTCTCCGTAAACAGTTAACTTGAAGCGAAGAGTTACGAGACTTGCGGCCGGCCTCCAGGAGGGGGAAAAATTAGGACCCCAAACACCGGAGGAGCAACTATTAATAAGTCATATGAGACGGAGTTTGGCGAAGGAAAAACCAATAGGTGTATATGAAACCTATCGATTTATCGAGAATCTCGCCCGGAGACGGAGTTTGGCGGAGGAAATCCATAGGCGTATATGAAACCTACCGATCCACCGAGAATCTCGCCCGGAGAGAGCCTAAACACCGAAAGAGTGACTATTAATAAACCACATGAGGCGGAGAACCGATAGGTTTATATGAAACCTACCGATTTATCGAGAATCTCGCCCAGAGACGGAGTTTGGCGGAGGGAAATCGATAGGCGTATATGTGAAACCTACCGATTTATCGCCGAAAGAGCGACTATTAATAAGCCACATGAGGCGGAGCTTGACGGAGGTAAAACCGACAGGTGTATATGAAACCTACGGATTCATCAGGTAGCCTGCTCGGGAGAGCATAGCGTACAACGCAATCTGCCGGGTGCCAAACGACTAATAATAAGCCAAATGAGGCGGCGTTTGGCGGAGATAAAACCGACTGGTGTAAATAAAACCTACGGATTCATCAAGTAGCCTGCTCGGAGAGAGCATAGCGTACTTTACAACCTTCCGAGCCAAGAATAAGTCACATGAGGCAGAGTTTGGCAGAGACGAAACCGACAGGTATATATAAAACCTACGGGTTCATCAAGAAGTCTGCTCGGGGAGAGCATAGCGTACTTCATAACCTTCCGTGACAAACTATAAATTCTCCAAAACAGACTGCGCACCGGAATGGGAACTATAGACTCCGTGACCGCTGGCTTGTTGCAGGATAGCTGAGCATTCCTGCACTCGACAAAACCAGCTGAAAACGTATGAGAAATGGGCATGCTGGAACGGATGCCGGAGCAGAGTAACGTAGCAGCAACTTAGCCTAGTCAGACCAGGAAAACCCCCGGAGAAAACCGGAGAGAAAACCGGGCTAACAGGACAAAACTCATAGACATAAAAACAGAGTCAACGGAACATTCCGAAGCGATCATGTTTGAACCATATGTGACGGAAACAAACAAAGTGGGAAGGTTATGAACTGTTCGGAAGTGGGCGCACTCAGAGCCAAGAGAGGAAAACCCCCGGAGGAGGATATCCTGAACGAAGTGATAGCGGTGGGGGGAATAAACGCCGACCGCTAAACACTAAAATCGCCGGAGCAGTAAGCAAGGAGAGCGCCCAACAAGATAACGAAACACCGAACAGGTAGTAGCAAAATGGAGGGGGAATGCCGAAAGTAAATAAAACAGAAGACAGTTTGGTGGAAAACGCTAACAGGTGGAAAACGCTAACTGGCCTCGTATGAGATCCCAACAGTGAGGTGCGAACATGTAGGAAGCACCACGAAGGGAAACAGTCGACGTTAAAGGAAGGGGGAAGGATAGGCCAGGAGGTTGGTAACCCAAAGTAGCGACCAGGGGTGGGACAGCACTCCCCGGGCGCCCAGAGATTCTCATAGATCCCCTCGCTATGTGACCTGTGTTTCAGGACAAGAGCGAGAGAAAAGGAGAGGAAGGGCAAAAACCTCTACGGCCAGGAGAGCAAAGAAAGGTAAAAGGAGTGTGAACAGGAGTGGGGAGAGCACTCCCGGTCACCTCCAGGTCCAGGTGGAGTGCCAACTGATGAGGTCAGACACACCGAGGGACAACCAATCAATGCAGAGGGAGGGGATGTAGGCTACAGCATAAAATAAGGATAAATTGCTCTCAAGCCTTGGAAAGTTAACAAACCTTGAAAACAAACCAAGGGGAGAGAGAGAGCAAAGGATAAAAGGGAGAGAAGGGGATTCTCGATACCACAAAATAATATATATATAGTCGGTAAAAGAAGTGTGAACAGGAGTGGGGAGAGCACTCCGGTCACCATTGGTAAGCAACCCAAAGAAGGATTGAACTATGATAGGCTACGCAGGTAAAACCTCGCTATTCCAGCTTAACTTATTAGTAACATTAGCCTAAGTGAAAAGCCGAAACAGGGAGAGGGTGGACGTGGGCAATATATCCAAGCCAAAACCAAACAAAGGGAAGCACCAGACATAAAACACATATGTACAGAACGAGATCACAGACATGAAACTCATACGTACAGATCGAGATCGTCCCTCCTTGACGATTTTTCCCCGAAGGGAAAAAGTGTTATAGCCAACCCCTAGGCTAACCTAACTGCGGTGATGCAAAGGAAGGAAGCCTAGGAGAGGGGTAAAGGCTAACCAATAACTCAAATAATGCATAATAAAACAAAAATTTTCTATAAGGTATATGTAGGAGGATAGGCAGGCCCAACACGACATGAACGTGAAGGGAAATGGCCGACCTCCACTTAAATGAAAGTACCCCAAAATTAACAAAATTCAAAAGCATCTGAGCACAAGGTCAAAACTTAAATGTACCAATGAAAATCACGTTCCCATAAACTTAGAGAAGTGAGTCTAAAACAAGGCAAAATAAAGCCAAAATAAGAAGCGAATAGGCCCGAGGGGGAACCACGTAGCCTAAACAGCAAGACAGCACTTGACCAGGAAGGAACACAAAATTCACAAAATAAACAAAATTATAAAAACAAAGTAAAAACAAAGTAAAAACCGTAACAGTACCAATGAAAATAAGATCCCCAAAGGCTAAGAGAAGTGAGGGACAAAATTAAGGCATAATGAGGCCATGATAATAAGCGAATGGGCTCGAGGGGGTAGCTCGTAGCCTAAACGCTCAACAGCACTTCTCGTAATGAAGCCACGATAAAAAGCGAATGGGCCCGAGGGGGTAGCTCGTAGCCTAAACGCTAAACATCACTCTCGTAATGAAGCCATGATAAAAAGCGAATGGGCCCGAGGGGGTAGCTCGTAGCCTAAACGTTAAACATCACTCTCGTAATGAAGCCATGATAAAAAGCGAATGGGCCCGAGGGGGTAGCTCGTAGCCTAAACGCTAAACAGCACTTCTCGTAGTAAAGGGGTACAGAACAAACATAAAACTAATCAAACCCACTAAAGTTAGGAATCATTAATTGGTAAAATATCCCAAATAAAAAGGGATACTAATAAATAACACAAAACAAACATGCCGACCCAAGATCAAGAGAGGTCAAGAGACGCCGTGAGGAGATCGAGACGGGCGTTATAAATCCCTTTAATTATTAAACTAAAGGAAAATAAGGAGCCTCAACCGCCTAAAAAACAATAAAACACTGGTACTCAAGTTGTTGAAGAAGAACCTTGCGAGGATGCCATAAAAAATCCAAAATAGAGCACAAAATAAGGATCACAACGAAATTACGTGTGAACAAAATCGCGTGCTAAAATGGAATGTGGCTAGTGCTGCCTTGTGTACAGTCCGCGAGTAGTGCATGGGTTTGTATCGGCACCTCTCTCGTTGGGACTTTTGACATTGGGAATCTTTATAGGGCAGGGTCCCGTGATTGTGACAATCTCACCCTTTACCATAACGACTCCATTTCTTGAGCTCGCTCTGGGGTAGTAACCCCAGCTTTACATTTAGCTTTTCTCTGGTATCTAGCAACGGAATTACCTAGAAATAAGTGCTGAATGGATTATTTCACCGGCTGACACGGGACCCCGATCCAGAAAATCATATTTCTAGTCTCAAAGGGGTGTCTTGAATAATTTTTTCTTCAATGACCTTTCTGCCCACCTTTGAAAAGTGCAATCAGTCAAAGAAATTCCAGCAATAAGGGTGGGTGTGCCACGGACAGATGAACTTAACGTTAAAATCAATGGTTGCTGTAATCAAGCAAACAAATGAATTTTGGATAAAAATCATAAGTGGTAGGAGTTAGTTGAGTTATACAATGACACACTGTTAATCTACCTCTACAGATAATTATGGTTGTTCCTAGTGATGATAATGCTTCTACAATGAGATAATTGCTACTAGATATGAGGTGCCACAAGAATTGCTTAACTTATTAATGAAGGAGATAAATGAAGCACGACAGCTCGGTAGGCAGAGAAGAAACAGTGTCAATCAAAACAAAAATAATCTAAGAGAGCAAAGCAGCTGCAGGTCAAATGGTTGCTATAAAGAACATGTACGAATTTGAAGTATAACTAAATGCCAGCAATCAACCAGAGCACCTAGATTAACTGGACAGAAGTACAGTATTTAAAAATGAAGTTTTCATAATAAAACTAATATTTTAATACCTGAACACCTGAATTAACCCTGGTCACCTACCAGCCCGAACTATATCCCCATAACTCATTACCCACTAAGGGTAATTAACTGTCAGCGTTACCAACGCTTACAGGAAAATCTTGTCAAATGAGTTACCTAGCGTACCGTTGGCAACGCTGCTGCAAGTCCCAGCTGTGTAAGGCCGAGATCCCCAGTTGTGTTATTCATTAATCAGATTGAAGTGGGGAGGAGGGTGGGAATCATTCAGGTGTTCAGGTAAGTATTACAATATTAGTTTTATTATGAAAACTTCATATTGCAGTACACTCCCTGAACACCTGAATTAGCCCGATTAACAAAATTTAGTGGAGGTGGGTTCAATTTAAGTCAGACCGACCTACCAACAAGTAAAGCAGGTAACTCATTATTCGCCTACTATTGCATATAAACTAATCCTCACCAGTTTGTCCACTCGGCAGGTGGGGATGCCTGAAAGGAGAGAGTACCCTCAACGCCAGTCTCAAGTCACGGTACTGTCTGGGTTGAGCTACTTCCCATGTGGTATTCAAAGAAAACCTCCCACGGATGAAGAGAAAAAACCACCCCCATGTGGCTAATCAAAGCCTCGCATGTAGCGGAGCATGGCGAACCTCCCATGTGGCTATTCATAGCCTCTCATGTATGGAGGAGTACGACCAACCTCCCGTGTGGCTATTGTAGCCTCTCATGTATGGAGGATAAGTTGAGTGTGCAGTCGGATCTTCCGATTCATAGCTGTCCGTTGCCGTCGATGCTGTGCCGATGGGTGAATAAATTGAGCTTGAAAAACACCTGGATTTACCTAACTTCATTGAATTACTGTCATATCTAGTATTCCGTAAATGACTTTCGATTCACTGATAGTTCTACTTTCCTATCCTAAGTTGTCTAACCCCGCCTCACTCCCCCCTCTTAGTTTACCCTTTACTAAAGAATTGAATTGGCTGCCACAAAAGGACCCAGCGAGTAACCCTTCTCCGATGAAAATTGAATGTCCTTAAGGTAGAAAGATGTGAAAACAGATACTGATTTCCAAGTTGCTGCTTCTAGTATTGCCGACACTGAGAAATTCCTGAGAAATGCCGACGATGTCACCACCCCTCTAATACTATGAGCTTTAGGGCGCTCAGGGGAGTGCAATGGTTCCGAAAGAGATGAAGAATCTGCCGACGATTGTTGAATCACTTCTCTTAAGAAGAAACTACTGTAATAGCATTCTTCAAGATCGAACGCTAAGGACATCTGGGAGAAACGAATAGCGTTCTCGGGCAAGGCAACATCTTTTCTGTGCGCGACAAATAAGACTTCAGCGCTCTGACCGGACATAATAGCATTTCTGAAGCGTCACCTCCTACGAAATCTTCCAAAGATGTTACTTTAAACACTCTGGGTAAAGGATTCGATTCTGATTCTGATTTGGCTACGAATTCTGGCAAGTAGGACAGAAAAATATCTTTCCCTGAGAAGGACACAGATCTTGAAACAGCCCGGATGTCTCCTACTCTTTTAGCTGTGGCCAGCGCAACCAAAAACAATACCTTTTTCGTCAATTGCCTTAACGAAAATGATTCTAATGGCTCGTATGCTGACAATCGAAGGAGACCTAATACAGCCGCTAAATCCCACGATGGTGCCCGAAGCGGAAGAACTGGGCGTTCTATCTTAAAAGACCTTAGAAGATCGTGAAGGATTCTGCTGATCGCTAATTCAGGAAGATGGAAACGAAATGTACTACTAAGCATCAATCTGTAACCTGTGATTGTAGAGTACGATAGTTTCTTTTCCCTCCTAAAAAAGAGGAGGAAGTCCGCTACTTTTGCTACTGTTGGAAGTGAAATACGATGACCTTGGTTCCGGCACCAATTGCGGTAAACAGCCCACTTGGCCTGATATAGTTTCCTGGTTGATCTTCTCAGACAACAAGACAGTTAGTGAGCCACTGCTTTAGAGAGTCCGGCATGACATGCCGCTCGCTGGACAGTCTCCACGCAGCTAGCTTCAGCACGCGGAGGTTCCAGTGGAAGTGATGGAAATGTGGCTGTCTGAGAAGATCTTTCCTCTCTGGAAGGAATACCGGAACATCTGTCAGCAAATCCAGAAGGTCCGGAAACCAAGGTCTTTGGGGCCAGAAAGGGCAAATCAACGTCATTTGGGTGTTGTTGGAGTTCCTGAGCTTCATCAGCACTTGCTGAATCATTCCGAATGGAGGGAATGCATACGTTTGCATGTCGTTCCAAGAGTGCAGCATGGCGTCCATTCCGAAAGACATGGGATCTTCTACCGGGGAGAAGTATACTGGGAGGCAACAATTTAGTCTTGTAGCGAATAGGTCTATTGTTGCTGGCCATTTCTTCAATAGAAGTTGAACTTCCTCCTGCACTAGTGTCCATTCTCCTCCCAGAACTTCTTGCGATCGGCTTAGGGCGTCCGCCAAGACGCTGAGTTTTCCCGACACAAACTGGGGAATGAGTGTAACCCTGTGGATCTCGCACCAGCGGAGAATTCTCTGTGCGATTTGGTTTAATTCTTGCGATTTTGTCCCCCCTCCCTTCTTGAGGTATGACACTGCTGTTACATTGTCGCAAAAGAGCGCTACAGTCTTGTTGCTTATTTGATCTGCGAAGCAACCTAGAGCCTCTTCTACCACTCTTAGTTCTCTGTGGTTGATGGACTCCTTCTGATCCAGACCCGTCCAAAGGCCCCTGCCTGACATTCCTCCAGGGTTGCTCCCCAAACCTGATCTGAGGCATCTGTATACAGATGAGCGTCTGGAAGGGGGGAGTCCAATCTTACGCCGATGGTCAGATGATACAAGAATCGTCCCAGACTATGAACGCATTCTCTTCCCGAAAGTCCCAGCGATTCCTGAGACATGCCTGAAGAGAACGCATCCAGAGACGAGACCCTGGAATTAGGAGTGAGAGGGAGGCCATCCTGCCCAGCAAGCTCTCCCATAGGCTCACAGGTTGAGCTCTGTTTGATATGAATGTTTCCAGTTGGCTCAGAATTGCCAAGACTCGTTCCTCCGTCGGGAAAGCCCTCAAAAGACGCGTCTGAATTGTTATTCCCAAATATGTCTTTGTCTGAGCTGGAATTAATGAACTCTTTTTCAAGCTGATTCGAATTCCCAACTTCTGACATAAGTTTAGTAAGAAGTCCCTCACCTGCAAAACTTCGTCTACTGACGAAGCCTGAACTAACCAATCGTCGAGATAGCGTCTCATTCTGAAACTCCGACGATGCATTATGTCTGATATAGGAGACATCACCCTCGTAAAAACCTGAGGTGCTGTGGTCAGAACGAAGCAGAGGACTCTGAACTGAAATGTTCCAGTTGGACCTGAGAAACGAAGGAACTTCCGAGATTCCGGATGAACCGGAACCTGGAGATATGTGTCCTTGAGGTCCACTGAAATCATCCAGTCGTCCCTCCGGACCGACCGTAGCACTGACTGTGAAGTTTCCATATGGAACTTCGGGGAGATGCTGAACCGGTTGAGACTCGAGAGATCTATGATGGGTCTCCAAGATCCTCCCGACTTTGGTACCACAAAAATCCGACTGTAAAACCCTGGTGAGGAAGGGGCGGGTTCTAATGCTCCCTTCTCTAAAAGGGCTCGGACTTCTGCTGCCAAAGCTATTCCCTGATGGAGGAAGGGGAATAACTGGGAAGATGAACCGGTGAGTTGGATAGAGGAGGAAGAGAGCGAAAAGGGACTCTGTACCCCCTCCTTAACACCTCCACTACCCAACTCTCTGTGCCACACTCCTTCCAGATTTGCCAGAATGGAGCTAGGCAACCTCCTACTGGTGCAGACGAGGGGAATGTCTCCTACTTCCAAAAACCCTTCTTAAGGACAGAAGGTTTCGGATCCGAAGCAGGAACTGAAGACTTGGATGAGAAACGGACTTTCTTAGGGGACCTAATTGGAGATTTGGAACGAGTCCGCTTAGACGGCGATGTCATCCTGGAACCTCTCGGTGATCTGGCGTTCTGCGCTGCCACCCTAATCATTGCTTGTTGTGACTCGACAGCCGATGAAGAGGAAACAAAATTTACCATAGACGCTACATCTTCTTCCCTGAAAAGACTGTTGCTGAGCGCCAATAGCGCCCTCAACAGAACCCTCTTGTGAATGTCCGGATAATGCGGAGGCAGGTGGTTCAGAAAGAAGTCCCTCCTTTTCTTCCCGAAGAAAGTTGTACATCCGGCCGAAATGTTCGCCTGATAGGCTAGGACCATTGACACCGAAGTGATGAGATTGTCGAACAACGTCAGGTCCGAGGTGAGTATCCATCCTGTTTAAGGAACCCCATTAAACCGGATAACATCAACATTGAATGGGATAAGGCCTCCGACGGAGTACAGAAAGTGTCTTCCAAAATACCTGCCTCTCTCACCGTCACAGATACCAAGCGATTCGAAGAGGGAACCCTAGACAGAAGAGCTTCCACCGATTCATTTAGAGGGACCCTAACACCCGCAGAAGGGTTACCTGCAACCTTGTAAAGCCCCTTCCGAGTAGGAAGCAAGGTAGAATCCTACTTACCCGACCCTATTAATGCCGCTAACCTACCGTCTGCCTCCCTCAGTGCCTGCTTGACACGGCCAAACCAAACTACATTCTTTGGTGTATACGCAACCGTTGGTTTTGTCGCAAACAGCGACTCGAACATTGCCTGATTGGGTTGAAAAGGTTCTTCTGGAGCCTTGGACTGTGCATAAAGCGCATGAATGAAGTCCACCATCCGCTTGTACTCGTTCTCATTCGTTGAAGGAGAACAGGCTTCCGGTACCGGATCCTCTTCCTCGCAAGTGAAATCCTTATCGGAAAGATCCGACCGAGTCGAGACAGGAAAAGAGACAGGCTGACTCCTAGAAAACGCTGGATCCGCCAACCCAGAACATGAAATACCTGAGTGCGCAAGACGAACACCTGGAGGATCAGTTGCGATCATGTTGTGGGCAGCTGAGAAGGGTTGCGTAAACCCTGCACTCTCCCACGACGGTGGCGCCACGCTTGGGCCAGCCACGCCCACATCTGTAAGCAAAGAAGCCGCAACACCCGCAACCCCCGGACTAGGCTGAATCACAGTCACATGCGGATGAGGAACCACAGCAGACACTCCGCTATTTGCGGAAACCGCCCTAACCGGAGGAACAGGGAAACCTGTCGGAAAGGTAGAGAAAGAAGGTACTGAAGGAGGGAAGAGAGAAGAAGTCACACTCAGGGTAACCACCGGAGTCCCTGCCGATGACGTCAGACAGGTGGAGAACGTCCCAGTCGGACCGGAGCTCAAAGGAGTTTCGCATGGAAAACTGCGGGGTACCGAACCTGATGTACTTGCGGATGATAAGTTACCAGTAATCCTAGCTACCAGAGTGATTGTTGGGACTACCGGAGCCGGAATATTGAACGCGGGAACAGCCGCACTGCCAGCTGCAACGAGCTCCGGAGCATGAGAAGTTATGAGATTTGTGGGAGATTGTCCCGAAGGCAAGTCCGCTAATGGTAGAGAGCTCGGATGAGCGAGAGAAGAGACCGAAATTTTCCCCGAAGAATGACCCGAAACGGAAGGCTGAGAAAGAGCAACAGATGAAGATTTTGAAGCCATAAGAGAAAAGGAGATGTCTGTAGATACAGAAGAGGCCATAGATTTTAAGGAAAGAAAATAGACTGATTCTGTTCCCCCCTGATAGTCTTGTAAAGCATCATTCGTGAATTCTGGGAGATTTTTCAAGACATGCTCAAATATGTTAGAAAAACCTATTTTGAAACAATTTCTAACTAAAGATCTGTAACCTTTAGAAAGACCCAACAAGTCAGCATTATATTCTGCAATGTTCAACCATTGATCTACAGAATTAGCCTCTGCATGGGACGAAGGTTTGTCCCCAGGGGGAAAAGGAAACTTCAAAGAAGAGGAAGGGATACTCTCCAACCTATCCGAACAAGAAGAACTAGCAACCAAATTTGAATTATCCTCCGCCGATCTTGCAACCTTTTGTTGAAGAGAGCCTACTGCCGGAAAAAGAATCGCTGCTGGATGTAGCAAGGGAGCCGCAACTTTAATCATACCTGACTCCGACTGCACCTTCAACTTATCTTCCTGACTATCTACTGGCACCCTATCCCTATCTGTCTGAGTCAAGCCTAAATTTTACTTTACCTTAGGACTTATGTTACCAGGGGGAAAGGGGAAATCTGCTGCTGACACTGCCTGCTTCGTGCCGTGGGGGCTGGCAGATCCTACCTTTGAGGTTTGCGGTTCTCCATGTCCCCCGGCACCTGTTAGTGCTGGTTCTGGAACAGGCAGGGGAGCTGACAAAGAATGATTAGATTCTGTTTCCCTATTACTTTTGTCCTGATCTTTTATTTCTGTTAATTTTGACATGAAACTGGAAAATAGATTAGACATGCTGGCTGACAATTTGTCTTCTAATTTCCAAAACAATTCTGATTCTAAGGCATCCTTGTCAAAACCCTGTGTCTCTACCGCTGATTCCCTACGCTTGCTCTTAGAAGCTAAAGATTTTCTATGCTTGAGATAATCTTCCATCTGTCCCATCGACCATGACCTACATTCGTCACATCGCAAGGTGACGTTACATTGCACTTTCCTGCAAGTTATGCACAACGAATGTCTGTCATTTTTAAGGGTACTCATCCTTTTCTTGCAGGCTGTGCACGAATGATGGGCTGCAGTTTCTCCAGCAGTAGCGAGCTCTGTCATCACGGCAGTAGCAGAGGTGGAAGCCGAGGTGTTGTCCATTTCAAATCCAAAGTCAGGCCAAGTCAAGACGGGAGAGAAGATCCAAATCCAGGCGAAAAGAACAATCCAGGAGAGAAGGGGCGATAAACTGGTCCAAGTCGTTATCCAAAATCCAAGAAAACAAAATATGGGGGTCGGGCTGAGAACCAAAAATTCGCCTGATGTAGGGCATGTCCTAGCAGCACGGCAAATAAAAAGCAATTGAATAAGGCAATTGGGGATCTTGGCCATACACAGCCGGGACTTGCAGCAGCGTTGCCAATGGTACGCTAGGTAACTCATTTGACAAGATTTTCCTGTAAGCGTTGGTAACGCTGACAATTAATTACCCACTTAGTGGGTAATGAGTTATGGGGATATAGTTCAGGCTGGTAGGTGACCAGAGTTAATTCAGGTGTTCAGGGAGTGTACTTCAATAGAATTCATTTCTCTAGCTTGCAGAAACAGTGGATAGAATAACAACTGCATGAATGTAATCGTAGTCACTTTGGTACTAAGGAAAAGATCATTTACAGAAGTATGAACAAGGCTAAATCAAATAAATTTATACTTCGTACTGTAGAGAGTGAAAAAAAAATGAGGCTTTCAAACATGCAAGAGAAATATTCCATCTATGATTCTCAAAAATGGTTCCCACATATAAAGTAGCATTGTTGTTACTATTCCACAGTACAGTAGTTTAACCAGACTAATAAATCATATTTCTAGTCTCAAAGGGGTGTCTTCAATAATTTTTTTTCATTGACCTTTCTGCCCACCTTTGAAAAGTGCAATCATTCAAAGAAATTCCAGCAATAAGGGGCGGATGTGCACAGACAGATAAACTTAACGTTAAAATCAATGGTTGCTGTAATCAAGCAAACAAATGAATTTTGGATAAAAATCATAAGTGGTTGGAGTTAGTTGACTTATATAATGACACACTGTTAATCTACATCTAAAGATAATTAAGGGATTTTGACAAAGGAAAAATCTATTTCTGGAGGAAGACCTGTGTCGCCCAGTGAAATGTCCCATATAGCACACATTTCTAGGTATAAATATTGCTAGATATACCAGAGAAAAAAGCTATACAGCTAATTGGATGCCAGAGTTACTACCTCTGGATCGATCATCCCTATAGGATGTCGGTATGTCATATAGGAGTGAGTGGAAGCCACTACCACAGATGCTTAACCCAATAAATCTCTCCTCTCCAAAACCCCTCTAACTAAGAGGTGCCGATACAGCGGTCCTTCTCCCCATCCCGAAATAGCACCCAAGCTTTTGGCTAGCCTAGGGTGGGAAAAATTAGAGAGGGAAGGGTTCACTGGGTGACACAGGTCTTCCCCCAGAAATAGATATTTCCTTTGTCAAAATCCCTTTCCTGGGATCGACCTGTGTCGCCGAGTGAAATAGTAGCAGAGAATTGGCCAAAAAAGCTTATAAACATAAAAAGGATTAATTGTCAAAATGTAAAATTTTACTAGGAAAAATAAAATTAATTTTGAATATGCTTTTTACTTATCCAAAATAGAATAATCAATTATAAATATGCAAAAAATAAGTTTTTACTATCCTAAACAATACAAAACCATGTAGCTACAAGAATAGGTTTAACAGTTAAGCTAAAAACCATCACCTAAAATAACAAGATTTGGTGAAAAAATTTTTTCAACAAGGATGGTATATACAAAGACAGGAGTGGATTGTGAAGCAACCCAAACCCAGTCAACAAGGTAGAAAGGACGGGAATACAAGCGAGGCAGGTAGGTGAGAGGTATACCAATTGGTAGGGCAAGCAAAATACAATTACAATTACAAGTTACAAAATTACAAATTACAAAAATAACATAATATTAGGCTGACTCTGGGGAAACAATGTTCCCTGCAGCGACAGCAGAAAATTTTAGAGCCTCCAAGGACTTAAGGTAGTGACGTTTAAAGACTCTAGAGGATTTCCAGCCCGTATATTTCTTAATTTCATCAAAATTCATATGTTGGAAGTAATTAACTGAGGTGGCTACAGACCGGATATCATGGACCTGGGGGATTGAATCCGGGTTGGCTTGTTTAATAAAATAAAGTATTTGTTGTCTAATACCATTCAAGGAGATGGTTCCACCATTCTCTCTAACAAAAGTGGACTTGAAGACCTTTGAGAAGTCCTTTCAAGGTAAGCTTTTAAGGTAACTACGGACATAGGAAGGATCCTCCGGAAGAGGTATAATCTTCCAGGAGACCACCTAATTAGAGGGTCTTCATTCTTGGCTAAAAACATTTGGTCCGGAGAAAGTAGAACCTCTCCTGATGGGAGGAAATCCACATGATTCGACTCTCTAGAAAGGGCTGAAAGTTCAGAGATTCTAGCTCCTGAAGCCAGGCTAATTAAAAACAGGGTTTTTCTAAGAAGAGTCGAATAAGAGCAAGATTCATTATTTGTGTCTGAGGCTAATTTTAGAACGTCATTTAAAAACCAAGAAACCGTTTTAGGACGGGTTGTTGGTCTAAGACGAGCACAAGCTTTAGGAATAGAGGAAAAATATAAATCTGTTAGGTCAATGTTAAATCCCAACTGAAATACCTTCTTTTAAGGCAGATTTAGTGGTAGTAATGGTACTAGCAGCCAGACCTTTATCAAAGAGGGCCTTAAAAAATGAGATTGTGAGATTTGTAGTCATAGTATGAACGTCTGATTCTTTCAGGAAGTTAGCAAGTTTTCTTACTGCCGAATCATACTGACGGAGAGTAGATTCTCTCTTATCTGTTTCCAGAAACATTGTGTTCAGAGGATCAACATTAGCATTTTTCTGAGCCGTGAACTTCATGAAATCCATAAAGTTAGGGCATTCAGCATTCCTGAGGAAGCTGACACAGTCTGAGTTTGTACTACTTGGGTTAATATTGGATGAGGAATCTGAAAGGCTCTGAGTTTCAGCTCTAACAGAAGAGGAAACCAGTTGCTCTTCGGCCAGTTGGGAGCTACTGAGGCTATTTGACCTTTGAATGACCTGAGTTTGTGTAGAACTTTCCACAGAAGATTTACTGGAGGGAATAGGTAGACTTTCTGCCATTTGTTCCAGTCTACTGACATTGCGTCTGTGGCGTAAGCCCGAGGGTCCAGGTTCGGAGCTATGTAACATGGAAGTTTGTGATTCGATTCCGTGGCAAACAGGTCCACCTGGAGCCCCGGAATCTGTTGGCAAATCCAGTTGAAGGAGTTCTTGTCCAGAGACCATTCTGATTCCAAAGGAATTGTTCTTGACAGAGAATCTGCAATCACGTTCCTTACTCCTGACAGATGCGTGGCTGACAAGTGCCAATGATTTTTCATTGCTAATGAAAAGATTGCTATCATTACATGATTTATGTGACTTGTCTTGGAACCTCCCCTGTTCAGACAATGAACTATCACTGCACTGTCCAGAACTAATCTGACATGTATGTTCCTGGCTGGACGTAAGCGTTTCAGAGTCAGGAAAACTGCCATTGCTTCCAGAATGTTGATGTGGAAGTGACGAAAAGGATTCGACCAGGTTCCTTGAACTTTCTTGTATTGTGAGTAACCTCCCCAACCGGTGAGAGATGCGTCCGTATGGATGATCAGAGCTGGTGGGGGGAACTGTAGAGGAATTGATTTGGAAAGACTTTTGGCCGTTGTCCAAGGGCGAAGTCTTTTCTTTAAGATTGGAGGTATGAGGGAGACTTTGTCCCTGAATTTGTAATTGGCTCGTCTTCGCCACACCCGATTTATGTCCTTCAGTTTTGCCTTGAGAAGTAGGTCTGTAACTGACGCAAACTGAAGGGAACCTAGGATTCTTTCTTGAGTGCGACGAGAGGCTCGTTTGCACCTGAGAAACTGTCTCGTTGCTTTGGCTATCTCTTTGCATTTTGCTGGGGGAATTGAAAGCTTGTGGGTGTTTAAGTCCCACTGGATACCCAGCCACTGAAAACGGGCTGTCGGAATCAGACGAGATTTCTTTGTATTTATATGAAATCCTAGATACTCTAGGAACTGAATGACCTTCCTGGTCACCTTCCAGCATTCAGTGTCGTTGGGGGCCCAGATTAGCCAATCGTCTAGATAAGCCACGAGCTTGATGCCTTGAGATCTCAGTTCCTGTACCATGGCTTCTCCCAGTTTGGTGAAGATCCTGGGTGCTATGTTGAGCCCGAAGGGCATTACTCTGAAAGAGTAAGCCTGTTTGCCTTGTCTGAACCCTAGATAGGGAGAGAAGTTTCTCGCTATCGGGACATGATAATAAGCGTCTGTAAGATCTATAGAGGCGGTGACGGCCCCATGGGGAAGTAAGGTCCGCACCTGAGAGACGGTCAACATACGGAACTTGTCGCATTGAATATAAGAATTCAGAGTTGATAGGTCTAATATCACTCTTCTTTTGTCTGAGTCTTTCTTTGGCACGCTGAACAAGTGTCCTTGAAATTTTAGATGCCTGACTTTCTTTATTGCCTTCTTTAAAAGAAGGTCTTTTGCATATTCTAACAGATCCGGTGTTGGGGTCTGATAGAACCTGACTGGTGGAGGAGGCCCTTCTATCCAGCTCCACCCTAGGCCCTTTGAAATAATACTGTGGGCCCATGGACTGAAAGTCCAATGGTCCCTGTAGAGGCGTAATCTCCCACCTACCTGAGGAGGCTCATTTGTTAGAGGGCTTATTATCTCTGCCTCCTCTTGAGCCTCTGCCTCTAGACTGGAGTCTGGATCCAGCTCTAGATCGAAAACTTCCTCAACCCCTAATGCCCCTAGATTGGCGGTAGCCTTGAAAGGACCCCTGAGACTCATAAGCGGGGTTGAAGGCTGGGGAGGAAACACAAGTTGTTGAACCAGCAGGGTGGTGAGTTGGCTGGTTCAGCAAAACATATTGGGGATGTCCCTTGGAGGTGGAAGGCTGCGTAATCTGGGTTACTGGAACTGCCTGGACAATTGTCTGGGTCTGGGGTGTCTTGTATGGGTGGTACCTCCTTGTTCTTTTCCTACCCTTAGGCTGAGGGCCCGAAAACTCCGAAGACTTCCTCTTGAAAGGAAGTCCCCAACAAATTCTAAGATTTTGATTGGCCCTGGAGGCCTCACTGATGACGGAATTAACCACGTCTTCAGGAAAGAGGTTGGTACCCCAGACAGAAGATTTGATGAGCTTGTTCGGCTCATGACAGATGGTAGCGTCAGCCAGCACAAATTTCCGGCAGTTCCTTCTTGCCACCACAAAATCATATAAATCACTCTGGAACGTGGCCAGAAGTGACTTGGTCAGGATCCTGAACAGAGGTTCGTCCTTATACACGGCAGATGTCAACTCCGCCGAGGTGACGGAGTTGATGGACCTGCTGAGACGGCACCTAGCCTCATACTCTGCTTTGATCAGAGACTCCAGGATCCTAGGTAACTGTTCACTGAAATGATCCGAAGCGCACTCCGGATCCAGCTTACCTACAGTGAAAGTTTCCGGAGCCCCAACCCAGCAATCTAGATCTCCCGGAAAGAGATGAGATGTAGGTTCCGTCTCATGAAGCTGTGGCATCGGCTTCTCCTCTGTTCCGGCCTGAAGAGTTAGCTCTGCGATTTTGGAAGTACAAGGGGTGGGAATATCCTCGTTGACCACGAACATCGTGAACCGCCCTTTGTGTGGAGTCAGTTTGGTGTTTGCGCACTCCCAGTCAGAGAGAATTCTAACCCATGCCGACTGCGCTTGGTCCCTGGGGAAGATCACCGTCTCCTTGGGGACCTTATCTTCCCTCACCAGGGCTTCTTCAGATAGACGGGCATACCCCGGGAAAGGAAAAACAAGATCCGCCGGGAAGAACTCGTAGTCTTCCACAAGGCGGGTGCCACAACCTTCAATGGTTAACTTACCATTCGTGAAGGGGGCATTAAAGGCGAGACGCCAAGGGTTACAATCCTCATAAGCGGGCAACTTTGAGGCATCTGGGATGGTGTAACCTTGCTGCTGTACCGGACCTGAACTAACTAGTCCGGCAAGCGGCTCCTCTTGAGTTTTAAGTCTCTCCGCCAAGGATTAGGCGTATTTGCCCGATGTCTCAAGGCTCGAGGCGAGATCTCGAGACATCGCCTCAAATTGGGAATTGACCTGTTCGGAATGCTTTTTCATCATAGCTTCCGCGAAGGCTTCAGGGTCAAAGTCAGGTTTCTTAGACCTGCTTGCCTTCGATCTCGACCCCTTAGAAGGGGGAGTAGCCTTCTGGGAGGAAGTCGAAGGCTTGGGGGCCAACGACGACCTGGCAGAGCTCGGCATGGATGGGGTTTTCGGGGGTTTTGACATTTTAGGTAAAGTCTTCATCTTCAATAAGGACTTCACCTTGGGGATCACCAACCCCGAACGGGCCCCCAGGGTGGAGACCTTAGAGAATCCCTGAAAGGATGAAGATGAAGACACAGGAGAGCTAAGAGACAATGAATTCTTAAATTTACCTGCCTCACTTACATCCCTACCTTCCTCCTCCGGGTCGATGGCCATCGGTTCGATGTTAAGATTGATGTTGGCCACTTCCTCAGCCACTTCCCGCACAGTTCTTGATGTTCTTCCGGCAGGATCTGAGTCTCGAGCCTAATCCTGTTGATCAGGGTTCCGCCCACGGGGGCTACTGCTGCAGAGGCCCTGGCCATAGGGTAGAGGATGTTGCAAATGTCTTCTGCCAGAACATAGGCGGCTAACCCTGACCGGCAGCGACCCAGATCTTCAAGGTAGCCAGAGATGAGGCTTGATGGGACCGGGACCTGTAACAGATATAATGATATCTATCATTTAATCAGGTATACTTCGAAGCTGCTTGAAATATTCGTGCGTGAAATAAAAGGATAACGTACTGAATCATCAATCACATCCAGATAAAGGGCGTAGCACACATCGCAGCCATCTGGATACCAGACGAGATGATCGTCCACCTCGACTGCACAGCCGGCATGCGACCTGCATGCTACGTGGCCACAGGGTTGCTGAAGGTAGGCATTACAGCCTGGCTCCTGGCAATGAACCACCTGTAAGAGGAATTGATACATGAGTATCAAGGAGAAGCGCCGGAACAGCTTCACGGCTGTAGTAAAAAACTAAACTAATAAAAACTTAAAGTAATAATATTCCTCTCTACGCCGGAGTTGAAAACTGGGGTTACGGTGGAACGTTCCAATGCAATCTGAACAGGTAGGCCAAACCTGAAGTCGATCACACCGGAAAGCAATTCCGATGACGCCGGAGCGTCTCGTAAAATAACCACACAGGAATCGACAACCGGAGAGGGCTAGTTCCCGGAGCGAAGGTTCCGGGACTGGTTTCCCAGAACACCGCTCACGGAAACTACAGTAATAATAACATTGAAAATGGTATTCATCCCGGCCTCTCTACAATTCCGCCGTAAACAGAAGGCAACAACGCTCAAGCTATTGTTCCTACTAGGAGCTAAAAGCAAGCTAACGATAGCCGCCGGAACGAATCCGGATGGTGGAACGGCGGAGAAGCGGGGGCAGAGAAAACATGGCGACTGCAACAGGTCAGGTGCCTAGGCACCTTCCACAAAGCGTCATCTCAACCGAAAGGGGCAAATGAGCTTTGCTCTAAAATGCCCCAAAGGGAGAGCCAAGTAGATCACGTCTGATAAAATGGGAGTGAGATAAACACAATAAGGCAAAATAGATAATAATAATATCTATGGCCTAGCCTAACCTTCTGAAGTCAACACCTGGTCAGGGAGACTAGGACATGCCAAGGGACGAACGAGAAAAGAGCGCTAGCACCAAACCACACCTTCCTAGATTTGATGAATCAAACTGGTCAGGGAGAACGGGCCTGCACCCAAACTCGAACGAAGGCCACCCAAGAAAACCTACCTACCTAGGACTATAAGCCAAAGTAGGGAGAAAGACTGGGGCCAGCTTAGCCTACCTTCCGAGATTTGACTGAGCCAAACTGGTCAGGTAGGCTAAAATAAAACACTACCCAAAATCAGACGCAAAGATATTGATACATAATCAAATTGAAATGGTATAATAACAAAACATTTTACAAAATGCACCTACATAAAGCACATGAAGGAAAGGCTAGGCTAGGCCTCACTTTCCACTAACTAAAATATAATAACAGCCGATCGCGTCAGATCGAGTGAAAATTGAAACTATCATTATAAAAGAGGAGCATAATTAGTAATCTTCAAACGTCCAAGACGAAAGAAGATATGAGCATGAAAAGGCTGGGGACTACAGCCACAAGCGAACACGAAAATGGCGGCTCCGAGCCAACCAGACGCAAGTAAATAAATGGGACATAATTAGTCCAACCGAGTCCCAAAACAACCAAACTGAATACTCAACTTAGATGAAGATGGGTCCTGATCGATGGAGGTCATCATGAAGATTCAGAAAATCAAAATAAGGCAAAATATAATGCAAAAATAACACAATGAAAACAACGCGTGTTGATGTCAAGGCGTGCTATAAGTGGATGGGGATTATGGGTAGAATTAGTAGTAGCGAGCGGAGAAGGACCGCTGTATCGGCACCTCTTAGGTAGAGGGGTTTTGGAGAGGAGAGATTTATTGGGTTAAGCATCTGTGGTAGTGGCTTCCACTCGCTCCTAGATGACATACCAACATCCTATAGGGATGATCGATCCAGAGGTAGTAACTCTGGCATCCAATTAGCTGTATAGCTTTTTTCTCTGGTATATCTAGCAATATTTATACCTAGAAATGTGTGCTATATGGGACATTTGACTCGGCGACACAGGTCGATCCCAGAAATGGGTTGTTCCTAGTGATGATAATGCTTCTACAATGAGATAATTGCTACTAGATATGAGGTGCCACAGCAATTGCTTAACCTATTAATGAAGGAGATAAATGAAGCACGACAGCTCGGTAGGCAGAGAAGAAAAGTGTCAATCAAAACAAAAATAATCTAAGAGAACAAAGCAGCTGCAGGACAAATGGTTACTATAAAGAACCTGTATGAAGTCAATGAACAACTAAATGCCAGCAATTAACCATCAGCATCCAGATTAACTACACAGAAGTATTTAAAAAATAAATCTTATTATAAACATTTCTATTTTTCAAATAAATCTTACCCCCCCTATTATGATAGCTGATTCCAGCATTGAGCAAAGGAGGTGGGAAAGGTGCAAGGACAAATTTAATAACCCCCAACAAAACCATTAAATTCCACCAGGAATAAGACATTGCTTACCTAATGATTAGCATCCATCTGCTGGTACTACTGCCAGGAGAGGACGACATAATTCATCAGGTAGCAAGACCTCTGAACAATGCTGGAGGTTCCTTGCTAGGGATACAACTCACACTCTGAAGCAAGTGGGACACAAGGCCTTGCACCTAGGCCAACAGATACAACGTAGGTACCTTCATACTGTACTCTCCAAAACTCGACAATTTCCTGACTAACTAGGAAAGGTTAGAGTACAACTACATACCCCAACTGTTCAGGATATGAGTTTCCTATTAAGTTACACCTCCACTGCACTGCATTGACAACTTTCTCCAGAGAAACTTGACAATTTCCTAACTATATAGGAAAGGTTAGAGTACAACTACATACCCCAACTGTTCAGGATATGAGTTTCCTATTAAGTTACACCTCCACTGCACCGCCCTGACAACTTTCTCCAGAGAAAGATTCTTAATGAAAAAGAAGGTGGTCACTAATGCTCGCACATTGTTAAATCTTACTTCAAGCAGAGGTAAAAAAGTAGTCTAGATTTTTTGTGTGCTTCTCTGACCTGAGCCTTGAACAGACAAGACATACCTTCTTTGACAAGGGTAAGTCAGGTTTCCTAGGGCTGCAATAAAGATTGCAGACATTTCATCTGATTTCCCTAGTTCTTTGGAAATATATAGAAAACGCTCTGATTGGACATAGGGAAGTTTCTTCCCCATCTGGTATCAAAGAGGACAGACTGGGGATCATGAAAGAACAAGGCAGAGGATGCAACTTAAAGTCATTCTTGGCCCTGAAAATGGGTAGTAAAGAAAGGACTGCTCCTTGGATAGTTAAGCCTACATGGACGGCATGGGAAAGCCTGAAACTCAATACTGTACTCTTTAAAGAAGGTTGTGCTCAAGGGCTCAGATGGGGGTATGCATATATTATACTTAAGCACCACATTCAAATTCCAGCCCAGGGATATATTTGGAGAATTAGGAATATCAATTTGGAAGGAGCAGATGGCCTCCTTAATATCCATGTTAGACGAAATATCTAGGCCAGCATGCCTCAATACAGCATACCCTTCAAGGCAGGGACTGAAAAATGTCTGTTGTGGCATAAGTGAGCAAGTGAAGTAAGAATTTAATGATGTTATTCACAGAGGTACGGGTGCAAGAAAGCCTTCTAGCAGAGCACCAAGCCCTATATAATGCCCACTGTCTTTGATAAGGTGCATTAGTCGACTCCCTTCTGGAGTTAAGGATATACCTTTTGCATTCCTTTGAAAAACCTGTTGCTGGTAAGAGACGGTAAAGTCTCCAAGTGGTCAGCTGAAGCATGGGGAGGTTTTAATGAAACCTCAAACCTCCTGGATGTTTGAGACCATTTCTTAGTGGAAGGAGCTTTGGGCAATCTACTAACAGAGGCAGGAGGTCTGGGGACCATTCTCTGTGTGGCCACCATGGGGTCACTAAAGTCATGCATGAGTTCACAGCCATACAGAATTTGCTAGCAACCTTTGTACAGTATCATAGCAAATGGGGGAAAAGCATAGAGGTCTAGATAAAAGCATTGCATCATCTGCCCATGCCTGACAATCCTGAACTGGAGAGCAGTAAACTGGCAGGTGATTGTTGAGCCCGGTAGCGAACAGGTCCATTAGAGGAGTGACCCTTATCTGCCACAGGTTCTTGTAGACTTGTGGATGCAAGATCCATTTGGAAGACAGAGTGTGATCCTTCCTGCTCAGTTGGTCTGCCACAATGTCCATTTTTCCTGGCACAAACTGGGGTAACAGAATGATTTTCCTTTCCTCTGACCAAGTGAGAATGCGACTTGAAAAACAAACAGTGAATATTTCCTTAAATTTGGATGAATTAGTACATGGAAGCAAGCATCCATTATGTCCAATGAGACCAACCAATCTCCTTGCTGAACTGCTGCTAAAGCTGAACTGGCAGACTCCCTGGTGTACAGAGTCAGGCAAACGAAATAGTTCAACTTGGAGACATCCAGTACCTGTCTCCATCCTACTAAAACTTATGGTACCAGAAACAGGCGATTGTAGAACCCTGGCAATGAGTCCAAGACTATTTCCACAGCTCCTTTTAGCCTGAGAGAGTCTACTTCCTCCTGCAAGACCTGGAACTTCTCCTCATTGTGGAGATAAGAGAGGAAACTCCAAAGGAGAAGTGGCTAGAAAAGGCTGAGAAAGAAAGGGGATGCTGTATCCCCCCTTCAGTACCCCCACCACCCAGGGATCTGCCTCCAGATCCTGCCAAACTGAATAAGTCTATATAATGACAAAAATAATAAACAAATACAAAATCAAATTCAGATAACGATTTACTCATCAATGAAATCACTTAAACAATGTCCAATGCCTCCTCGCAGGCCAACAACAGAGAAAAAACTGAATGGAAAACTATAAATGCTCAAAGCACCCAAAAAGGATGGGTCAACAGATGGCCCAAACTAAACTATCCTATTAATTTTTTACTTATTACACTCTATCGTCCCCCTGCCTGACATGGGAAATACAGCTATCATAATAGAGAGGGAAGAGTCATTTCAAAAACTTAATTTCTGGTCTGTGCTACCAAACCTAAGTTTCTGCGACAAGTGGTTGTCATAGTATTTAGAATGTCATGGGTCACTTTACAGGCTTAATCTTAAAACTAAGCACCAACTTCCTGAACTAACGTGCTCGAGCGCCCACTGTGATAGGAAAGTATGGAAAGCCAAAGCAGAAGCTACTGTAAATGAAAGGTCTAAGGCAAAACTATAAACACGGGATGAATGCCATGGGAAAGATTTAAATAACTAAATACAAGTGATCCTCAGGTCACAACGGATATACATTCCTAACGATGCATCGTAACTTGATTTTTGGCATAAGTCAGAGCACACCTAAATAAGCACCTACATCACCCATCTTGCTAACACAGTACTAAAGTCACGATCTAGGCCATCAAAACAACATTTTTATGACATATAAGGACTAAGAAAAACATATGAAGGATATGAATGTAAAATACAGTAAAGACACCACCCTACTTACAAGCGAGTTACGTTCTGGATGGCCATTTCTATGAACTGTTTGTAAGCTGGTTACTGTACCCTTCATGCCTATTTAAGTACTGTACACTATGATGTAAAATCAATATAGCACTGTATGTTTTTTCATCCTAAAACACAATACACTGTACATACAGTACTGTACGTACAGAATAGGCACACAAAACAAAATCTGGACTCACAGGTGGCAAAGGGGAGCGTGCTGAACACAATTTTAATTTGCAATCCTGTTTGTTTATATCTCTGAGTGTTTGTAAGTTGAATGTTTGTAAGTTGAATATTTGTAAGTAGGGTGGTGTCTGTACAGTAACGTCAATTAATGTACATAATGAAATGAGACTGTAAAAAAACAGAGCAAGAATTATTTAATCATTATAGGGACTGCGTTGTAACCATGAAATGTCATAGGTTGAGACCTCTGTATCCCGAGGATCGCCTGTAGATGTGCCTGCCCTACTTTTTCTACCTGGCCACTATAACTAGTCTTCACTGACAGACTATAACTAGTCTTCATTCATTCTCATTATATGTCCAAGCCACCTCTTTAAAATCTAATAACAATGACTAAGTCACAATTATCTTATTATTACCTAACATAGATAATGCCATTAAGCCTTTTCATCTAAGTACAAGTAATTTCAGCAAATCACTGAGTCAAAATGACCAACGTATTACATAAAACTTATCGCTCTCATGCAGCAACCTTGAAGGATTCATGTTAACAAAAATCCCTTACCTAATAAATTCAAACTGCCTACAAATTCAGCAATTCAGTAAACTGAAAAATGAACAAAATACCGTTCAGAAAAAACTTTCACTCTGATACTTAATGATTATTGATATGCCATGCTACAGGTATTTACTTTTAAAAACTGGTTCAGTTACTAAAATGCAACTAATAAAGCCGTCTGGCTAGTAAAGTTGGTAACGTGTTGGCCTCGTAATCTCGGGGACCAGCATTCGCTCCCCGTCAAGGGACGGCTAGTGAGACTGCCTACCGGATGGTTACTGCCATGAGTGATGACATGGTGGGGGGGTTGGGGTTACCCAGCTGATGTCTGCCCGAGAGGCAACAGCCTGTGGGAGGACTGAAACCACCAAACTTTAACTTTAAAACTTTAACTTTTTCATTCAGACATACTGTATTTTCAAAAATGGTACCAGGTACTCATAAAATGTTCTTTATGCCATAAAAACCAAATTCTGTATAGCACAGTACCCAGATCAGTGTATAATTCAACATGCAGTACAATGAACACATTACCTAAGGTACTTGAATTTCTATCAGTACAATACATCCAAGTACTCTTAGTTAAAGCATGAAATCAAGAAGGAAGGAGAAGAATGCCGAACTTTGTGAAATTCTTCCAGCTTTTCAATCTTCTTCCAGTAAGTTTGTGTAATAAACTTAAGCATTTCTTTATAATAGCTTTATAAAGTAAGCATTCACAAAGGCCCACTTGACCATCTAAGGTTATCTTAAATAAATTTGTCAATCTGCCAACTTTAGTGGAAACTCAATCAACAGAATTTTTTCAATCACAAATCAGGGAAACTATTGTGAAGAATATGTAGTTATTTTCGATGCATTGCATAAATATTTCTCTGTAGAGTCTACGAGGATGAAAAAAAGCTGCCTTTAATAATCCCTTAACAAAAGGGAAAAGAAAAAAAGATATACATTACTGTAGCAACATAGTAGTGGGGTCTCCTGAACCCATAGAATTTAAGAGAGATTACATGACTAAACATAAATCCCATGTGGGAGATGATTCTAGAGTGCTAAAGCTACATTCTATACTTTCCTTTGAGGTCAAAACTGGAGATGTTTTGTTCCAAATCTGGGCTAGATATGGAAATTAGTTTTTCTCCTCCAATCAGCCTTTGAACCAGGAGACTGGAAGTCAAAGGGAAGGAAGTTGCCAAAATAATCAGGTAACTGTTGACGTTAAAAAGTAAATTAGGAAGGTGACTTAATGCCTCTTACACAGTCACTTGCGAGATGGGATTTGAGACTGAAGACCCAAAGGAAATTTTGTTGTTGTAAGTACTGTACTAGTAGCTATGTAATTAACATTTACTCTCCTCATTTTGTAGCATAATACATATGGCAAAATGCTGATCCTTTAGTATCATCAAAATCAAAACATAAAGCAAATTCTTTTGGTGTAACTCTCTAGGGACTGTCTAGTATTGAATGTGGATTAGTCCATAATAACCATGATAACCTACAGTACTGCAATCTCAAGTAAACGGGACCCATTCTTGTAATGGAAGGCACA
The DNA here is from genome assembly GCF_040412425.1 of Macrobrachium rosenbergii. Lineage (NCBI taxonomy): Eukaryota > Metazoa > Arthropoda > Malacostraca > Decapoda > Palaemonidae > Macrobrachium > Macrobrachium rosenbergii. The sequence goes on along the minus strand of NC_089786.1, from coordinate 46,783,791 downwards.
AAATTTTCAACCACTATATCTCACTACTCAAAAAAATGATGCTGCTCAGTTACCAAGCTGATGTTGCTCCCTTATAGGAGAGAGTAAGTAAATGTTCTTTAAAAATCAGAACAGCCCAGGCTGCATTGCATTTTGGTTTTACTTTCATCCTTTCTCTTCTCACCAAGCTGGCTTCAACTTTCCTTACTCATATTCTCACCTCTCATTAAAAACAAATTCATGAGGCCAGAGCAACAAGGCTTTAGAAATGTAACGATGCAGCCTGGCTAAACTATTTCAGTATAAAAGATGATGACCAAGCCATCTTTAAATAAGTCTGTGTTCAATGTACAAATAACAAGTACTGTACTACTATCCTCATGACAAACACACACATCCAAAGCATCGTTACTTTAACTGCTCTAACTCAGGCTTACCAACCTAAGCATTGTATTGTTTATTTCATAACAAGTATAGGTCAGTTCCAGCTAATGCCATTTTTTAATCTCTCGCCAATTCTAGCTGTCATCATCAAATATCAAATATCAGATCAGTTCCAGCTGACAACACCATTTTATCTCTGGATTATTACAGCTGATGTCTTCATCAAATTTCAGGCCAATTCCAGCTCACACCATCATTCAATCTCAGGCTAATTCCATCTCATTTCATCATTTAAAGTCAGGTCAGTTCCATTTAACATCATTAAATCTCAAGCTAATTCCAGCTAATGTCATCATTTGAAGTCAGGTCAGTTCCATTTAACACCATTCAATCTCACTTTAATTTCTGCTAATGTCATCATTTAAAGATGGGTCACTTCCACTTCCCACCATTTAATCTCAGGCTTATTTCAGAGAAGGTCGGTCACTATCTAATATCAGGCCAAGTCCAGTTATCAACATTTAACCTTGGGGCAATTCGACCCAATGTCATTACTCAAATCTCATGATAATTCAAGCAAACACATCACTATTTAATCTTATGCCAATTCCAGGTAGCCCAATGTCACTGCTTAATCTCTTGCCAATTAGCTGGTGTGGTCATTCAATCTCAGGTCAGTCCCAGCCATCATCGTTAATCCTTCTCACGCCAATTCAGTTAACTTCAATCCAATTATTCCAGCTCAAGTCAAAATACGCAAACAAACACAGCCTTTCCCATAAAGATGACACAAATGCAGAACAAACTAAAAATGGCATTTCAAAAATATAGTAGAGTATCGTGCTTGAACACTTTCATAGGATGCTGCAAGGTTGGCTGAAGGGAACTTAAAGCAGTCTCCAACAACAAGGACACAAAACTTCTTGTACTGAATGCATGCACCAGAAATAATTGGATTTCCAACAACTGAAACAGTAGGCTTCCACTTTCACAAAAACACAAATTCTCAGAAAATATATTTGAGTTTGTCATTTTGTCTGACCTGAAGAAATAATCCCAAATCACTATGACATCTCTGCATAGCTGGAAAATATTCGATCTCTCATGATAGGAGCATGACCTTCAAAGTCAGGAGACCCTGTGAATACAAATCAACACTGTAGACATTTTTATGTCATCTTTTCCCATTGAGGGATTAGATATGAAATAAGTTCTAACCACTCTCCTCTATCCTGTGCCATTTCTGCCATAAATTCCCTCAGGTCAGGTCTTCATATGTCCCTTCCCCACAATTTCCTGGGCCTCCCAAATGTATTCTGTCCTGCTCCTTCTAACCGCCTCCTTTTCTGACAGAGAGATCCTCATCCCTTCTCATCACATGTCCAGATCATCTTAATCTTTGAGATCCCAGTCTGTTTTTCCAAGTTGGGCACCACGTACCTTTCCACTGCACTCAATCTCAATATTCTAGAGTCACCTTTTCAAAATCTTTATCTTCCCTGTCAGTGCCCAAGTTTCCACAGCATTCATACTGGGCTTTTGCACCAACATGGCCATTACTCTCTATCAACTGGTTATTTTCACTGGTCAACACTAGAACTGGAATATGAAATTTCGGCTAACGGCCAAGCACTGGAACCGAGAGGTCATTCAGCATTGAAAATAATGTTGAGGCAACTGTTAGGAGGGTGAAAAGTAAGATGGAAGAAAAAGAATATAAACAGAGTTACTGGTAAAAGGAATAAAAGGGGTTGCAGCTAGGGGCCAACGGGGTGCTGCAAAGAATCATAAGTGACGCCTACGAACCACGTGAGATGCACTGACGGCACGAGCCCCCTACAGGATTCATTGACAATAGTCTAGCTTGCTTTCTCCATTTCTTCCAAGATGCAACTACCATACTCTCTTTCTTATGCAGTCTCAACTTATGCATCCCAGTGAAATGTGTCCTACAGGTAATGGAACTCAGCACTTCTCTCTCTTCCCCATTTGCTCTTCTAATACACTGTGGGCAACCCGCCATCATTCCCACAACCACCTCATGGTCACTTTTCTGATAATACTTTTTCTTTTATTTGATGTCTAGTCACTGTAAGCTTTGTTTTGACTACATACTATTCGGTAATACACCTAAATTTGGTGGCATAATCCTTGAAACATTCTCTTAATGAAATTAAAGGTACAAGATAATTGTTTATCATAGACATTACATGACCATCAACATTTTGCCCCATACTATAGAGTAACAACATGACTTTCATAGGACTGACAGGGAGGTTTTGTTTTTAATGCTACAACTTAAAATTATATGTGTTACTCTTTTAAAATTTTATAAATGAAGCTATGACATAATCTTACTATTTGATTTTTCAATTTACACTAGATGAAGTTTGGACATTCACAAAACATGTAAAACTGTTAACAAGTGTTTACCAGTATTTTTCTGCATACTGTACAGGAACTGTTATGTGGGTTATTTATATAAAATACTGTATACCCTTAAGTCAAATGGATGCAACCTGTCTGAGGACAGGTTGGAATCACTTCAAATGGTGTCCTTTTTGTTATGATGAATGCCATAATCCAACAGTGATTTGGTGGCTTTTAATATCATCAGATTCATTACTCCATAAAATCTACAATTTATCAAGGTGCTGGGTTTATGAGACATTAAAATTTTAGGTAACATTCTTACTGATCTGGTCACAGTGGTTGCTAATTTGGCTCTTTCACTGGCATCTTTATTTCCCTTTCAGCCCATGCAGGCATGGATCCTTGCTTACATCTATCTTTAATTCACTTGTCTACACTCCCCTCCTCCACCTTTTATACATCTCAAGAACTTCACCCTCCTAATTCGCTGTTAACACTAGAATACTGTTCTCAGGTGTGATGTCTGCTTCTGCCAGAGTTTTATCTCTTTTAGATTGAGTGGTTCATGGTGGTAAGTTTCTTGGACCATCGATGGATGGTCTCGTTTCTCAATTTTTCATAAGCTGTATTTTAACAGAGATCCTTCACATTCACAACTGATCCCTGATCCTCTTTTTGTGCCGAGAGCAACCAGGTTTGCTGAACAGCAGCACCAACATGCAGCAATCGTGCCTCATTGTCAAACTTCTCAGTTCCAGAGGTCCTTAATTCCTCACACTGTTGGACTGTGGAACAGCCTCCCAAAGGATGTAGTGCAATTGGAACTTCGGAAGTTCAGGCGAACATGCAATGCATTACTACCCTAATACAATTCAATACGTATTTTATAATTTTACTTACATTTTTATTCATTTATTAATTTGGTAATTTATCTGTTTTTCCAATAACTGATCTCCTCTTTCTGTATTTCCTATTACCTTCTGTTACTTCTTTCGAATGAACACCATATGCTCTGGAAGCCTGAATTTCAAGTTCATGGCCCATTTGGGCTTGTTCCATATGAATATGTTTCATCTTCTGAATATTAATAATACTGCAGCTCCCAGGGGGCTCTTTTTCTGTACTACTGTACTCATTTGTAGCTTCCTCAATTCTGTGATCAACAGCAACGGGTTCAGAGCTGATCCCTAAAAACACCAACATTTACCTTAACTCTTTATGATACTCATGCCACTGCCTTCACTCTATAGGAATGAAATGGAAAATAAAGTTTAGGTTATAGGCCAACCACTGGGACCAATGAGGTCATTCAGTGCTGAAAGGAAAATTTTGGGTAATAAGGTTTTAAAGGTGTAACATAAGGAAAACCTCGCAATGGCACTAAGAAACAACCATAAGAATAGAATATAGAATTTACACCAAAGGCTAAGCGCTAGGACCTATGAGGTAATTCAGTGCTGGAAGGGAAATTGACAGCAAGAGGTTTAAAAGGTGTAACAGGAGGAAAACTTCACAGTTACTCTATGAAACAATTGTTAGAAGAGGGTGGAAAGTAAGATGGAATAAAAAAAAAATAAAGTGGAGGTACAGCAAAAGGAATGAAAGAGGTTGCATATAGGGGACGAAGACCCTTAAGTAATGCCTACAGTGAACCACGTGAGGTGCACTGATGGCACTACCCGCTAAGGAGAACAACTTAAGGAGAGGGTGGAAAGTAAGATGCAAGAAAGAGAATGTGAATGGAGGTACAATAAAAGGAACGAAAGGGGTTGCAGCTAGGAGCCGAAAGGACGTCTTAAAGAATCTTAAGTAATGCGTGGTACTGACAACACTACCCCTATGGAGGCTTTCACTCGACATCCTTGGGTCATACAAGAGTAAGATCACAATCTTAATGAGTCTTTCTGCTACTCTCTGACTTCATAATACCCACCTAGTCATTTTTCTCTATGGTGTGCTTGCCAAATGCATGAAGATTCACAAAGACATTGCTTTGTCTTGTCTCTTTCTTTACGAGTTACTTTCCTTTGTTTGCCTCTTTACAGACTGAATCACTTGCTGACCCCTCCAATGTAAAACCAAACTAACATTCCCTGATTTTAATAATTTTTCTCAGCCTTACCTTCTACATCCTCTTCAATACCTCTTTGTATAACAATATTATCAGATGGGAGCAGAAAGTTTAAGGCATACAAATTATTCCAGAATTCCAGAAACAAAAGACAGGGGAAAAACCACTCTTGGTCAATTTCTTACATGAAGTGGTCTCTAATCTGATGAATATCTTCAATACTCTTTCATTACTCATTGCTGGACTGTAGAAAAGTCTCCCTGAGGATGTTGCGCAATTAGAACCTCAAAGTTGAAGCAAAGATGCAATTCATTTCTACCCTAAAACAATTCACCTAGTACTTATGTACAGTATTTTCAATTACCTTCTGTAGTTTCTTTCAAATCAAAACATTTAAAAAAATATTCAGAGTAGCATGAGTCTTGAAATGAAGAAACAAATCCACAGTTATGTATGGGTGCACATATTTAAAAATAAATCTCTAGAGAGAGTTTTCGAGAATCAAAGAGTTTCCAGAAAGCTCTGTAGAAGTTTATCTTTAAATAAATGTACCCAATATAACCCTGGATTTGTTTCTCCATACACCATATTCTTTGGAAGCTTGAATTTCAAGATAATGGCCTCTGTAGGCTTGTTCCACATGAATAGGGTTTATCTTTTGAATAATAATAACCATAATAACATACGATCTGACCAGACCAAGTTTCCAGCACATAACCCCACAAGTTAGACCTCCTGCACCCACCACCCATTTGCTCTCAGACAGTTAACACTGATATTTCTATGGCCTCATCATTCTTTAAATACTGAACAGCAAATAATTTTCGTAAAAAAAAAAATTGTTGGTAGGAATTATCTCATAAACCATACAAGTATTTTAGTGTAGGCAATCATAGTGTTTACCTTTGGACATAACTTGTGCTCAGCAAAGAATACAACTCATGTACTTAAATTCCTTTAATCAACATATGAGAAGCATACAAGCAATTCATAAACATTCTGTGAGATACAAATGTGATCGACTACAAAAATATTTATAAATTCATTAAAACATATATTTATATATAGTGTATATCTTTTAAAAATCTTATCTCTAATTCTACATGATACGTAAGTAACCACTGCTTTTGAACATTTAATCACATAAATGCAACCAAATGCAAGATCTTGCATCCCCCAAGACTTAAAAACAAACAAAACCTAATCACCTATCTAATGTATCTTAACTTTTATCTTCTCCTGTCGGTCTTGAGGAGTCATGAACTGACAGTAATGAAAGTACAAGCAAAACAAACAAAAATGTGCACAAGCATAGACAGATAAAAGTACTGGGTACAAGTCGGGTAACCTCGGAGGTGGAGGAAGTGTAAGCGACACCACAGAGAGAAAACTGAATCCAAACATTGATAAGTAAAAACTTCTAGTCATCCACACCCAAAACACATTGGCTTTCGGATGCTTGCTTTGCATCGAGGCCAACACGATGTACAAAAACATGGTTGTGGAGAACGCTGGAACAGTAAGTCCATCCTTGATCAAGAGGGGCAACATGCTGAACACAGATACCATGAAGAACCAAGTGACCATGAACACCTCTTCGCTAAAGATCAGACAGGCTGGTATTGTTGCCAATAAAATGCTCTTCTCGTGGACATGAAAGCTGAAGAGGAAAAACACCAGAGCTCCATTCACTAAAGAAAACCTCAGGTTCTTCTGTGTCGGATTGATGACAAGGTGCAAACTAGATGGAATCATACAAACAATTGTTGAGAGCATACAAATTAGTGCCATGTTTGTGTTGTCAACAGCTGCTTTCATTTTAATTATGACCGAGAGGCTACACCACACGCTTGCCACTTTGTCTTCGTATATGCCACGGTCAACGGGGAACAGTCTGTGTAGTACTTGTAATAATACCCGAGTATCAGACAAGAATGGAAACCAAATCAGAGCAAATGTTGTGATGACAGTCAACCCAATTTTGACGAGCTTAGAGACAAATCTTACAAAGGTTCCCTGTCTGTAACATTTTCCCAGCAAGTAGAAAAATATTGGCAGTGCATGATACAATTCCATCTGTTTGTAATTGAGTGCTAGGCAGAAGAAGAATGACCCGAGACAGTCGTAATTAACCACAAAACAAGACACTGCTGCAATGAAAAAACCAAGAGAAGCATTATTGTACTGAAAATGACCGTAGTCGATGAGAATTAAGCCAGGGTACAAGAGCAAAGCCAAAAACTCTAATTTTCCCTTTTTTCCTTTGGGTTGGCAAGAGGACATCGCCCTGTAGAACATGTAGGCAGCGGGGAAATAGACCAGCAAATCAGCAACAAACACAGTGTACCTCATAAACAACTTGTGCTCATAACTCTCAAAGCCTCGAGAAGTGTGAAGTTCGACAAAGCTAGGGTCGATTAACTTAGCAACAAGACCGCAAAGGTAACTATGATAGGCAGTCAGGGTGGGTAATCTAAACCCCAATACAATAGGTCATTGTTGGTGGAATTCATATACCATTCTTTAACAGGCAAATTCACAGTCACCTCCTGCCAGTGTCTCTGTGCTTCATAGTCCCCAAACATTGGCGGCTTCCCAGCTCCTGAATAAGGGTACAACGACACGCACCAACGCAACAACATGCTGAGCAAGGATATCATCGCTGCGTAAGCCATGGCAAAGTTATTCGTGATTTGCAGACGGGAATGACGGAAAGATCACGCAACAGAATTTCCTGAAGTTGCTTGGACCCTTAGTTTGATTGCAGTGCACAGGCATCAGCAGTCTCAGGCCTAGAAAACAAACAAAAATCAGTGGTCTGTTTCTAACCTTTTGTCAAGGTATACAAGCTGCTTCAAACTGCTTAAACCTTTACCCAGGCAATGGCACAGAAAACCTGCCAAACACAATTATAAAAGCAGTATAAATATAAAGAGATTACCATCTCATAATCTGAAGGGTTATAGCCAATAGGACATACAAAAAAGAACACAATTAAAACCAAAGACTTCTCAAGATATCAGATAAGCCTTGCCAATGAAACAAAATGAGCTGTAAATAAGCAGTGGGCATAAAAATAAATTCTTCCTGCTCCTAAATTGACATAAAATACGGCCAACATTTTCCTACCAAGGCACTTGGTCCGCGGAAGGATGATACCAAAATACAAATGATACTGGAGCGCTTCAACTAAATATGAGCCCACACTGGATAACAAATGCAGAAAGTACATCATTACCCCATAAGATTAAGTTGCTACTTTCATGAGTACTGAATGCAAACAAATCCTGAAGAAAGACTTCATTCATTCTAGTAAAATGCCACAGAATCTGTGTCTCAGCCTGACTGTATGTTTGCTAACCATTTTTTTTTTTAAATTGCATGAATTCAAATGATGTTCATTTCTAAATGCATTAGCATTGTCTGTAAACAGAATCACTGTGTTTTTTATAATCCTTAAACATTCTAAGCTTTGCATAGTAATGCTTAAAAGCAATAGCTACTCCTTCAAAAACTAGCAGTCTATTGTGATCATAATTTACCAAACACCAAATCCAGCTCTGGATATGCAGTTTCACCACTGTAATTTATGACAACTATATATGACAGTGCTTTGATCTCTGTAAACATTTACTATGAGACAAATACAGAATAACCATGTCAAAAGGTACATATTTTATTGTAATACATATCTGTGCAGCCCACAAAAGCATCTGACAAACCACCGAGACGAAGAATTAGATGGGGATTAAGGTCGGCCCTAGACGTAACTGTTTATCTGAACGATATAACTGATCAGATAAAAATCGTTGCAAGCCATCTAAACGTCGCTGCCCCTACACCATTCCGATATATCGTTACAATTTGCATCGGTTCCACAGTTTCCATAATGTCATCCGAGGAGGAGGATTCTCTGGTTCTAGCAGGTTTAGCTGTGGCATTATGCATAAAAATGACATTTTTATGATAAAATTATGTTTCATTATACTTACCAAAACACTGTAAAAGCTTTTATCTCTTAAAATCGACACGACCGAGATATAAATTTTCAAACTTGTTTGGAACACTGATATAATTGGCAGGAGACCCAACCCCTACGGATGCCAGTGGGGGTGGTGAGTGCGACATACCCATGAACCCAGGTCAGTTTCATTCTCGGCATACACAATTAGTGAAAACCTGAGATTGATTTTTATCTGCGGGGGAGGAGGAGGCCTTGTTACAGTGTTTTATTTATATAATGAAACATCATTTTATCATAAAATGTCATTTTCATTATAATGACTTACCAATGAACACTGTAAAAGCTGATTCCACATTTAAGGTGGAAGGGCAGGGGATGAGGTATCAGTTATTGAAAGGTTACACATTAAAAAAACAAAAAGAAAGGGACAAACTCTAACCATGGGCATCTTAAGGATCCCTACCAACAAAAAGGTTTGAGTCACCTTACCTGGTAGATGGGCTTTGCAGGAGGTACTGCTGCTGGTTGAAGCTCCATTACCTGCAGAGGCATTACAAGCACTGCTAGCTACTCAAACTCCATAACAACCCAAGCAGTCAGGAAGTACACCGCATGTCTAAGACAAGGGGTGACTTTCCTTTGCTCTTGCCCTCAGCAATTGGAAAGCAACCAGACTGAAAAACAGGCCTCACCGCCTAACCTAAAACTAGTTAAATACATCCCCTTCTCTATACCCTCAGCAGCTCATCTAGAATGGAGGGTACCCAGGTGAACTGAGCACCATAGCTTCCCATTAACTCAGCAACCATAAAACCACATGGGGAAGGAAGGATAAAGAACCTAACCCCTAGTGGGTTCCCCTAAAACCAAGCCAGCTACCAGACTGGGACCTAACGCAAACAGGTCCTGATATCACAACCGACCTCCCTAAAGGTGCGTCCAGATCGATACTTTTTTCCATGCGCTAAGCGTATGCCTTTTTGAATAAAATTGCATGCGTTCAAGTTGAAAGAGGAATGAGGAACTTAACGCATGCCTTTTACTGTCCACACGTTGCCTTTTTAGTTTAGACATGTCGCTGGATCCACTTGTTTCAGATGACAGGAGAATTTGTGCCGCTTACATCATTATTAATAAGGCTAATAAAAGAGACGAAAAAACAACAAAAAGAATATGGATGAAGGAATATTATAAACAGAACAAAAACACCATTTTTGCGTGAGTTACAGTGTGATGGCGATATTTTGTTCAGGAATTTCACTAGAATGTCACTGGAGGACTTTACCATAATCCTGGAAAAAATCAGACCTCTAATCTCTAAAAAAAGAATACTGTCGTGAGAGAAGCTACTCCTGCTGAAATCAGATTAGCTATAACACTCGTTATTTAGCAACGGAGACTCGTATGCCAGCTTAAGTTTCTTGTTTAAAGTATCCAAACAAAGCATATCGGACATTGTCTTGGAAACTATGAGAAGTATAAATGAAGCATTAAATGATTACATAAAGGTATGTACTGATAAAAAAATATTCAAGTAATATTTATTTTAGAAGTCATTATGAATTCACATGAATATGTTATAACAATATACAGTACTTTTCTTTATCAAAGAGACAACATGTATCATTAGACCTACTTGTAAATAATTGCATAAAAAATAAATTAACAATATCCTTTCATCAAAACTGTTCATTTATTAAAAAAATATAAATTCATTTAAATCACAAAGAACTCAAGAATAAAAGTATAAGTAAAAGTTGTATGTAGGCTACTGATACAAATATCTAAGAAACATTTATTTAAGAAGGCAAGTTTTATGCACATGAATTTGTTATATTAAGATACTTTCCTTTATCAAAGAGGCATCTATCATTACTTGAAAATAATTGCATATCCTGTCATCAATAACTTTTCATTTACCAAGAGACAAAAATTCACTTAAAGCACCAACATCATGAGCGCAATGTATAGCTTGAAGTTGTGATGATGATGATGATGATGATGGAGGTGGTTCAGGAGTATTTGGCCGCGAAATGTGAATTACAGATGACGAATCTGAAGAGCAATAATTACCACTAATTTCATGAGACATTTCTAACTCGAACAAAGGTTACTAATTCGATGTTGAGCTATATTACGGAGACGTTCACTAGCAGCTTTCTAATTTTGTGACCTACCAAGTCTCCGAAAACCGAGTATTCATCAACAGTTTTCATATTAGCATTAACAGATTTCATAAACTGGTATGCCTCCTCTTCTCTTTCATCACTAACATGTTGCTTGGACTTTCTTCTTTTGTTTGTTATGATATCATTCGTTGGTTTTACAAAAGCACTAGTGCTAGGGATGGGAGAGGGTGAGTTAATTTCTCTAGTATCTTCATCGTCTGTAACCTCTATGTAACCGTCCACCTGAAAAAAAGATATTAACGTTTTATGTTTTTCTATTTATTTCAGTTGCCTATCAATGAAGAAGAATGGAAAATTATTGCCTAGAATTTGATTGGAAATGGAACTTCCCAAATTTGATTGGATTGATAAGCAGGAAAGCATGTAGTTCTTCAGTGTCTGTACAACAGCGAAGCACATATTATAACAACAGAGGAACTTTCAGCATTGTACTACTAGGTGTTGTTGATGCAAATTATTGTTTCCTTTATTGCAATGTTGGCTGTCAGGGCAGAATATCAGATGGAGGAGTATTTAAGCATGCACAGAGTTCAGTCAAAAAAATGTTGAAGAATGAATTAAATTTGCCTGAGCCAAAAGCTTTACCAGGAAGAACATTGCCTATACCTTATGTACTGGTAGCAGATGACGCCTTTCCTTTATCTCACAACATTATGAAACCATTTCCTATAGATCTGAGGAAGGGTTCTCCGAAGAGGACATTTAACTATAGGCTTTCGAGAGCTAGGTAGAAATGTGGAGAATACTTTTGGTTTGATGTCATCAGTGTTCAGAGTATTTGAAACCAGTTGATTTAAAAGTGGAAAATGTGATAACATGACTTTTTGTTGTGTTCATCTGCATAACTTTCTCAGAAAACAGACCACCTCTAGAAATATCTATGCCTTTTGGCACGTTTGATACTGAGGATGCAAGTACTGGAGAAGTAATATTAGGATCATGGAGGAATGTAACAAGCTCCGAAACAGGGTTACAGCCCCTTTCTATTATTGCAAGAAGACCACCTTTAGAAGCCCAAAGAATCAGAAATGAATTTGTAGAGTATTTCCTGTCAGAGAGAGGATCTGTTCCTTGGCAACACAAATATATGTGAATAACAATTGCTTTTTGGTTACCTTTATGAAGTTTGCTCTTGCTATAGCTTAGACCTACAATAATGACCGATTATTCTACTGTACTTTATAATTATGTATGATAAGGATATACTTTTTCCCAATCAAAATAAATATACGTGAACAGATTTTTTCTTTCCATGTTAATAAGTTAGGCTTCACCTCGCTCTGGCCAATAATAATCATCCATTGTTCTGTTAGTGGTTAAACTCACATTGTCAAAGAAACTAGATTAATATGAATATTCATATATCTAGTTTCTTTAACCATTGTAGTTTAACACTAAAAGCTTATAATACAAGGTATTGTATGTTTTTCAGTAATCCATTATTCTATTTAGAAATAATGTATACTGAAGATATATTTATTCCCAGGATAAACAAAATATAAACAAAAATAGTTTTCGCTTCCCATGTTAATAAGTATAAGCCTAGGCTTACCCAGGTTTATGCATATAATAAGCATGCACTTTCAGTCCATTCTACTTTATAATTATGAATATCAAAGATATACTTACTTGTTCAGAATTGACTTGTTCACCAATGCTGTCCTTGGTATGAAGAGGGACGTTAGTATCCTTTAAAAGAGTAAATGCTTGTGATTGCAAACCAGTTCGAAATGTATTTCTCATCTAAGCCACTACCACTGATTTTTTGCTTTACAGTTTTTTCATGTTCTTTAGAATGTACAATCTTAGACTTTTGATCTTATTTTTGACAGCTGTTACATCTATAATATTTTTCACTTAGTTTTTGAAGGGCATCTTCTCAGTAACTTATTTGAATCTTTCAAATCAGCTTTCCAAAGAAGGTCGTGTTTTTGGTAGTCTTCAATGGTGTTAGAGTTAATTCCTTACTCTCAAGTGACATTTTCAGTAGATTTCACTACACAATAACTCTCTTGGGGAAAAAAGGTTCGGAAAAGCGCACGTGACTCCCAGCACCGGTGGGAAGCCTTTCGCTTCTGTGTGCCTCAGTGATTTCAAGGGAGAAAAACCGCATGCGTAAAGGCCTGCTTGTCAATGGCCTGCTGTGGAAACCGTCAAAGGCATGCGCAAAATTGAACCAAAAAATTGAATCGTCTGGACGCACCTTAAGAGAAAGATCTTCTAAAGGTTCGTACCTTGGAGACATCAACCACCTCAAAACTACATCTAAATTCCAGGCAAGGGCAGGTTTTGGGGTCTTAGCTGTGTCTAAGGACTTGAGGAGGTCTGACAAGTCTCAGTTATTTGATAGGTCTAACCCTTATGGTAGAAGACGGAGGACAGCATAGCTCTGTAACCCTTGATGGTTGATGGCATCAATTTTCTTGAATCCCTCAGGTAAATGAAAAATCGGCAAGTTGAGTTATAGACGTTGAAGAAGAAGAGATACTATTTTTTCTACACCAGTTCCTGAAGACTGTCCACTTGGATTGGTATAATTTGCTAGAGGAGTCCCTTCTGCACCTCGCAATAGCCTCTGCAGCCTTGCTTGAAAAACCTCGCGCTCTGATGAGCTTCTTCCTGACAGTCTGAAGCCTGTCAGAGCGAGAGTGGACAATCCCTGGTGGAACTTCATTAGGTGGGGTTGTCTGAGAAGCGACTTCCTTTGAGGGAGAAGCCTTGGGAAGTCTATCAGGAGATCTAGCAGGTCCGGGAACCACTCCTTCCTTGGCCAGAACGGGCAACGAGGATCAGTTCGACATTCTGATGGAATTTCACTTTGTTTATCACTTGCCTGATGAGCGAAAGGAGGGAAGGCATAGGCAAACAGGTTCGTCCAGTCTAGGAGCATGGCGTCCACCAAGTGAGTCAGTGGGTCTGGAACTGGTGAGCAGAACACTGGGAGACGATGGTTCTTGGAGGTAGCGAAGAGATCTATTATGGGAGTGCCCCACAGATTCCACAGATCTAGGCACACTTGTGGGTGCAGGGTCCACTCCGTAGGGAGAGTCTGGTTCCGACGGCTGAGTTGGTCCGCCAGGACGTTCAGCTTTCCTGTGCAAACCGAGGAACAGGGCCACCCTGTTGCTGTCCGCCCACAGAAGAAGGTCCCTCGCAGCTTTGAACAGGGAGAAGGAATGGGTACCTCCCTGTTTCGGATGTAGGCTAGAGCCGTCGAGTTGTCGGCGTGAACAGAGACTGCTTGGCCTGAGACATGGGTCGAAAAGTCCTGGAGAGCGAGGTGAATGGCCAACAGTTCCTTGACGTTGATGTGGAGCTTCTTCTGTTCGTCCGACCAAACTCCTGACGTCCTGAGGTTGGCTAGATGTGCTCCCCACCCAACATTGGACGCGTCTGAGAACATCTGCAGAGATGGTTGCCTTGGGAGGAGATCTAGACCCTCCGCAAGTCTTTCCGGCAATTTCCACCAGAGAAGATGCCCCTTGACGTCGGGGCAATGTTGAAGACCGTGGAGTCCGTTTGGTCCTTCTGTCCCAAGAGCCCCTGAGGAAAAACTGTAAGGGTCTCATGTGCAGACGGCCTAACTTTTACAAATTGTTCCCCTGGCGACAGAGTTCCCAGGAGAGCCATCCACTGACGGGCGGAGCAACTGTCCAGGAGGAGAAACTTCTCCACCGTCTGAAGGCAGGAGGAGACCCTTTTGGGGGACAGAAAAGCCCGAAAAGCTAGACTGTCCAGAGTCATCCCCAAATAAAGAATCCTCTGTGAAGGAATTAAGCTCGACTTTTCCGTGTTTATCAGAATCCCTAAGTCTCGAGCTAACCTTAGGGTTCTGTGAAGGTCCTCCATGCAGCGGTCCCTTGATGATGAACGGAGTAGCCAGTCGTCGAGGTACAAGGAGATCCGAACTCCCTCCAGGTGGAGCCAATGACCTACCGGGGCGAGAATCCTGGTGAACACCTGCGGGGCTGTCGACAGGCCGAAGCAGAGGGCCCTGAACTGGTAAACTCTGTCCTTGAAAACAAACCGAAGATACCTCCTGGAGTCTTGATGTACTGGAATGTGGAAATAGGCATCTTCCATGTCGAGGGTCACCATCCAATCCCCTCGAGTTAGTGCCTGAAAGAACGGAGCGGTTCGTTCCCATGGAAAACTTGGTTTCACTAAGTACAGATTGAGAGCACTTACGTCGAGAACTGGCCTCCAACCCCTGATGACTTGGGGACTACAAACAGGCGGTTGTAGAAACCTGGGGTTGACCATCCTGTACTTCTTCGATGACCGTTTTCCCTAAGAGAGACTGGACTTCTGTCTCTAGGGCCGAAAACTTGACTGAGCCTCCTGAGTATGCTGTCAAGGAAATGGGAGAATTGGAGAGAGGAGGAGATTGGGCGAACGGAAGGCGGTAGCCTAGCTGGAGCACTTGCACCACCCACTGATCTGCACCTCTGTCTCTCCATTCCTCCCAAAAGAGGCTGAGTCTGGCCCCCACCAGCGCATGGAGGACAGGGTTCCTACTTACTGGCATGACGACCTTGTGGCTTCGAGGAGAACTTGTGACCCCTAGAGTTGGAGCGGGACCTTGAGTAAGGTTTGGACCTGGAGTTACGAAACGACTGTCTGTTAAGAGGAGATACCATCTTGGTCAAAGGAGCGGGAGCAGGCCTCGGTTTGGTGGAAGACATTGACAGGATGTGTGACGATGGCCTCTTATCCATGGCTGACAGGACGTCTTTCACTACTGCTTCTGGGAAAATGCCCTCCTTGTCAAAGGGTGCAAACATCAATGCCGTTCTCTGCGAAGGAGTCACAGCCTTAGATAAGAAAGAGCACCAATTTCCCTCTTCTTCAGAGTGGCCATGGCGAAGAGGGAGGAAATTTCGTCTGCCGCATCATGGACAGCAATATCGGCGCAGGAAAGGAACCCCGTGATTCTCTCCAAGACGTCTTCTGCGACATTAGCTTGCTCCACCTGTTTAAAAATAGCTCCCATTGACCAATCAATAAAGCTGACAATCTCTAGGAGCTTGAAGAGGTTCTTGGAAAAATGTTCTACATCTAGGGCAGAAAAGAAGGTCTTGGCTGCCTCGAATGAAATGCATCTTGAGGGGTCCACAAGGGAGCCAAGTCCCTTGTGCTGAAATTGCGGATCCCAGTGAAGGAGAAGCTCCTGTGCTGTAATAATTTTGCCTCCTTTTCGACAGCTTTGAAGGAGGGCACAAAAACGACGACTTACCCGAGGACCTCTTAGCTTCCAACCACGCCTCTACCTCTTTTAATGCTTTCTTGGAGGCGGTAGAGAGTACCAACTTGGGAAGGGAAGTGGCAGGACGTTTCTTTCCCAGACGCAACGTAGAAGTCGGAGAAGAGGGGGCTGTCGGCTGAAAATGTTGAGGGTATGACTGCAGCAGAAAGCTGAGTAGAGAAGCGTACTGGGAGGAAGGCCCTGATTCACCTGGACCTTCCTCTTCACCAAAAAGAATCAGTTCCGTGCCCAGACCGTCCAGGAGTTGAGGAGAAACGACTTCTTTATCCTCAGGAATACCGAGGACTTTGCAGACTACCTTTTCTAGCTTCTCTTCCAACAGAATAGACTCCTGGGAGGGCGAGGACATAGCCAAAGGAGCAGACACTTCGTGTGTAGAAGGAGGAGTAAGAGGCCCGGGCACTTGCGGCGGAACTTCCTGGAGAGGGCTAGGCCTCTTGACTGCCCTAGGTGACCTGGGAGGAAGCATCTGAAATGTATCTTCTTGATCGGATCCCCACGCTGAGCAACCAGGTATAGGGCTGGCTGTCCTTTTCTTGAAGAGTTTAGTAACCCTAGGGCAGGAATTATCCGAAGATTGCCTCTTTAAGGGCCGAGAGGTCTGATCCCACTTGCGATGACGAGGAGGGTGGGGGATCCGAAGAGCTGGAATATGAAGAGGCTGAAGATGAACTGCTGCTACTCTCACCTGAAGAACTTAACCTTAGGTAGTGCCGCTTCGACTGCGACCGCCTCGACAAAAGCTTCTGGGGACACCATCCTGCGATGTCGGCAATGGCGAGAAGATCGACGCGTCGATGGAGAAACACTTTGCTGAAGCCCCCAACCTCCGGGGGCCTTGCGAGAATCACTTTCACGTCTCCCTGAAGCTTTTCGACGCTTCAAGGCTAGTCAAGCTTACTACTTTTGCCACCAGGACTAAGGCTTTCCTGTGCCTTTAGAGGACGAGCCTGCTCGTGGGCAATAATTTCTGACCTTTTCGCCAGCGCCGGACTGTCTTCTAGCCTCAGAAGGCGAGCGGGACAGTAGCCTTTGCTCAAAAGATTCAGAAAAACGAGCAGACTCGCCTGAAACACGATCGCAAACAACCACACTGTTATCACCAACACCAACACTGACATCATCACCGACGCTAACGCCCAGACTACGGTGCGAGCGCACTAAACTTAAGACCAACTCCATGAAACCGTTCATTTGCGCTTCCATTTGATTCCTGAAAAGAACGAATTCTGATTTATCAGCCTCGAGGCTGGGCTTGGCTTTAGGGAAAACATACTGGGAAGCTGGTGAAGAAGAGGGGGGAATATGAGAGGGGGAAAGAGCAGCGGTAGAGGAGGGGGTAGGAGAGGAGGAAGGAACAGCCGGTAGAGGAGATGACGCCGATGCCACCACCGAAGAAGAAGATAGCCTAGCTTCCTTACGCTGAAAGGCTTTCCTATCCCTATCCCTAACCAGCTTTACCTGATGGGAACTGTACATTTGCCAAAGCTCCTGACTCCATCCCATACATTCACTGCATGTGTTCTCCTGGGAACACTCTTGACCCCTACATGCTGTACACAATGAATGGCGGTCGTACTTAAGTTTAACTAGTTTGGCGGAGCACAAATTCCCTGCGCAAACCCTGGATCCCGAGAAACTTGAATCCGACATAGCTACCAATTCACAGAGATAATGTGGCGGAATTTAAAAAACACAAAAACAATACACACAGATACACAGAACATATAACCACATACAATACTCACTCTGATCCTCGGTTGCTGGGAGATGGATGAAGGTGTCCACGGTCGCCAACACAGTAGACAAAATTACACAAACAAAACTGAAAAACAGACTTTCAACCAAAAAAACGAGCAAAAGAAACAGACACATGCACAGACAACAATGACATCCAACAGAAAACACTTGACTCACAGAACATACAATAATCCACCATCAATGTCCACCTTGCACAGAACTCAGCTCAAGACTTCCTCAAAACCGAAAAAAAAAAACTCCCTCGACATTTGCACAGACAGACAGCACCGTAAACAAACTAATGACCTCACCCCTCTTCCAACAACCGAAGCACTCACCAACGACAATTACACTCACTCGCTCTCTCTCTCTCTCTCTCTCTCACAAAATGTTGGGAAATGCTAAATACAAACAAATTTATTCATCCCTCTATAATTCTCCCCACTTTTAGCATTTCCCAACCAACACCTTTCACACTGCATTCAAATCGCCTTACGCAACACCCACAGATGCTCACTAGCAGGTCCTTTAGAACGCATTCACGGGCACGCAATCATTCTCTCAGACTCGCTCTCTCTTCCAGCAACATTCAGGTTTACATTTTCTCCTCCATTCTCTCTCAGATTCACGCTATCTTCTTCACTATTACCACTCTCAATTTCATCCACAATCTCATCTATACCCTCTAACTCGTTCCCAAAATACCTCCCCAATTCTTCAACTAACCCATCCCATTCGCCATTGACCTTTCCAATTCTTGCAACGATTCATTCATGCTTTCAATCACTCGTCTATCACTGCTACGCTCTCTTACTCTTACACTTTCGCTCACCTCCAACCGTTCACTCACCCCTACACGTTCAGTCAACTCAGTTATATCAAACCCGCATATGCTATAACGTTCTATTCATACCATCCCATTCATCCGTATTACACGCTTTATCACTCATTTTCACTTTGGCACTCACACCCCTATCACACAACTTACGATCATTCCTTTCACTTACGTTCTTCCCTTTCTTACGTTTCCTACCATACTCTATCAAAACAAATTGCTGACCCTCATGCAACAACCCCTCACGTACGTGCGTTGCATCCTGGAGGATCCACCCATTTGAACCCCCTTCACACTCAGTTTCCCGAATTCGCTGTCACAGTCACCCTCTTTTGTCTACATACACTTGATACATGCCCTTCCATTCCACATTCGACACACTTCGCTCTCGGTTCTGAACACATTCTCGCATAATGCCCATTCTTACCACAGTTGCCACATATTACATTCACTCGGGTACCCCTACAACCATTAGCATTATGACCCACCTGTCCGCACCTGTAGCATTTAACCCCTATCTTTCGTGACACTCACTTACCAAATGTCCCGATTGCCCACACCAAACACGCTCCCAAAGCCCACCTACACTCATTCTTTGTATGTCCTTCCTTTCCATAATCTAAAACACTTCGCTCGACTTCCACTCACCGACCTTCCCTTTGTACACTACTATCCCTAACCCGCCCAACCCGTTGTTCCTTACAAACCCACCATTCATCCTCACTGGCACCTCCACATTACTTGCTCTTACACTCCTATCTATTACACTATCGGCCATTCTCATTGGGCCCCTCAACACTGCATCCCTAAAGCTTCCAAACTCTGGCACTCTCTCATCTACCCCAGCCCTTACACTTACACTTCTGCTCTCTTTATAACCCTGTCAAGCTCATAATCTTCTACAATTTCCAAAATTTCTCCCCAAGTCAACCTTTCACTCGTCCATCTTTTCTTCTCCTTCCGCTTCAAGTTCACAAATTCTCTAACTCCATCTGGCACTGTCCCTAACAACTTCCATTACTAACTCCTTACATTCATCTATCCATCATCCCCAAACTTCTTCCTTGCCAACGTCTCCAGCCTACAAGCATACAGTGACAAGGTTTCCCCAGCATTCATTCTTGCCTCATCAAATTCATTCTTCCTCTTATACTTAACACTCGCTTTCATACGCCTCGCTTGCTCAACTAGTCTAGCTTTCACCTTGTCATACTCAACATCTCCCACACTCATAGTAACCCTATACATATCAAGCAAAAACCCAGTCAAATATTCTCCTAATTCTCATTGCCCACACTCTCTTACTCTCCCCATACTTATCCTGACAAAACCTTTCATACTCCCTAAAGAAATCATGCACATCCCTCCTTCCATACTCATCATACCTTCCACACCGGGGTACCTCCCTCACATACATAGCCTTTCTCACTTCTTTCTCACTTTCTCTCACTTTCGCTACTTTCACTCTGTCCTTTCATACCCTCTTCCGAATACAAAGAGTCCACTTCCGCACTTACATTCATCTTACTCATTACACCCTTCTTCTTCCTCTTTTATCCACTTTTATCCATTCACCTCCATCCACCTCACTATCACTAGTATCTTCACCCTCTCCCTTCTTTCCTGCCTTTCCCACTTCCTTGCCCTTCTTACCAGTTTCCTTTCCTTTTCCCTTCTTCCTTTTTCTTCCCCTGACTTATCCTTACTTTCCCTCTGTTCCTTCCCCTTTGCTTTTCATTCCCCTTTTCCTTACCCTGCCTCTCATTTCTCGTTTCTTACTTCCTATTTCCACATCACTTTCATCACTCACGCTTCCATTCACTTCTTCCTCCTTTTCTTTTCTCTCTTGCCCTTCACGTTCCAGAGGACCTGCCTCCAACAGCCCCTTCTCCAAAAACACCCTTGAACATACCTTTCACCATTTCTTCCACACTTTTCATCATTCCCTCCAACTTTTTATCCATCCTCTCTTCCATTCTCTCTTCTGACTCTTTCATCTCCCCTTTCATTTCTTCTTTTGCACTCCTTAGCATTCCCCCATCTCCTCCAACTGACTCCTCAACTCCTCATTCTCACCCCTCAGCCTCCCATTCTCCTCTCAGTCACCTACTAGCCACCAATCTCAATTGCAGCTGCAACACCAGCTGCCCCACATTGGGCGCCAAATATAATGTGGCGGAATTTAAAAAAACACAAAAACAATACACAACACAGATACACAGAACATATAACCCATACAATACTCACTCTGATCCTCGGTTGCTGGGAGATGGATGAAGGTGTCCACGGTCGCCAACACAGTAGACAAAATTACACAAACAAAACCGAAAAACAGACTTTCAACCAAAAAAAACGAGCAAAAAGAAAGAGAGACATGCACAGACAACAATGACATCCAACAGAAAACACTCGACTCACGGAACATACAATAATCCACCATCAATGTCCACCTTGCACAGAACTCAGCTCAAGACTCCCTCAAAACCGAAAAAAAAAAACTCCCTCGACATTTGCACAGACAGACAGCACCGTAAACAAACTAACGACTCTCATCCCTCTTCCAACAACCGAAGCACTCACTAACGACAATTACACTCACTCGCTCTCTCTCTCTCTCTCTCTCACAAAACGTTGGGAAATGCTAAATACAAACAAATTTATTCATCCCTCTATACTAGGCTAGCTAGATTAATAAACAGGAAATTGAGTACTTCACCAAGGAGAGACGCCACAACTAAGCGCAAGGAGACAAAGGAAACCAAACAGTTTGAGGCAGACGGACGCGCAAGATGCATTCCCAATACGCCCGAGAATGAAACTGACCTGGGTTCATGGGTATGTCGCCTGACACACCACCCCCACCGGCATCTGGTGGGATTGGGTCTCCCGCCAATTATATCAGCGTTCCAAACAAAGTTTGAAAATTTATATCTCGGACGTGTCAATTTTAAAGAGATAAAAGCTTTTACAGTGCTTTGGTAAGTCATTATAATGAAATTGCAGATTTTCGTCGCTAGACAGGCACCGTAAAACCGGGTCACCATTAACCAGGTACTGCCTATAAATGAGCCAAAGTTTCTTTGGCGCAATCGAGTTTTCTGTACAGCATACAAAGATGTACGAAACTCTTGATGTGCTGCAGTATGAAACTCTCAGCCATGACTGTGCAGCGCTCAACTGCTCCCCAGATGTGGTCAAGTGAAGATGCGTCAGCAGCTGGCAACTCTAGCGGTGCCAGACGCACGATCCATGGCTAACCTTAATCTTATATAATATAAAAACTTTGAGGCTAGAGGGCTGCAATTTGGTATGTTTGATGATTGGAGGTGGATGATCAACATACCAATTTGCAGCCCTCTAGCTTCAGTAGTTTTTAAGATCTGAGGGCAGACAGAAAAAGTGCCGACAGACACACAAAGTCATCTCAATAATTTTATTTTACAGAAAACTAAAACATAACAGGTTAAATGAAGATTTGATTTCTTAGAAATAAAGGCATCCTATTATACAAATCTACAATGTGTATTAAGTCAGGCCAGTTTTCCGCTACGGAAAAATAAATTACATGGAGATTCTGATAGTATGTCAGCAGAAAGGTTATATTACAAAAAAGGTCATTGCTGAACAAGATGATGTCATATTGGGCATTTAATAAGGGGAAACAAAGTAACATTTAGCTGGAAAAGCAGCCTCCTAGGTGCACAGGTACAGTAATCCCCCCGTATTCGCGTTCTCACGATTCGCGGACTCACCTATTCGCACATTTCTCTAAGGAACATGTATATACATAATTCGCGGACAATTCGCCCATTCGCGGTATTTTTCACTGAGAAATATTCACTAATTACTGTATTTTCATATCATTTTCATGACTAAATGCACTTTTTGTGATAAAACTATTAAAATACTCATGTATAAGCATTTTTAGGTTTTTTGTGTAGGGACTATCAAAATAGGAAGTTCTAAATGTTTTTAGAGGGGTTTTAAGTATTCGCAGATTTTAGCTATTTGCGAAGGGAAGGGGGCATCCCCCATGAATACCGGGGGTTTACTGCAGCAGGATAAAAATCAGTGGGAAGGCCATGAAAATAAAAGAGATGAGAAACTAATGAAGAACTGGAATAAAAGAAATTTGACAGACGAGTGGAGCACTTCTGCAGATTTACCAAATGAATAAATTAAGGGCATACCAGTAGGCTAGTCCTTCTACACCAAATTCACAACAAAATCATACCAAAGCTTATTATAAATAAAACCAAACCAGTTTGTTTCACAATGAAACTTTAGCTTTTATTTTACTTTAAACCCTTAAAGCATTTTGGACTTGAAAATACAATTTTCCTATGTTTAAATGTGTGTTTTGAATGTTTCAGATGTTCGTTTCATTTACATATGAGTGCTTTTAGCAACTGTGGACCCTACCCTTAAACCCTACACCTTGGGGACCACAGAGTGAGCGTGGGCTCTCATTCACATTAGCATAAGTTTAAGGGATGTTCCCAAACTAATACCATGCACCAGGGTAAGGACCTCATACCCTTAAGTTAAGTTAAGAATGGTATGAAATGGAATATGGAATTTGGGCCAAAGGCTAAAAGATGGGACCTATGAGGTCATTCAGTGCTGAAAGATAAACTGAGAGTAAAAAGGTCTTAAAAGTTGTAACAAGAGGAAAATCTCGCAGTTGCACTATGAAACATTTGTTAGGATATGGTGAAGAGGAAGATGCAAGAGAAGGAAAAACTTTACTTTTTTTGCGCCACCTGTTTCCCACCTGCTGAATGGAACAGGTTACTGCCTTTTTGGGGGGTCCAGGGCACATCGCTCCAAGTTAGGTTAGATAGGTAAGATCTGGTTAGGTCAGGACCTGGCATCGTAGGAGAGGCCATGTCTATTTATGTATGACGAACCTGTCCTGGTTGACGACTGGCGGGAATCAGGCAGCGCAACTAAAGTAAAGTTTTACCAAAGCAGATAGGAAGGAGGTACATTAAAATGAATGTAGGGGGTTGCAGCTTCTGGCTGAAGGGGTGCTTAAAAGAACCTCAAGTAATGCCTACAGTGCACGCGAGATGTAATGACGGCACTGCCCCCTCAGGGCCTATGTTAGGTTGGGTGAGGTTGGTTAGGTCATCTGGGAACGGAACCAACATCAAAAGCACACATTAAATCATAGGAATTTTATGGGCTAGCCTATTTCTAAGTCCAAAAGTTAAGTATAGCTTAGTTTTACCAGACCACTGAGCTGATTGACAGCTCTCCTAGGGCTGGCCCGAAGGATCAGACTCATTTTACGTAGCTAAGAACCAATTACTTACTTAGCAACGGGACCTACAGCTTATTGTGGAATCCGAACCACATTATAGCGAGAAATGAATTTCTATCACCAAAATGTGTTAATGGTTTAAAGGGAAATTTTATCTAGACTTTTACATACTTTCCACTTTTCATCACCCGCCCCCAAAACAACAACAACAACAATTTGACCAGTTCAGACCAAACTGTCAACCTACATTGACACCAACGCAGCCTTGCGCTGACATGCACCGGCAATTGCTAACGTATGCGAACCTAACTTGGCCTGTCAACTGGTATACAAAGACTGTCTGCTACATTAAAACAATACACCGTCCGTAACACTCACACTCGAATAAAATAGACACCGAAAATTCCACAATCAGCTTTTAACAACTTACGCTCAAGCTGCGAAGCTTCAAGACGTTCCCCGAAGACACCGTCGAGATCAAAGCTGGCGAAGAAATGCCACCGCATGCAAGGCTCAATAAGTCACGTTACTCGAGTTACTTGACTTCAGAAAACGACAGCGTACTTACGACATGGACAGCCTCTAGTTCCTTGGTCAGCTTTTCTCTGATATAGGCCTCCGTATACTGCGACATAACTCCAGGTTTGTTTTAATTTCTTCGAGACACAGCGACGGACGAGAGGGACAAGCGACAACAACAACTTCAGACGGCGGCGATGTCACTCTGGCGAATGTCCCTGACAGCGACGGAACTCGGGGGTTACGGGACATTGTCTGATTGTGTTGACGTTGACAGGTTACGGAACATTTTATGACTGTGCGGACATTGGCAGGTGACGGAACACTGTTTGATTGTATTGACATTGACAGGTTACGGAACGTTTTATGATTGGATTAACAGATTACGGAACATTTTATGACAACTATTGAACAGTACTGATATTGACAGGTTACGGAACATTTTATAGCAGAACTGTACTGATATTGACAGGTTACGGAACATTTTATAAGAGTACTGTACTAATATTGACAGGTTACGGAACATTTTATAGCAGAACTGTACTGGTATTGACAGGTTACGGAACATTTTATAGCAGAACTGTACTGATATTGACAGGTTACGGAACATTTTATAAGAGTACTGTACTAATATTGACAGGTTACGGAACATTTTATAGCAGAACTGTACTGATATTGACAGGTTACAGAACATTTTATGTTTGTATTGACAGGTTACAGAGAACATTTTATGTTACTGGTCATGTTACGACTGTATTGATATTGATAATTTATGAAATATGAGGAATCTTTCAAATGATCAGGAGCAAAGATAATCATTACCGGTTCCTCTTGAGTTGATGGAATTCAGTGAAAGTTTAAAAATGCAAATCAGCAGTTGTCAAGTTGAATTAGATCTGAAGATTTATTACACCGAAATTATACTAAGGAAAAAGTGTACATAAATCTAGTACGATCTATCGTGCTATGCGGACATGAATCACGGTCTGACAATGAAACTCTATCCAAAAGATTTGGTCGATTTTTAACAAAGAAAATACCAACACGTCCTTTTACCGATTTAGACACTAATTGTTTAGGAACGTGTTTTGTTTCCATACAAGGAAACAGATGGCGACACTAAATGAGACCAATGGACAATGACAACTCAAAATGAAACATCGGTGTAACGGTTGCAGGGAATCTTTGTGTAAGGCTTTCCTTAAAATATGACATCGATATGCCTTGACAAACATTTTTTTCAAAGAGAAATGGGATGCATTAATTGCCAAAACCAAGATTTTTACGATAAACGAAAGCTTAAAGAGACCAGGTCGTGAGTCACACTCGATCAGCTGGTCTATTTTTTAGACAAAAAGATTTTGAAAACTCGTGAGTGTAGCTGACATTGCTCTCTTTTCACCTTTATGTATACCTATCGTTCCTGAGAAAATTACGCAGTCTAGAGGTCAGTGTAATGAATAGGCCTATACCAAAAAATTATGGTTGCCGAGACTGAACTAGCTATATGCCATCATGGTCTTTTGCTCCTAGTGCAGCCCCATTCAATGGAGGACTTTAATACCTGAGAAACAAAGCTCTAGAGGGGAGTAGGGGAAATTGGCACTTACTAAGCTATATAACTGATCGTTGGCTACACTTTTTCCTATTCCAATCATTTCTGTGGAGCTTTGAAACTGCTAACAAACTCTATGACAAGTCTCCTCCTAAAAGTAGTAGTCACAAGTCAAAGCAATATTCTTTTTGCTTTTCATGTTCATTTACTTCTAAAAGAAATTAATCAATTCATGTGCATTGCGCTTCATAATCAGTACAGGATACTGATGATTGCTTGACATTCATGGGTGGCAGTGTCACACGTTGTACTGCATATATTGGAAATTCGTGAAGGTTTAATCTTACGCAGTGATTTATTCGTGAATTCTAATAAAATTCTGTTGAAGATGACTCAGTATCTAACTTGTACCGTGAATATTACTTTGAGGTTAAAGTTGAGTTAGAAATGATTGAACACACATGCGTGTCAGATGTTTATAATTTGTAGTATGATAAATATGTATTAAATCTGTATCACAAATAAAACAGAAACAATGCCTAAAAGTAAACAGATGTATTAGAGTAGTCGCAAGAAAACCTCAGGAGAGGCAATAGAATAGGCCTACTCACTGGAGATCCTGAGCCTGATTAAGTAAAGGTTCCTTTGCCGGCCATTTTGAAAGTTCCGAGTCTTTTGACACTTGTTTGCGAGTCAGTCACGAACAGAACTTTCTTGCGAGAGTTAACTTTTCATCACCCTATAGTCTTTCATCGTTAAATACTATATCCGGTCAAGAATATCACATATCAGTACTGTATTTAAAAAAATGATGTTAAATATCTTGATTTTCTTTATTACACAACTGATAGCAA
Source organism: Macrobrachium rosenbergii (assembly GCF_040412425.1). Classification (NCBI taxonomy): domain Eukaryota; kingdom Metazoa; phylum Arthropoda; class Malacostraca; order Decapoda; family Palaemonidae; genus Macrobrachium; species Macrobrachium rosenbergii. The sequence continues at coordinate 46,756,796 of NC_089786.1, read as the reverse complement.
TGTTGATTGTCATTACAGTACTGATAATGGATATATTTTTTAAGTGGTTTCTTGCGTCTTTCAGTTTTCCAGGATTGGTGCTCAAAAGCGGGCTAATCTGCATCAGCAGGATAGCTGTGCTCGTAACTTTGATGGCCCAGCCATGGACAGACGGAGTGTAGGAGGTCGACTGCTAACAGATGCAACGATATGCGAAATACTATAGCCCTCACCCAGTGCACAAGAGCCAATTTGAATATTTCTTATCGTTGTTGTGTTACTTGTGTGTGTCATATATTTTCTTTGTGTCTACATTGCATTCAAAACTGAAATCGATTAATGCACACAGCTCAGAAAGAGTTTATGATTCTTCCTTGAAAGGAAATAAACCGAAAGAAAGAAAATACATTACCAATAAACGACACGGTAAGTGTTTTTTTTTTTTTGCTAGTCTAATCTTTCAGGAGTTTCTACGCCAGTACGACTTTGGCATTCACTTATTGTAAGGGGGCAGAGGTTGTGTGATCTGTCCACGGTCTCTAGATAGACCGAGGCCCTATACCTAACGGTGGAGCACCTCAAAGACTTCACTTCACTTTGTTTGGTTTTATGTACAGCCAGGGGTGTCATTTGTTGGGGGGGAGGCTGGGCGGTCAACTGCCCCCTCAAGACTCAACTTGCCCCCAGACCTGAGCTGCCCCCCCCCCCAAAGCCTCAACTTGGCCCCCTCACCCCAAGCCCCAAGAAGTAACAGCATGTTTTCTTTTTAAATGTGCAATCATAAATATATAAAATTTCTCAGAAATATTATGTTTCTTGATCTTTGTCTGTCTACTAGCTACCAGTGATGATGAGATAAAACATATAGTAGTGGGAGTATATAATTTTTGCTGAAATACCTTGCTCATGTGGCTTCAAAAACACATAAAATAGCTAAAAAAAAAAAAAAAAGAAACTCAGCTGATTAGGCTCGCTTCGCTGACCAAACAGTCTTTGCAACCCCCAACAAAACAAAAATCTGAAATGACGCCCCTGTGTACAGCCCTCCACAGGGATAATTCCCTCTCTTGTACGTTTTCATAATACGGTGCTTCTTATATTTTACAATCGTCTTTCAGTGTTTTCTTGTCAGTATCGTAGCTCCTGCAGAATAGGAGAGTCTTTAGTTCCTCTTTAAATTTGCATTCTTTTTGTATGCTCTTCACTTCAGGCGGTAATTTGATGTATAGTCTTGGTGCGCAGTGTACAAATGCTCTCTCGCCTGACTTGCAATTTGTTGTAGGTTCAAATAACCTACTGTGTATATGTGCTTCACTTGCATGTCTGATTACAATATTCATTTCGGGTCTGAAGAAGCTTAAGCAGTTTCTCGGATATGTTGGTTCATCATATTTTAGTGCTTTCAAGACTGTAAGTAGTGTTTTATATTCTATTCTAGCTTTTACTGGAAGCCTATGTAGCTCAATTAGTACTGGAGTTCTGTCACGGGAACGTAGTCCTTTTATTAACCTGGCGGCTCTATTTTGTCCTTGAAATTTTCTTAGTAGGTAGTTAGGGAGACCGTAGTAGATAACGTTGCAGTAGTCAAGCCTCGGAAATATTTGGTTGCAAATTGCTGTTTTCAGAGTATCTTCGTTTAGGTATTTTCTAATAAATGCAATGTTTATAATATGATAGTTGCAGGCTTTTGTAATATGCAACATATATGGTTCTTCATCGACAATTTATTACCAATAAATACTCCTAAGTTCCTCACTGCTGCTACAATATTTATTGTTGACGAACCAATAAGTTATTCTTTTGAAGTGTTCATATTTTCGTAGTACACTGTCAGATCCAAATAGCATACACTCAGTTTTGTCTTCTTTACGTTTCAATTTCTTTGCCGGCATCCATTTTTTTATATCTTTCATTATTGCATCAATTTTACTAAAGGTGTCTTCTACCGTTTCGACAGGAAAATAGAACTGGGTATCATCAGCGTACAGTTTATACTTTTAACCCTGTTCTTATTTAGAATTTTAGATAATTCAATTGTGTAAATGCCAAATAGCAGTGTACCCAGAACGCTGCATTGGGGCACTCCTTTTGTTAGGCTTTTCTATTCTGATTTCACATTTGATATAACCACTGTAACCTTCTTATTTTCTAAGAAGCTTTTGAACCTATAGTATTCACACATGTAATCAGTGTTACCAGTGGATACAAATTTTTCCAAAGGATACCAGAAATTTGCAAACCGTATCTACTTCCGTCAAAAAGTATCCAAAATGTATCTTTTGTTTTAATCTAACAACTACGACATTCCTGATACTAATAGTACTCTTCCACTCCCGTAATTCTGTTCCGGACTTGGAACACATCTTTCCTGTGTAACTTTTTTCTTTTTTTTAAATATTCCTCTTGACTACTAAGTGGTGAAAAATTTATAAATAATTCACCACAAAAAAAGTGTAATAATGAACATAAACAACATTAACACTGAAGTTAAATAGTCTACTTAACACTGCAGTTAAGAAATTTTAATTACACTTAGAGTATCAAGAAAGTGATATTGAAATATATGGTGGTGTCACTCAGTTTTACTGATTATAATCAAACAATAACACGCGACATTTCAACTGAAAGTATTTCAATATTTCTAATAAATGGTGTAATAAAAAAAGGTAACTTAAATTGTCAAAATTAAAAGACATCCATATTATACAGTAATTAAAATTGTTACCCGATTTTCAAAGTTTCTGTAGTAACGATGATAACGAAAAATAGTAAAAAAATTGTTACCCGATTTTCAAAGTTTCTGTAGTAACGATGATAACGAAAAATAGTAACAAAATTGTTACCAGATTTTCAAAGTTTCTGTAGTAACGAAGATAACGAAAAATAGTAAAAAAAATTGTTACCCGATTTTCAAAGTTTCTGTTGTAACGATGATAACGAAAAACAGTAAAAAAAAATTATTACCCGATTTTCAAAGTTTCTGTTGTAACGATGATAACGAAAAATAGTAAAAAAATTGTTACCCGATTTTCAAAGTTTCTGTAGTAACGATGATAACGAAAAATAGTAAAAAAATTGTTACCCGATTTTCAAAGTTTCTGTAGTAACGATGATAACGAAAAATAGTAAAAAAATTGTTACCCGATTTTCAAAGTTTCTGTTGTAACGATGATAACGAAAAAGTAGTAAAAAATTGTTACCCGATTTTCAAAGTTTCTGTAGTAACGAAGATAACGAAAAATAATAAAAAATTGTTACCCGATTTTCAAAGTTTCTAGTAACGATGTAACGAAAAAAGATAACGAAAAATAGTAAAAAAAATTGTTACCCGATTTTCAAAGTTTCTGTAGTAACGAAGATAACGAAAAATAGTAAAAAAAATTGTTACCCGATTTTCAAAGTTTCTGTAGTAACGAAGATAACGAAAAATAGTAAAAAAAAATTGTTACCCGATTTTCAAAGTTTCTGTAGTAACGATGGGAACGAAAAATAGTAAAAAAAATTGTTACCCGATTTTGAAAGTTTCTGTAGTAAAGATGATAATGAAAAATAGTAAAAAAATCATTTTGTCATACTGCAAAATTAAAAAATCTACCTGATTTTTCAAAGCAGCTTGTAAGCCATAACGAAATTAAAGACTCTATTCTGTAAGGAGCTATACGATATTGACCGATTTTCAAAACGCTGAAAGATGATTATAAAATATAAAAGCACCGATTTTTATTTTAACGATGAAAACGAAAAATAGTAACAAAAGGTTACCCCAAAGTTTCAGTAGTAACGATGATAACGAAAAAATAGTAACAAAATTATCCCCTGTGGAGGGCTGTTATAAAACCAAACAAAGTGATTTTCAAAGTGAATCGCTGTAACAAAATTACTAGACTCCCATTCTGTAGTAGCAATCAATATCCCGATTTTCATTTCCTTTGCCTAATTAAATCCATTTAGTGACTCTATTTAGCTTGTTCGAGAAAAACATCAATTTTTACCAGTTTGAAATACAAGGGCCCGTCAGAGAGAAATTATCTCTCTGGAGGCCTGTCAAAGTGAAAGTGAAGTGAATCGCTGAATTACTAAACCCCATTCATAGCAATCAATATAGATTAAGTCCATTTGGTGACTATTTAGCTTGTTCCTAATATCAGTTTGAGAGAGAGAGCAGAGAGAGAGAGAGAGAGAGAGAGAGGAATAACAAACCCAACATAAATTGAGAGAGTTTAGGGAACACAGAAGCAGTGGGGACGCCTAGGTGGGGGCCAAGATATTTTTTGGGGGCGCAAAAGATTATACAAAACTAATGTACCAATCTGTAATTAGTATAATATAATATTCTCGAATGTATATATCCATGTGAATGAAGGAAATTAACAGTATTAGTAATTAGTAAACCTGTACTTGAAATTGTAGAGCTCAATTTTCAACTCTTACTATATGCAAATGTATCAAATACTGCAACGTAAATTTCCTCACAACCTTGTATTCAACAGTAGTCTAATTTCTATTATCAAGTTTTAATTTTCAACTATAATTTAGCTTAGCAAAGGGAATTTCAACTGGGGGGGCCAAGCATCTGACTTGGGGGGCCCCGGGCCCCTCCTGACCCCCCATAGTGACGCCACTGCATAGAAGGTGGAAAGTTAAGTATACCTTAGTTTTACCAGACCACTGAGCTAATTAACAGCTCTCCTAGGGCTGGCCCGAAGGATTAGACTTATTATACGTGGCTAAGAACCAATTGGTTACTTAGCAACGGGACCTACAGCTTATTGTGGAATCCGAACCACATTATAGCGAGAAATGAATTTCTATCACCAGAAATAAATTCCTCTATCTCTTCATCAGCCGGCCGGAGACTTGAACTCGGGCCTAGCGAGTGCTAGTCCAAAGCTCTACCGACTCGCCCAACGAAGAGCTATAGAAGGTGGAATTTATAAGATTTAGGCCAGAGGCCAAGCACTGGGACCTATGAGATCATTCAGAGTTGAAAGGAAAACTGAGAGTAAGGGAAGCTGTGAGGGTGTAACAGGAGGAAAACCTCACAGTTGCACTATGAAACAATTGTTAGGAGAGGGTGGAAAGTAAGACAGAAGAAAGAGAATATGAACTGAGGTATAGTAAAAGGAGTTGCAGCTAGGGACCTAAGGAATGCTGCCATGATCCTTAAGTAATGCCCACAGTGCACCGTGTGAGGTGCACTGATGACGCTACCCCACCCCACTACGGGAGTGCCATTTTCTTGACGGATCACCAGAATTCATGGGGTTATCTGACTTATTTTATACTGAAATATGAGCGTTCTTACTCACCACTACGTTGATCATATACGAGTACAGAATCTTTAATAAACTAGGGAATATTAGTGGAGAGGAACTAAACTTCCGACAGAACCTGCTCTTGCTTGCTGGATTACAACTGTTGGTAAATCATCACTCATTCCTTTCAGCCATTTACCTATTTGTTTCATATGAAAATGCAAACACCTAACTCTGACTGAAATCTCATCGTCTTATTTTCATCATTCAACGTGGTTTCCCACTCGACAAAGTACCATTCACAAATTTCATAAAATTAGATAGAAATTTATATCAAACCCACATCACCCGTTTGCTGAGACAATAAGGTCGATATCCTCCGTTGTCGTTTCACATTCGTTAAATAATCTTGGGTATTATTCATGTCAGGGAAAGGCAACATTTTAAATTATTGTGAATAGTGGGTCAAATTCATCAGGGCAAAGCATTTGAAGGTTAAATAAAATTAGGAAAACCGCAATTCCCTCTTAACTATTCGGATTATTTCACGCTATCTGGATACTACACTTGCCAGGTGCGATTGTTAGCGGGACTCAACCCGCAGCTTGAGAAATAAATCTTCAGCTGTTACAAATCTTGAGCTGTCATTTATATCGTCACACGTTTCACACTTTTAAGTAATGTAAATCTTAGATGTGTCAATATGTAGACTTACATTTGTAAAATATCAATTATTTTTCCTCAAACATCACTGAGCACCGAATCCCGCTCCCCCGAATTGAAGTTAAGAAGTACAAGATCATCACGCGGTTGGCTTTTGCGTGAAGGTTATATAAAATAAAATAAGGAAAATGCAAGAAATATATGTGGTATCCATCACGTCAAAAAGTAACCAAATGCTATGCTTTCGTATCCATTTTGAGAACACCGTAATAACCACAGTTAAGTCTTCACTTCTCGAAGAATTCTTCACGCTCTCTAAAAACGCCTGTCAGTTCACACTAACAAATCCTTCGCGCTAGATGCAATAAAGGTAAAGCAACTTGGTGAAATATGGTGACCTATAACGGGATAACACCCGCATTATAAAAGATATTTCTCTTTTGGGAAACCTTCACGTGCAGCCAATGAAGTAGACTTTTACCTCCAAAGCACCTATTGCGTGTAGCTTTACAATTCGGACAACTAAATTCAACCATGTCAAGAATTTTGAACTGTCAGGAATATTGTTATACGTTTAAACTTCTGTGTAACATAAATCTTAATTGCATCAATAAGTAGATTTATATTTGTAAAGTATTAATTACTTTTCCTCCAAAATCATTATGTGCACTGAATTCGACTAACCACTCTCTCGGTAAAGTGGCGCGGTACATGATCGTCATGGCTCGGCGTGTTCAGACCCACAAACAGGGCTCCAAAGCCTTTCACATCTTACCACAATTACAGACTGTCCTGGGGCAAAGGTTTGTGTTGGTATAAGGACGGCTTAAAATAAAAAGGAGCGCATGGAAATGGGCCAAACCTAACCTTTCCTAGAATGCTGTTTTCCTGACCTAACCTGGCTTAATGCACTATGTTCTGACCTGGCCGGGTTGATCCCCAAAAGTAACCTAACCTTTCACAGAGCATCGTGCCTTTACCTAACCAGAAATTGCCTGACTTAGGGCTCCGTTCCTGGACCCGGCCAGGGGGCTTAGGCACCCACCCTCAGTAACGTATGGAATATCAGATAAAGATTGGGGCTAAATTTAGAAGGCGAAATTACTAACGCTGCCTCCCTACTTTGCATTAAATAATATCAAGGTTAATATGGACCTTTAATGTCACGAGCTTTGGGGCCACAGTAATTATGGTATAAATGATTTTTTTTAGCTTCGTTTCATAAGAAAACCGCAACGTCTGAAATGGCCTCAAGGTAAAGGATCAAGACTGAAATATAGTTTATCGAACAATACTGTTTTCTATTATTTAACGTCTTTTTCTGCTGCAAATTTAACAGTATTTGATCATTTCCCCGCTTTCGATTTCGGATATACAGTCCATCTGTTATATTTGAAAGTATGGATAGAAGTAGGACATTCAGAAAACGAAAAAAAATAATTAAGGTTTATTTTTATTAAAAGATTATCACTTTTCTGCTATAGTTAAAACACTAATGATTACCTCGCAGATGGCCTATGCAATCTTTTACCATTTTCGGTCAGTGTTTACAATGCATCATTATGTTGATTTCTCTTATCTATTTTTAAGTTGTAAAATAGAATATCTCACTTGAACGAAATTAGAGGTAACGACTTGACCAAGATTTTGTTTACACCCGTTTGGTCTCTAAAGATGTTACCCCGCGATAGGCCATTTGTGCCATATTTCATACGTTCAGTCATATGACATCTCTCTCAAACATTCAGACAAATAACAAAGTTATCAACACTATTATTGTATTACAGCAATATCAAGACCAACGACACCAATGTGAGATAAACAAAGCAAGCAATAGGCCTAAGCCTTGCCTTCAAATTGTTGCCGTTGCCTATATTTAAGAGTTTGCCTGTGCATGCATGTGCGCTTACGTGCTTTCATAGTGTTTAACGCTTTTCCCAAAATTCGAGCATAATTTCCAAAGCTTGCCGAGTTCTCGTCAGAGCCATTTTTTTTATGTACTCATTTCAAAGTTGGTTTGAAATCATAATTAACCAGTTTAATAGCTTCGAAATAACTGTGTTTGGAAGTTTAAATACCATATTTATATGAAAAAAAAAACTAAGCGAATTACTTGGAGAAAATCATTTTAACGAAAATCATTAGAAATGGCATCAGCACTTGATGAGCCACAGATTTTCAGCGTATTGTCAGATGTCGGGCTAATTTGACTTAATATGGAGTGACGTACGGATTTTCACGCCAAGTAAATCATTTGGCATCATTTGTACCGGGGCAAACTTACTTTCTAATAAACGCTGCTGTAAATAAGAAACACTGTGCTACTTTGGCTTGTTAATAAAATCTACGTGTCACCTCCGAGGTGCTAGTACTAACATGGCGGAAGTCAATGGGACGCCGTGTTTAGTACTAGCCCCTCGTGGAACAAAGATATCGTTTATTAACATAATTTGCTGACCACACTATATATAAATGGTTGTTTATAATACTGCGATCCCGGGGGCTAGTACTAAGCACGGCATCCCATTGAGCTTCCGCCATATTTAGTACTAGCACCTAGGGGGTGACGCGTAGATAAGCCAAAGTAGCACCTAAACAGTCTCTCCTTTTTTGGTCTGGCAAAAATATAATTAAAGTGGTCGGCAGCTTGATGATGAATAGCTAAGTGTAACATGTCCCAGTAGCATCGTTATTGTTATGTATTCACTTAATGATCCGCACGAAAGTTTATATGAGAACCTAAAACATCTTCACGAAATATATGTTGCGTCCATTAATAATGGTACTGGGTTGAAATACCATACTATGAAAAAAATGTTTGTAAATCCAAAAATAAGTAGGAAGTGGATGAAGTCAGCACCCTAAAAGTGAGCTTCGAGTACACGCCATATAGCCTATACAATGCAGAGGATTTTTTTATGCATTTTCCTTATATTTACCAGTATATTGGAACAAAGTCACCATACAGTATATTAGGATAATCATGTAATAATTTTCTAAAGACTGAGTTGTACTTAAAACTTGGAATTGTGAAAATTACTGCATGCAAAACTTTATTGGAAAGTAAACGAACAGCCACAGTTCGACAACTGAACTATCGCGCCAAACTGCAGAGGTGTGATCAATTGATCACTTCCAGTAGGCTCGGATGACAGCACAAATGATGAAATAGCGGGAATGTGAATTGTCTCTTGTTCAGCAACCAGAGAATTTTGTAAGTAATATATCAAGTAAAATCAGACGGCACGAATCATTTTCCTTTCCCATTTTATTTATCAGACTAGTGCGTTCCAGTGGTAGCTATATACGTGTTTTTTCCAGAGAGGATACTAAAGGCATATTTTCGGACATATTTTAGCATCTTCCCCTTCGAGTTTGTGTAGTTGAAAATAACATGGAAAATTCATAACCAAAAACTCACCGTATTAGATTTCAGTACAGGGCACTAATTCCAAAACAAACTTACAAGCCCGAGAGAACAACCTATGAAACAACGGTCGCCGATAATAAAGTCACAGGAAAAAGAGTCACAAGAAAAAGTCACAATTTTGGCTCTGAAAAAGTCACATTAATTTATGGTGGCCGGTACTAAAGTCTCGGGGGAAAAGTTAACAATATTTCTTGGGGGTCATTATCTTTATGATATTTACAGTCTTGTGTTTGTGTTTTTACGGTGATCCCCAACGGGCTTGTACTAAACACAGTTCTTCATTGGACGGGTGGGTAGGGCTCTCGGCTAGCACGCTGTTGGCCCAGCGTTCGACTCTCCGACCGGCCAGTGAAGAATTAGAGGAATTTATTTCTGGTGATAGAAATTGATTTCTCGTCATAATGTGGTTCGGATTCCACAATAAGCTGTAGGTTCCGTTGCTAGGTAACCATTTGGTTCTTAGCCACGTAAAATAAATCTAATCCTTCGGGCCAGCCCTCTCTAACAGAGCTGTTAATCAGCTCAGTGGTCTGGTTAAACTAAGATATACTTTGTACTAAACACGCCGCAAAGGTGGATACATACTGGGTTAAAACAAAAATCCCCTACGGGCTTGTACTAAACACCCTGCAAAGGTGGGTGCAAACTGGGTTAAGAAAGATTATTGTGACATTTTCCTGTGACTTTTTTTGTGCCTTTTTTTCTGTGACATTTTTACCTGGATTCGAAACAAAAGACTGGGACGTCCCACCAACCACGACCTACCTGCCAAAAACTGCAATGAACCCTCCACTACCAGCTCCAACAACTTCCTTCCCCTTTATCAACCCCTTCCCATCGTTACCTTTACAAATCCCCACCCAATCCCCAAACTCCAACACCATCTCTGGTAAAAAGGTGCGGTGCATATAATTAAATTCTTAAAGATTTTTGTTTTTAAAAATTGCTGTCTTAAAATAGAAAGTGGATTACATAATAGTACTGGTACAGCCACTGTACCACACATTAACTATGGTGCCATAGTCAAGAACTTCAAGAACTCTGTCCAAACCTAGGCTACTGAATGTTCATTTTGTTCAAGTTTGCTGAATTTCTTGGTTATTTTTCAAAAGTTTTGGCGTGATACACACAGGCTATCCCCTATTATTTCTGAAACAACTGCTTTTGCTGTAAAATGAGAAGTTATTGCTACTGGCTAATAACTGTACGTAGTGTGCTATGTGAAGCTTTTTCATCGGCATGTGAAGTTATGTTTTCCATTTACCACGAATTGCAATGAATAATGAGATTTTGGCTATGAAGCCCCCAGCAATGGGCCCTTTCGGCTATGAAGCCTCTTAAGACTGTAAAAAGGAATTGGTGTGGTTGGGCTAGGGTTGCCAGATTTCAAGATAAGCAATCCGGGACATTCTTAAAATCTCTCTAATACATAGACATCCCCAGATAAACATATTATAAATAGATACAGACGCAGTGAAAAACATCAAGCAAGTATTTTAATAGGATATAAAGAAAAAAAAATTTGTTAAACTAATATTTAATGCAAATTACAATAAAGAAACTGAAGAAACGGAAAATAATCCAGAAAATTTGTAATCATTACAAATAATTAAGATACCAAAGTACCTTTTTCATATGAACACTGAAGATAAATGAAAATAAGAAAATTGTATGCACAGAAATAATGAAAATTGAACCTTTTATTTTAGTTGTATTTCTCAGATGATTTTGCTTTCTTTAGAAGTTCCATATTTCCTAATACCTGCCAGTAAAATTCCTTGCAATGACAATTTATGTTCCACTTACACTGTAAAATAGCCTCTACAGTTGTCACATCCAATTTATTCCTCTCGTCAGTCCACTGAGCACTCATCATAGAAAAGACACGCTCAACATTTGCATTATGCGCAGGTATACTAAACAAATATTGACACAAAATTAATATCTCAGAATACTGTTCTTCGAAGTCGAACTGCTGTAGGATAGAAAGCCATTTTCATGACACATCTTGGTCATCCATTCTTCAGGTTTACTCTGCATTTGTTTATCAAGGAGTATTTTAAATGTTGACCACTGACAGAAAAGGATGTTGTCGTCAATGTTTACACCTTTGTTTTTAACACTAGACAAGACGATTGTATTTGTTCCCATGCTGGAAGTGTATCTAATAACATCCATGAAAAGATATCAAAACTTTCTAACGATGAAGCCCATTTCTTAAGATAGTCGTGGCAAGTGACGTAGTAGTTATCCACCTCAAGTAGGAATTTTTCATCTCTTGAGATGTGATTTCATCATCTTTAAGGCACCGTTTAACACTAAGAGGAATAAACTTTTCATCCATTCTTGCCTTTATTAAAGCAACTATTTCTTTTAAACAGCCAAGCACTTCAATAATGCTGTTATCTCTCTTTTCAATCTTCATAATCCTGCTGCTAAATACATACTCAAGACTGTGAACAAAATATAGGTAGGCTTCGCTCAGTGGATTGTTAAAAATCTAAAAGAATTTGAGAGCTTTTTCTTCAAAAGCAAAGAAAGATTTCAGTGCTTCAAATAATTTTTAGGATTCTCTCAACGGCCCTCATCAAAGAAAGCCAACGAGTTTTAGAATGAGAGAGAACTGATGCATATATTGAACACCAACAAAGTCGCAGAATTCTTTCAGTTTCTCAGTTCGAACAGTGTAAATACTAAAGTATGAAAAAACTTTAACAACGATTACTTCAACATCAATAGACAAGACATTGGCAGCGGTATGTGCAGCATTGTGGAGAATATGGGCTGGGCATCCTACACCTTCCATCGAGTCATTCATGCTTTCCTTGACTTTCGAAAAGACATTATTTGTGCCTTTACGTAAACGTCCACCAAAATTAGTATTAGTGTTATCGCCACCAAAAGCTACACATTTTTTAACATCGTCCTAATTCGATGAGGCTCTCTCTGCAGAAGTTTGAAATTGTTTCCGAGGTCTCATTTGGAAGGGATTTTACTCGCAATAATTTTATCTGCAAGCCATTCTTCCGTGAAAAATATTGTACAATCAACGGAAATATTTTCTCAGCATTATGGTTACTTGCATCTGTAGATATGCTATAAAAGAAGAATTATTTATATCTTTAACAACTTCGGCAATGCTATGTGGAGCCAGAACGTTTTTAATTATTGCAGAACATTTTGTCCTAGCACTAGAAAATTTGCTTGCAATTTTGGAATCAGGAAATACTGTTGGCAGTAGTACATTCGTGCAATCATTTTGAACTGAATGACTGATGATGGCAAACAGTATGAAAGGCCATGGCAACTTCTGCTGCTATTATCTTAGTTTCTTCATCTGTGTTTTTCTTGATCAAGAAATTTATTTTATCATCTTTTGAAGCGGAGGAAACGTTTTGTTTGTGCTTTGTGGTTTCTATGTGCCTCTTGATATCATTCTTCCCACCATGTTCAATAGTGAAATTGCAATAGCATAATCGACAGTTTGCTTCATAACAATTCCTGCCTTGTTTGATAAATGTCCATTCGCTGGAATATTCATCTCGAAACTTACATTTACGTTTTGACATCTTGTTTTAAAGATGAAAAAGGTAGGCCGTAGCAAACAGTAACGAGACACACACTTGAATGAGAGGCTAATACAGTACTGATGCAGGAGTGCAACTCGCCACTCACCGGACCGCAGCCAAGCAACCGAACAAGTTGCAAACGCGATTGACTGCGTCAGTCGTCACGTAACTTTTAGCAGCATCGTTGATTCGTTGGGTTATTCAAATTATATTTTCATCAATATAATTTCAACTGAAAACCATTACTTAATTTATTTTATAATGTAATGATCTTTATTTGATTTATTCATTTATTATTAGTCTATTTTCATTATTTACTTTTTTTATGATGAACGAAATCCGGGACAAAAGGCCGTCCCGGGAGGGTCTATCGGGACTCAGGACAAAATGATCAAATTCGGGACATGTCCCGCGAAATCGGGACGTCTGGCAACCCTAGGTTGGGCAGAAGGATGAAAGAGGTCCAGAAAATCAAAGGAATGAAGTACAAGCCTCTAAAGGAGAAACAAAGAAAACTCCGCAGTTGCACTAATGAGTAATAGTTACAGGGGTTGGAAAAGAAGCATAATGGAGATTGAAGCAAAGAATAAAAAGGGGTGCAGCTAGAGGCCGAAGGGATGCTGCAAACACCCTACAGTTATGCCTGCAGTGCACCGTGCGAGGAACACTGACAGCTCTACTGGTGACCGCCCTATAGTCCGAAGGCCCGATAGTCCGAAGGTCCGATAGTCCGAAAGTCAGCAGGCCCGATAGTCCGAAGGTCCGAAAGTCAGAAGGCCCGATAGTCCGACGGACTGTAATCAGCCCCCCCACCCCTCCATAGCTAATACGGCAAAATTGTAACCAGTAAACACCCATAAAAATACCAACCTACGACTATCGGACCTTCAGACTATCGGGCCTTCGGACTATCGGGCCTTCGGACTAACGGACTGTAATCGCTCTACCGACCTATGGAGTTGTAGTGGAGCAGATAAGCCATACAATCGTTCATTTAATTATACAAACATGAAATATGGCAGAAATACTCATTGGGGCAGCCTTTAAGAAAAAAGTGCTAGCCACCTGAAATTTCCTTGGGTGGCCATTTCCCAAGATGGCCGCCATATGACGATTATCGTGAAAAAATGCCAATATGTTTTTGTATGAATAGCCAAAGTTCAATCATTACTGGGATACGTTAGGGGGTTCTTTGCCATAAAATTGCAGCAATTACTTGGGAGAACAGTCCTTACCCTTAAGGAATCCAGTTTGCCTGCCATTTTCCAAGATGGCTGCCAGGTAAGCCTAGTGTGCTAAATGATCTAACTTTCTTGGTATTTCTACATATTTGTCCATATAACTTGATTTCTATGAGTATTTATAGCCATTTGTTGATAGATATAACTAAAAATATATATATAAGTGACAAATATACTAACTCATTATTAACCATGTCCAAACTTGAGAATAATGATTATGAGTATATTAGCATCTATTCTCCTCCTATCATTGTTGAACATCTGTGTTTTAGACACCTGAAGATGCATGACAAGGGCAGCATCTGATCCTGTCTTTTTACATGTGCACGTTCCACCACAGTCCGTCTTGCATCAACATTTAGTCAATTCCCGGCAGCATTTAGAAATCGGTTCAAGTGTGGTCCACACAATTCTCCAATTGCCATCCTCTTTCGTCTACCCACATCTAGAAGGACATTGAAGTTCTGGATCATGTTTAACACCTTGTCCCCAGATATGACCTGCCTGACAGGCTGCTCTTTTTACATGTTCCCTTAGTGCATTTTTAGTTGGCAGGATTAAGTCATATAATGACCTCTGCTTCAGGGTAAAGAGATCAAGTCTTGCCTCATCTACTGATGAGGTCGTGCTAGACCTGTCTTACATTAGAACTACAAAATGTCCCAGTACTTGTAGGTCAGACTCCTCAACCTCAGATGGGTTGTCACTGAGTTTTACAATTGTAGCCGAAACTTCATAAAAGACATTCCATGTCTGTCAAACTGTCTTTTTTCCTTTTCCATTGAAACCGCACCAAGTGGAAGCATGGAAAAACAACATTCCTTTGGAGTTTGGACTTCTCTGGTCCGAGAGTAGACGCAAGATCATGTAGGCCTATAGGCATCCACCTAGTGTGCTCTCTTTTGCCAAATCGGACCCACATTTTCTCGAGTCCCATTTCAGTGAGAGAAGGCATCAGAGATATGGCAATTACTACAGTGTCTGTGTCATTTGCATCAATCCCCAGAGACTTATAGCCCTCCTTAACTGCATGCCAGGCATGCAGAAATATTCCTGTGTCGTCTCTTCGTGAGTACAGGGTGCCAGTTCCTCCACACTCCTGATATTTCCAACACTTGTCATATGATAAGCTAATTCCATTCTCACGAAGCTTGTCATTTAATTCTCTTTTTCTTGTTTTGGCAAACACTTTCACCCCGACATATATGGGAAAATGTTTCACAGCGTTTTGCATGCCTGCAGGTTTTTGATCCTTCAGTATACTTAAGAGTAGCAGTTGTATTGTAAAAGTTGTGCAATAACAACATCTGACAGTACAACACCATGGTCCAGAGGGGACCTGATGTTAACACCATGCTCAATACTGTAAACAAACTGTAGAAATGCCTATGGAACAGTTTCCTTTCCAAGTCCTTCTTGTAAATCTTGACTGAATTTTGTCTTATGAGCAAGCGTTTCCCTTTGAATGATATCTGCAGCTTTAGCCCGATGAATAGCTTCACTGTACTTGCTAGTATCAGACAGAATTATGCCAATGTCTTTTCTGAATGTTAGAAGCAAATCACTCATTTTCCTATGGGCCTCAAGCTTAGGGATCTTAGAAAATAATTGCTCTTTTAACCTGGTGGTATTGACGTCTGGCGAGTCTTCACCTAGTTTTTGTAGCTGGCGCTTGTATAGGGAGTATTGTAAAGTCCCCACCCAACGGGCTTTCTATGGCGAACCACCCATTTTCTACGGTGACTCCATAACGAGATCGGGTCAAGCTAAAAAGTAGCCATATTTTATCTATGTAAATATGTATCTACTACTAACTCAATTGTACCTGTTGTCTTTGCACATGTATTAGAATATTGTCCAGTCAATTCTTGTCAACTTACCATTTATGTTAATTGTATTCATCTGTTATATTTAATACCAAGAGTAATTGACCTCAGGTCACCTGTATTCCATTGTATTCCTCTGTGTGACGTCCGCACACCGCTTTATAAGCAGCCTGTGCTCTGAATAAATCGTTACGGGCTGCTCTAGGAGCAAGAGCCTGTGCTGGCACAAGGCCAGCTAAATCTAAAACAACATGAATAAATCCCCGCTACCAAAATCACTTTCATGCATCATAATAAAGTTTTCATCCAACCTACCCATCTCACAGACTCTTCATCAACATAGAGTTACGGGCTGCTCTAGGAGCAAGAGCCCATGCTGGCACAAGGCCAGCTAAATCTAAAACAACAACAACATGAATAAATCAGACGAGAAGCGGTGCTTTCAACGTGGTTCCCCTAGAGTTCTTAACGATGACCGCAGGTTGTAGTGCAGAACTTCCACGTCGTACTTAAGAGAAATAGAAACATCAGAATTATGAGAGCAGATAAAGGAGGAGCCACAGTAATAATGAATACTAGCACATATCTAG
The DNA here is from genome assembly GCF_040412425.1 of Macrobrachium rosenbergii. Taxonomy (NCBI): domain Eukaryota; kingdom Metazoa; phylum Arthropoda; class Malacostraca; order Decapoda; family Palaemonidae; genus Macrobrachium; species Macrobrachium rosenbergii. The sequence goes on along the minus strand of NC_089786.1, from coordinate 46,740,243 downwards.
AGAAAGCATATTCACTTTTAAACAACACACAAACTTATCTCCGACTGGAATCACCTCCCATTGCCACTAAAATACAACAAGAGTTCAATAGAAAAATTAGAAAAATAGCTAAGTCTCTTGATGATCCTGACATTAAAAAGTTAGTTCTCTCTAAAATATCGTCAAAGACTCCCAGCATCCCGTATTTTTATGGTGTCCCTAAGGTACACAAACCCGACTGCCCATGAAGACCCATTATAGCTACATGTGGTTCCCCACAGAGTAATTTGGCGATATGGTTATCCCAAACTTTAAACCAGTTCCTAGGGAAGTTCTCTAATGCACACCGACAGCATTCTTACCAATTTATACAACGAGTCAGAGATCTGGGATGGGTTGATGGCATTATGGTAAGTTTAGACGTTGCGGCACTTTTCACAAACGTTCCCTTAGATTATGTAATCTCTAAGCTCCAGGAAGAATACGAACAAGGTAATATAGAACTCCCCCTACCCACTGACCAATTCTTTGCATTAATAAGACTATACATATCTTCCATGGTGTTTCAATTCAATAATCAAGGATTTGCGCAAAAAGGGGTCGCTATGGGCTCCTCTCTATCCCCAGTTTTAGCCAATATTTGTATGGAGTTTGGAGAGAGAGATATTCTCAACAGATGTGATAGGGAAACCACGCCTCTCTTGTGGGTCAGATATGTCGATGAAATTTTTGCAATCATCAGAGGGACAGAAAGAAATCTAACTAATTAGTAGAAATAGCAAATGACATCCTACCATCAATAAAATTTACCGTGGAAATAGAAACTGACTCCAAGTTGCGTTTCTTAGACGTATTAATCTTCAGAGATTCGAGTAGACAAAAGTTTAAATTCACAGTATATAGGAAGACAACCAACTCTGAAAGTTATATACATTTTTATTCTTTTCATAATAATAATATCAAAAGTAATGCAATAATGAACTTCGCATTATGAGCCTTCAAGATTTGTGATCCAGAATATATTAATGATGAAATACATCACATTACGGCAACTTTCAGAAGCCTTAGGTACCCCTCCCACTTCATTGAAAAGGTTATCTCATATGCCCGGAAGACTTATTATTGCCCTAAAGATAATAATATTAGAAGAAAACTTAATAGATTTTTAACCTTACCTTTTAATCCTAACATAGATAACATAAGTAAATATGTAAATAATAACCAGGATAATACTAAAATTGTTTTCAAATATACCAACACGATAAGAAATAACCTAATAAAAAACAACAACAATCATAATAACCTCATAGTACCAGGAGTATACAAAATACCATGTAAAGACTGCAAAGGTATATATAGCGGAGAAAGCAGTAGAGGGTTAGAAACATGTTTAGAGGAACATAGACGGGCTTTCTCATTACATTCTCAAAATAGTGCAATAGTTACCCACACATTCAATAACGATCATAGACCTGACTGGAATAGAGCCAACATCATTCGCAAAAGTAACAACGTCAACATAAGAAGATTAATCGAGGGCGCCGCCATAAATATAGGAGAATCATTTAAGGGAAACAAGTCATTCGTTAATGAGGACCCACTAGTTAACTTTCATGTAATCAAAACATTTATTAAAGGTTTTAATGTTAGGACAGGCTCCTACTTTCCTTCATCTGATGCTGCCGTTATCGCCGACATCACCCGGCAGACACCTTATAACAGCCGGGATTCCGAGGATGTCACCGCTAACAATGAATTACATACAGAACAACAACAACAGGTGAGGAGATCAAGAAGGATAGCCACGCGGAATATAAGAAGAGGAGAAGCAATCACCTAGTTGGATAGTTGACCGTCCTGCTTGTCGCCTCGTCGGTTGGAAAAACACATCGTTGAGGTCGTCCACTGGTTCCACGCTTGAAACTGGAGCTAACATATTTACTTATTGCGTCAATAATTTTTAGTTCGACTGAAGATGAACCCAAGACAGGGTTCGAAAGCTTTTGTAACTTTTTTGTAACTTTTATATAAAATCAACAAGAATACCATTGAATATTATTGTGGACCTGATATACAGCAATGCAGTATTTCATATTAATGGGTAGAATTTATGATACTTTAAAAATTTTAATTTCTCCCATACACTTGGCTACAAAAAAAGCAGATATACAATGGGTCTAATGATTACACCCAATCTAATGTTTTATTTTACAGCTTATTGTTGCAGCCTTGAGTTAATAATTAACCATCTTACTTTAAAAGTATTCCTTACACAAAAAGCCTACATGAAGTCAAAATGGAAATGCCTTTATTGCCAAGTACTCCAGGTCAAGAGATACACACGGGAGGATCTCCAAGACTATAAGAATGGATAAAAAAAAAATCTGTAACTTTATCAAACTGAAACTCAGTCTTTTTAAAAAGTGCACTGATAATAAAAATGCGCAGAGTGAGTGATGTAATGGCATTGTATATAATTAGTATACTGTACATAGTAAATTAATCACATAGTTGTTTAAGAGGTAATAAGAAAATACTGTGACATAACTAACTTTTTTTCTGTTGCTTTTACGCTATTAGCACAATATAGTTGTTGAATTTGTGCCAGGTACCACAGGGGGATACAACTTACAGCTTGCCTTTTGAAGCCCATCGCAAATTCTTAAAAGGTCAGTGATACGTAGTAGAGGTAAGGGAAATGTCACTACACTGTCACAGTGTCCTTGAAACCAGACATATCCCCATGTGATAAGCACCCAAGCCACCTTTCAAACCAAGCTGGGACGAGTTCAGGTCGTTCCGGCCGTAAGCACGTTTACGTGCAAAACAGGCGCTGTGTTTAACACCAGCCCCTCCTTGGGGATGTATGTAAAACATAAAATAATGACAATAAACACCATAAACATGATGGTAAATACGATAAACATAATGGTAAATACCACAAACATAACGTCCTACGTTGTTTTGGATGTTAAGGCCTAAATGGCTTACGGCTGAAACGACCAGGACCGGCTGGGACTTGATGGAACCAGGAACTAGATGCAGATGACTCAGCCGGTAGACCTGTGGGTTCCCCCAAAAGCCCCCACCCCTAAATAACAGGGGCAAGGTTGTTGCCAATGAAATTTATCAAGCCAAAGAAGAGGCTTGACCTCAGGACCACCACACTGTGGAGGCCAGGCAAAAGCGCTGAGAGTTACTCGACCCCATCTTGGTTATTCAGTGTCCCTTCTGTTCCTGGTCTCTTTCAAACAAGCTGCCTAATTTGTTCAGTTTCTTCAATTCTACCTTGTTCTGATTTTCAGACCCAATCAAGTGCAGGTGCAAAAAAAAAAAAAAAAGATCCACACTGTACACCTAGAAGGATCAGTGGTTAATTCATAGTAATTAGATTTTAGTCCATTAGGCAGTTTGGGTAAGCTCTCTGATAACCTAGAACTGGGACTCCATGGTCAGGTTAAAATTCCTTTATAATAATATCACAGAACCATATTTATAGACCCTAAAAAGGTTGGAATAACACCAAGAAGGAACTGGTAAAAAGGAAAGCACAAAGTTAGGCAGCTATAGACTGAAGGGGCTGATTCCTTAAACTGATCATGAAAAACAGGAAGAATTCCATGTGAAACACTAACATGGTCACATACGATTAATATAAGTAATTTCACCGTTTATTTGTCTTAGAAAAGCAAAGTCTCTCAATTTCATTTTTGCTTTACAGTCCTTTCAGTAATTTATGATTACTGATGCATCACCTCCACCACTCAACAAGAGCCACTTGTGACCCACTGAACGCCATTTTCGGCAATTCTAAAATAATTTTGTTATTTGGCTTTTGTTGTTTTTAATATACCACAATAAATTGTGAGAATTAAGCTGTAAAATCAAATCAGAGAGAGTATCATAGCTTCTATATTAACTTTACCACAAGGTTCACCGTTTGTATATTTAAAAGTTTGGAAACACAGCTTTTCAACTAACTTACAGTACCAGCATTCTGGGTTGGGTACGACAGTTTGATGGAATTATTAATAAATAATAAGGACCCATCTGATCTGAAAAGATGTGTTTACTGTTGAATATTTACAAAGTGGAATCGATATTCTGCACTGGCATAGTGTTTGCAACAATTAAGACAAATTTTTAGGCATCTGGTTATTCATTTTAGCATCCTCGAGTCATCTAAGGGCAAACCTTAATTTTTTTATTTTAAGGTCCTCCTGGATTCTGGTCTGACATACCGTGGCCCATTAGTGACAATGAATGAGCAAAATTTCCTAACCAAATATAACTGTCAAAAATACACTTATTTACTGGATTTTGTTGAACAAACTTGTACTTGTAAAAACTCAAGCATTTTTTAATTAAGTGAATGGAAATATGGTGATGCCCATCACTTGAGGTCCACGGGCTCAGGTTAATGTATGAAATCTTTGTCCTTGCCCATGCTATTACTCAAGCTGCCTATAAATTCTGATCCCTATTTCTGTGAATCATTTACCAAATTGTGGCATTTCACATTGAAGCCATGTGAATTGTTGCATAATCCTTGGATGGTTGTTGCAATAATTCAGTGCCTTTACCAATTCTTCCACATTTAATCCAGTTAGCTTCATATTTTGGAAGCAACTGTCCCATAATAACAAAAATGACACTATTATTTTTAGAATGTAAACTATCAATGAGGCAATTCTTTAAGAAAAGAACTTTCCATATTCTCAGAAATGAGTACAGGGTCCATGCAAAATATTCTTCTATTATGTACATCAAGAGATGCTCTGAAGACCAAAATCTGACAAAACCTAGTATATATCAATAAAAAAAATTAATCAGGAGTTTATCAGAGCCAGCATTCATGTTACAGTGATAGATTTAGTTTCTGCAAAGCAACAACACTATTACCCAGTAATTGTATTTTTGGATGCTTGTGGAATCTAACTATCTTATTATGATGAATCCTACACATTATGAAACCATATGGATCAGTCTCTTTAAAAGAGCTAACATTAATCCAAGATTCCTTACAGGTAGACAGCAGTGAGTTGCTGTGGATGGGATCTTTAATGAACCAAGATCTATTGTGTCTGGAGTTCCACAGGGGGATGTTCTTGGTCCACTGTTATTTTTAGTATTTAAAAATGATATGGCTGTTGGCCTGGAAAACAAGATTGTTCAGTATGCTGATGATGCAACAGTTGCGGATGTAGTAAAGTCTCCACTTATGAGAAATGAAGCTGCCCTCAGCCTTAATCAGGACATGGACCGGATCAGGGAATGGTGTAGTCGGAGGGGTATGAGGCTGAACTCCAGTAAAACGAAAACACTGCTGATTAGCAGATCTCGTACAGATTTCCCACCCCATCCTCTCCTTCAGGAGGATGGAACTTTACTGAATGAGTCTGAAGCTTTAAATATTCTAGGTGTAACTTTTGACTTACATCTAACTTTTGAGGAAGGAACATCTAATGAAAGTTTCAGCAAATGTCCCATGAAAGTTAGGTATTGTTTGTAAGGCCTCATATATTTACTGTATAACAGTGATACAATCAATGCAACATGTTTTAGGTCACATGTACTTCCTTTACACGAATAATGTTCTCCGGTGTGGATGTCTGCTTCTGCCAGAGATTTATCTCTTTTAGATAGAGTTGTTCGTGATGGTAGGTTTCTATTTCCTTATAGTAGCAGTTATGACTTGGACCAACGACGGATGGTCTCTTGTTTGTCACTTTTTCATACACTGTATTTCAATAGAGATCTTTCACATTCACAATTGACCCCTGATCCCCTTTTCCTGGCGAGAGCAACTAGATTCTCTGAACAGCAGCACCAACATGCAATAAATGTGCCTCGCCGTCGAACTTCTCAATTCCAGAGGTCCTTTATTCCTCACACCGTTGTACCGTGGAACTGCCTCCCAGAGGATGTCGTGCGGTTGGAACTTAAGACGTTCAAGCGAAGATGCAGTGCATTACTACCCTAATGCTATTCTTGCATCTAAATACATTTTATCTCATTGTTAATTCATTTTTTTCTTTTTTATTAAGTGAGATCTCTTCTTTCTGTATTTCCCTTACCTTCCTCTTACTTCTTCATAATGAACACCATATTCTTTGGAAGCTTGAATTTCAAGTCAGTGGCCCTTTTGGGCTTGTTCCATAAGAACAGGTTTCATCTACTGAATAATAATAAAAATACCAATAATTCAAGTTAGGGAAATCTGCACAAAGACTTTATAAAATACCAATTTATAAGATATTCTTGAATAAAAGACCATCAAAAGTAACATACAGTTTTTATTTTTTACTTTTGGTTAAATCATTACCACAAACTCTTAGAAAATTCTTTCTCACAGACTCTACAAATAAAAAGGATTTTAAAGCCAGTACTGTAGACATCACTACACACTGCTTTACTGTAAATATTTGTAAGATCTGTTACAAAGTATAGTTGAAACACAGTAACTTTAAACCATATGAGGCCTTATTCTAAGTGAGTGACTAAACTGTCGACAATATTTTGAGAACAACAGAGCTGACTCTTCACTAAGGATTCATACAAGTAAAAGTAAAACTTTGGAAAATTCACGATCCCACTTCATGGTAACATCAAAATTCATGAGTTAACAACCAGACAAAATGTTTATCTGAAAGTCGTTCAAAACTTCTGCTATTTGGAAAAATATACTGGACTGTAATGGGCTTGACAAAAATTATAAAAACTTTCCAGTATGACTTACATTACTTGAGTAACTCCTAAAATACTGAGACACAATATCTCAACAATCTATCTTGCATCAAATACAATAAGACGGGTCGTTCTCTTCTTGTAGAGGATACGATACCCACAGCTGCGACACCGCACTGGGTCACGAGGCCGCATCTCGTTATCAGCATGGCATTCTGAAAAATGGACCATCCAATACTTAGCAACTATCGTTCACTCCGTCTGAAGGGCTCTCTTATTTGTACACAGAAATACAGCAGAACAAACTTACCCAAACATACAGAAATACAAAATATGACTGGACAATAAGAACTTCATACAATCAAGAATATTGGGCACTCTTTCAACAGAATGGTACATGCATCAATAAGAAGGTTAACAATTTTTCTTGATATAAAAAACTGGCTGGTAATTACATGTGTGCAAATGGATATACTTTCAATTTAGAGATCTGATAAAGACGCAACCTTAACTTTGAACTGAATAAGACTTTAGCTCAGTCCAGAAAGATACAAGACAAATTTTCGATGGGAATCCTTTAATTTGGGTTCTCATGCGAAATTAATGTTCCCTAAGGTTCATGGCCAATGAATTCACTGTCCTCCATTGTTTGACTGGTAGCCTTAAAATTGTAAAGCTATTTTCTAAATGCAAGTGTAGCAAGTGATTTAACATCACATGCAAAAAAGTGATGAAATCAGATAAGGGGTAGTAAAGCCCAGCCACAAAAGACAGATATGGAGGTCAGGGGATACAAAGGAAGGGGTAGGGCATGCAGCTTTACTCTGCAACCTGATAAATTATGATGAAAGTGAAAACTAGAAGTAAGAGACTTTTCTCAATCAGTATAGAAAATGAGTGCCATTATAATAAGCACAACGGTAACCATACCTGAAGTGATAGACACTGGTACTTCTTCAAGCAATAAAATTTGAAGACATATAGGAAATGAAACCACTCAGAAGCGTTGATCATATAAATGCAATGCTTCTTTGTGGGTAATTTTTTTTTTTTCTTCTTTGTCGTCGAGAATAATATAGGCGAACTCATTCTGATTGTTGCTGTTGATGTTCCAGAGAAAAATGTGGTAATAAATGAATGGGGGTTATACTTCGCCAAACATAGTTTACTTAGAACTGGCTTCTCCATGACTATAGTCAGATCAGTTCATTTGCTGCATATTAATATATTTTATATATACACACACATATATAATATATATATATATATATATAAACATAGGTGTGAAAACATTCTAACTATTGAGGCTCTTTCTTTAGGGTAGGTCAACGATCGCGAAAACCAAAACCGCGGAGGTAAATTCAATGTGTATGATCATTTTTAATTGAGAAAATTGACAGTAAGTCAGCTAGCTTCTCCCAACACCACTTGCTATTCACACACCCACTGCGGAAATGGCATCTCTTCCAACGGTGTGAGCAGTCCATACCTGAGCATCAGGAAATTTGAATTTTGGGGCCTAATTTGAATGGCATACTGTATCTTTAAAATTTCATTATTTCAAAAAAACAAACCCCTACAGGCACCCCTCCAGAAAACGAGCTTCCTGAAAAACTTACGTATCAAGGCTGTATCTTTTATCGTTATTACTCCACAGATACGTTAGGTTCCTCAACCACCCACCCCCTACCACATCCCATGAACATCAAAATTCAATATCCGGATCTCCAGAATAGAAGAATGGATTTCAATTAAAATTGGTACGATTAGAGACCTTAGTGGGAAACCTCTAAAGCCAAAGTTTCGTCCCAATCAGTTGAATATTTCCAAAGTTATAAAGGACCAAATTCAGGGTTTTTATGTACTTTGAGTGGCTGGACTTCACTAACCACCAACTACCACGGCAGTTGATATTTCATCTCACTCAAGTGTCTGGAATAGAATTTTCGCACATCTTCCAAATACTGCTACAAAATTGTAATGTATACATGGAAAAGTGTAATGACTTTCAGTCACCAAGCTTTAGCAAAATCTGTCTGTCCCAAAGCCAAAGCTTTGCTAATAATATTTTGCTTTGTTTACAGTCTGCCAAGTTACCATTCAAGCTATTATACTCATTCTAATGTCATTTGAAGATATAATACTTTTACAGTGCTTTATTACAGCATACAGTATTATATAGAAAAAAATAAGTAGATAAAACTTAAGACAAAATGACACATTGCAAATGGATAAAAATGGTGTTAAAGTGTCACAAATGGCTTCAAGGTTGGATTTTGGATGGCTTCTCAACGAGTCACTAATGACCCAAGGAATTAATTTACAATCTCAATTTTGGGTCTAAAGATTTCTGTGTATAATCACTACAACTCATTTTTGAATAACTACTTCTGTAATTGCTCCATCATGCAACTATATAATAATTGAGGAAATTAATGCAAGTGAAATTATCCATTACAGAACAAATCAGGTAATTTATTAATGTAGTTTTGTGTACAAAAACACAGAGATGAGAGGTAACACAGGACAAGTTGCTCAAGCTCCATGTCACTGAACTAGTAAACTGGCTAAAGTCATTAAAAGAATAACTGTCAATACAGACACCACCCTACTTAAGAACACGCAACTTAAAAACACTCAGGCACAAACAAGTGGGATTGCAAATTAAAATTGCCACCTGTAAGCTCAAATTTGATTTTGCGTGCCTATTCTGTACACTGTAAAGAGTACTGTATGTGCAGTGTATTGTGTTTTAAGATGGAAAAACATACAGCACTGTATTGATTTTATATCACAGTTCAACGTAGAAACGGCCATAAGGAACATAACTCGTTTGTAAGTAGGGTGGCGTTTGTATGTGGAAACTGCTGTTTAAGCAAAACGATGGGCCCCTAAAAATGGCCAAACTCACCTCCACACACATATACCATGGCTACTGCTTTGGGTGCTTCAGGTTTTTCTGGTTTCTCCATTGCTGTCTTTAGTTAACCTGAAAAAGATATACAAAATGAAATCACAATTCCTGCTGTTTCTGTCTCCTATGCTGAATATCGTATGCACAAATTTTTAGTTTCTTTGCTTGTAAGAAGTGACAAGCTACTCAATGAGAACATTAATTTTCCATGATATGGTGCTGAGATAATGATGTCATGAACCCCCAATTACCATTCTCTTATAGTCTTCAAGTGTCTACATGACACATTAAACTTTTCAATAACCAGTTCTTTCATATGAAGATAAAAATAAAAAGATACCTGCAATTCCCCTTTTCCACAGCATGCATATCAAACAACCTAACTAGCCATAGCATGGGCTTTGTTCCTTAAACTTCAGAAGATTTAATTAGCCTAAGCCTCCACTGACTCTGGCTCTTGGGCAGCCCACATGAAATGCATTCCAGCTGCTTACTGATAGACAAATAGCCAATGCATAAAGGAAAATAACTTTCTCGGCAATCCTAGAAATTATAAATGCCAAGGGTGCTTCCTGATATGCCAATAGGTTAGCCTTCAAATTCTTAGGGAACAGAAATAACTTCATTTTAGTATATTTAGCTTATGCACCTAAATTTCTTAAGAAAAACACAATAATTGACCAGCACTTGATTATAGGTATCAGTGAAGACAGTGGTCACAAAAAATACCCTAATAATTGGGAGGTTTTTTGGGTGGGGGAAAACAGAAAAGTAAAATATGTGGCCTGATAGTTCTCATTCAGATTAAGGTAATTTTATGGAATGTTTTTAGGTAATATTACACTTAAAACCATTATCAGATTTTGGCCTTACCAATATCATTTTCCTATATTTTAACGTGTGCTTTGCATGTTTCTAACGTTCATTTCTTTCACTGTAATTTTACATAACACCAGCAACACTTCCATGAGTACCGTGTCTACGAGACCCACTGCAATGAATGGTAAAACATAAACAAAAGACTGTAAAGATCTTGATAACAATAAATTATCCAGAGACTTGTGCATGCATGAGTTTCCTACTAGTCATGTATAGGAGACTTAAGACCACAGCATAAAAACTCCAATATCAAATAATAAAGTAGAGCACAATAATACCTGTTTCTAAACAAAGGTAAAACTGAAGACTATTCAAGCACCCCTCTAGTTTGGTAGCTATCAGTTTATGTGTAAAATGGGCACCATGATTAATACCCGCCCCTTGGGGATGAACATAAAAACAAAGATAATACTGTAAATATCATAAACACAAACAAAAGGCATAAATATAAACAAAAACATAAGCAAAAGGCAGTAAATATTACGGTTCCTAACTGGCGGGAACCAGGCCGAGGTAGTAGTCTTCAGTTTTACCTAAACTAAATGCATGCACCAGGGTAAGGACCTCATATACGTACTAAGTTAGTTTAGGTGTGGTTGGTTGGGTCATTAACTAATAACACGAACATCAGAAACGTTCAAAGCTCACATTAAAACATACGAAAATTAGGCTATACTGCATTTACTCATCCAAAATGCAGTAGTAATTTAAAAGAATTTTTTCCAAAATAATTTTGGGGGTAGCATGCAGAGTGAGGGTCACGAATTACTTGGGGGGGTACAGGGGGGAAACCCCTGGCCAGGTTAGCACATGGTATCCAAGGTTAGGTTCGGCAAAGGTAAGTCTGGTTTGGTTATATTCCCTCTGAAATGCCCACTAGGCTTACAGTAGCCTTGAACCCCTACTCTACATACCCTTGGAACTAGCCTATCCTAGGCTGGGCATTATTATAAAAAAAAAAATTGAAATAATTTCTATTTTTCACAACATATGAACCTACATCTTCATATATAGGAGATTCCCATGTCCTGTGCGTGACACAGCTGACTGTAGACTCATTCTACTAAAATTCATAAGCTGTTAACTCACCCTATCCTGGACAGACCTATCCATGCTTAACCCAACTGGTTTCCAGCCTGAGCATGTGATAAGACGTCTTTGATGCTCCGGCATCTCATAGTCTCTCGATTAGTTTTGTGCGAACTTTAGGGGGTTTGTGCCTTTACCCCTTTCTTTCTACTGAACTTTTGTGCCTACGCTTAACAAGTGTCATAATCTAGCTTGCCGTTTTTGCCTCTATCAGAGAATAGAAAATACTCATCCTTCTATGCCGTTTTTAGTTTGTGTTTTCTTAGATAAAACTTTCTCCAGTGTTGTGTTTTTAGTAGTGTACAAGCACTACTATTTTTCATTGTTCTTTCATGTTTCTTCCATCACTTTGAAAGGGATTGGGAAATCGTCTTACACAACTGCCTGGGTAAGAAAATCGTGCTAATTGATATCTCTACGGATGTAATAGCCTACCGGGCAAGAAATATCATGTGCTAATTCACGTTGTATGTTCTAGTCGACCCCCTTTTAGTTTATTCTTTTGTTGGGAACTATAATGTTCCTGAAACGCCTTTTACAGTGAATGTGATGGGTGGCTATTTTTTTAGCAATATGTATATATACATGAGAAGAGGCAGAGACAAAAGATGTCACTGGTGTCCACAGGATTTTCCCCCTACTTCTTCTGTTCCCTTCTCCCATTCATATACCATCTCCGCTTCCCGTCACGTCTGAGAGGTGCCTTTTTTCCACACTGCCTTCCTCTGCTCCAAAGAAAATGCTACAGAAACCTTTTTGGCCGTAGCAGTCTCATAAGAGTTCCAGGATGGGAGTGCAATCGGTTGCATAACGGTGCACATACTGGACAGTAGTTGCGGGGGTATTTTTACGCAAGAGCCCCGCACGGATTATTACCTTGGAAATTGATTTTTCCTATACTTTTAGTGTTGCAGATGAAGGAGGTGGTGTTGTTTATTGTCAGTCAACTATTATTAACCTCATATCTACCCAACATGGTTGGGGACCCTTTGGGAATGCGGGATTTTGGAAACGATGGGAGAAAGACTGATTAAGAAGGGATTGGCTAAGGTAACCTATTATAAAATGAACTATACTAACCTAACATACTCTGACCTAACCTAACCTAACCTAGCAGACTGTGTTACTTAGTCAGGGGGCTGAGACTGACAAAAAAATAATGGTAAACTGTTAATAAGCAACCAAAATACCATAGGAAAAACAAATTTCCAAAGTAATACCCGATGCAGAGCTCTTGCTTAGTTCTACCACAGCACGAATCGTGCTGGACCGCTCTTACTTTTCTGGGTAATTCTATATATTAGCTCCGTGCCTGTTTTTACCTTTTCAACTGGTTTCTTCTACACTTTTAGGGGTTCTGATACTGGCAATGCATGTGTTTGTTATTGGCCAAATGGAATGTCCCTTCGCCGTGTTTAGTACTGGCCTGGGCGGGGTTGGGTACCCATACGTTAACAAGTTATTGCAATTGCAGGACGGGATATGAACCGTTCGAGACAGACGTAGCCGTGCTCTGTCTTGTGAAGATCGTGTATGGAAACCCCTTGTTGGATGGACTTCGGGGGTTAATTACAGGTTAATTACACTCGAGAGCCAAAAATTAAAGGTAAATTCATAATTAGCAACCAAAAAACTGTAGAACAAGTCAAGTTAGAATGCAGTCGCCGCCGCGGAGCTACTCTATAGTTCTACCCTTTTCTGTCCTTCCCTAACCCTAGGAGTCGACCGACACTCATTAGGCTACACGTGATACCTAACCCAATGGCTTATTCAGGCAGCATGTTTGCCAGTCTTTCTACAATACCTTACATGAGCTTCACACAGGAGAAAAACCACTCTAAACACATAAACTATATTGAATTACCTAAATAATATGTGCCTCAATATGTATACTTTTACCACACTTACTAAAAATAAAGTATAGTATTCATACCTAGTGTAAAAAGGTCGAGCAGGATTCGTAGAATCGTATTCTTGCTAATGCAAGACAATTCAATGCGTAGTGTTAGTAGTAGTAATGAACGGGAGGACCAATGCAACGGCACTCCGGTGACGTACCAGCTCCATTACGTTAACTTTCCTTTGCCGTACAGTCTACTGGTGCGTAGTTTTCCAATGTCTCTTGAGGACATTTAAATAGATTCACCCTTATATTCGTCATACAAGCTTTTTTTTTTAACTTTCACATATTACACTGAGTGCATTTAGTTCAGTACGAAGTAGTCTGAGTTTTCAGAACAAGAATTTCGTTTTTACTTTGACGCTTTGTCACAGAGCATAATTTGTAAAATTTGCTCATTATTGGATTTTTCTTTTGTGTTGCTTAGTTCCAAGACTTCTTTAATGTTGCCTTTATGTGTGAGCGTTTCTAAATGTGTCTTGTCTGTTTTCTAAAGTGCTTTCCTCATTCCGGTATGTAGGCCTGTAGGGTAAGCGGGAATTTTAACTGGGAGATATCGCAAACTTTTCTCAAAGTAGTTTATTCATACTCATAAATTAGGCATACACAATAAAAAAATTTAGTAAACTAAGGAAGAAGAGAATGGACAGTATACTGTTTACTACGCCTTATGACTTTCATTCCTTTTAATGCCTTCCATTTATTCTTTTTCGATAACAGAGCATGCAAGTACCCTCATGAAACTTATTATTAATTTTACTCATATTTCTTCAAATTTCTGTTGATTTTTATCATAACATTGTTTTGATTTGTACGATGAGTTATGCCGTGTGTGTTTTAAACATTCACTTTTCTTCATTACCAACTGGGAGTTAAACCCCTGGGTGTACGTACACACTTGGTTTTCAAAGAAGTGTAATATCTCATCAAAATATCTTGAATCATCTATGGCCCTTCAGATCCCCGTTGGATGGTTATAAGAGTCAGAAAAAACACAAGATTACCGATTCTTCATAATCAAAGAGGTGACCCCACGGGCGGTTACGAGATCGACCTGCAAAAATACGTTGGTTCCTGGTTCCCAAGCGCTTACTCCACAAACAGTTGCGGGCACACCATACTGATCACGATAGGCGACGAACTATTTAACTTTAGACAGTTTTACCAGCTTTTCTCTTTCATTTTGTTAATCCATGCTTCCTAATGACACTGACTTCACTAATTTGAGTGTTCGTTTTTAACCTTTTCTGCAATAGATACTTAAACTAACTCTGCAAGTATCCAGTTTAATGTACTTTTTTATTATCACTCCATAATCACTTCATTTTCTAATTACCCCAGAAAAGGTAAGGTGAATGGTAATACTATGCTTATTTTTACAGAATATTAACATGTAACTTCTACTTTTCCCCTTTTTTATCGTTATATAGGTTCCTCTTCCCCCTTTTACTTTTCCCACAGTTTTTTTTTTTTTACAATTTTAATCGTCTTTAGTCCTACTTTATTTTATAGTATTTCAAGATGTTTATTTTAATTCTTATCCATTATCCTTTTGTTTAAACCATCCGTTCATGACACCTCCTTTTCTTGTGGGAAAGCGAGTGAACCCGTAAGTGGAGATAATAACTTGTAGGTGAATAAGAGGCCTGGTGTGGATCTCTGAATACAGTCCTTTGGGGCACAGAATTTACAACTTCAGATTTAAATGTTGCATAGGGAAAGCGTTAAGCTTGCCTTTTAAAAGATGGAAGGTTATAATATTGGCGAAATCAGAAGCGGAAAGGAGATTCCAAATTTTTGCAGTTAATTCAAACCCCCATGTAACTATGTATAAAATTTGAAATGAATTAAGGTACAAGATATTCTTGTCATTGAAACATTTTTCATGGATGGTGTCACGAGATTGTAAAAATTATCTCTAAATTACCCCACACTTACATGTAATGCAAATTTACTGAAATTTATATTGATCTGCAATATTTCTGCAATATGAGAAATAAGTCAGTATAACCAAGGCGTGCATGGGTCTGCGCGTGCGCGCATTCTTCCTCAACATTTCATCAGCAGCGTGTTTCGATTGATCAAGATCGAGACTACAGACTAATGTACCTTCAATTACAGTATTTACTACCTGCGAACTCTTTCGCAAATGATTCAATTTCTGTTTAATGTTTATTATTGAAAACCTGTGGAATTGACAAATCTGGCTCTGAAACTGCAGACATTTTCAATTTGCTGTAAAACAATCTGGGCGTTGCATCGCATGACATAATTACACCCGTATTGTTTGAGTTGCATGCAGTGGCGTCGCTATGGCGGGCCAAGGGTGGCCCGGGCCCCCCCAGTCAGATGCTTGGCCCCAACACTGCCCCCCCTCCCCCAAGTTGAAATTCCCTTTGTAGCTAAACTTTAACCCTTTGGTGGTCAAAAGCAGAATTATAGTTATAGGTTTTTAACACAAATGACAAGTTCCTCATTGGACGGGTTGGTATCGTTCTTGGCTAGCAATCTGCTGGGCCCGCGTTCGATTTTCCGACCGGCCAACTGAAGAATTAGAGAAATTTATTTCTGGTGATAGAAATTCATTTCTCGTCATAATGTGGTTCGGATTCCACAATGAGCTGTAGGTCTCGTTGCTAGGTAACCAACTTGTTCTTAGCCACGTAAAATAAATCTAATCCTTCGGGCCAGTCTTTAGGAGAGCTGTTAATCAGCTCAGTGATCTGGTTAAACTAAGGTATACTTTTCTTAACACAAACGACATGTTCGTTCATGATATTTTGATCCAGCTTAATGTTATCAACTTATGCATGAAGCGATTGAAACTATAGTCACAGTTTTGAATAAGTGCAATGCAATTTGTTACTGCTGCTTCGAGTTAATTTCCAGGGAGAGGAGATGAAGAAGAGGGAATGGTATAGGTTGAAATTTTGAAGAGATCCGGAGTCATAAGTCTTCTGTGTTTTTGATGATATGCACTAGGCCTATTTTCATATATTTACATGACGAGGATATTATACCATGGTTGAAATTTAAAACTTGATAATAGAAATTAGGTTAGTGTTGAATATAAGGTTGAGAAGAAATTTACATTGCAGTATTTGATTCATTTCCATACAGTAAGTGTTGAAAGTTAATTGAAAATTCAGCTCTATCATTTCAAATACAGGTTTACTAATTGCTAATACTATTATTTTCCTTCATTCGAGAATATTATATTTTACTAATTACAGAATTGATACATTAGTTTTATTTAATCTTCTTTGACTCTTCCAAAAAATATCTTGGCCCCACCTGGGGTTCCCACTGATGGAATGTCAGCCACGCCACTGCACTGGTTGCATGGACTCCGTATCGAAGCTAGAATAATATTTGAAAATACGTGTAATAACTCGCCGGGCCCGGGCTATCAAGGCTGGTTGTCCAAAATATCTGAATGACTTGCTACGTATGTTACAGCCAGTGGATGGAGTCAAAAGAAGAATAGCACAGATGGTCTTGAGTTATTTGAGATAGATGCAATTCGAATGATGAATTTAGAGCCTATAAATTTGCCGCTCCAAGGCTGAACCGGTAATAAGATTGTACAATAACCTTCCACTTGATCTCAGGGGGACAGAAAATATCAAGTCGTTCAAAAAAAAAAAAAAAAAATGGCAATTTTTAGTTTTCTGTAAAAGAAAACTATTGCGCCGGATTTGTCTGTCCATCCGCACTTTTTCTGTCCGCCCTCAGATCTTAAAAACTGCTGAGGCTAGAGGGCTGCAAATTGGTATGTTGATCATCCACCCTCCAATCATCAAACATACCGAATTGCAGCCCTCTAGCCTCAGTAGCTTTTATTTTATTTAAGGTTAAAGTTAGCCATAATCGTGCTTTTGGCAGTGATATAGGATAGGCCACCACCGGCCGGTGGTTAAAGTTTCATGGGCCACGGCTCATACAGCATTATACCGAGACCACCGAAAGACAGATCTATTTTCGGTAGCCTTAATTATACGCTGTAGCGGCTGTACAGAAAACTCGATTGCGCCGAAGAAACTTCGGCTCAATTTTTACCTGTTTTCTGAGTGCCGTGACTATGTGGACTCGTCAGTTGATATAGAGTACTCCGTATAAAAAAATAAAAATTTCAGAATGTGTCTGCATTTATATATGACGAATTGAGTTTGCTGGTAACTGAGACCTAAAAAAAAGTGGGGGGGAATAAACATTATAAAGTTTCGTAACATTTCCGTTAAGATGACGGCAAGCATCTGGCTGAAATATAAACAAGTAAAAAATGCGCCAACGTTTCTTCGGTGCAATCGAGTTTTCTGTACAGCGTATAATCAAGGCCACCGAAAATAGAGCTATCTTTTGGTGGTCTCGGTATAATGCTGTATGAACCGCGGCCCACGAAACTTTAACCACGACCTGGTGGTGGCCTATTCTATATCGTTGCCAGGCGCACGATTCTGGCTAACCTTAACCTTAAATAAAATAAACTACTGAGGCTAGAGGGCCACAATTTGGTGTTTGATGATTGAAGGGTGGATGATCAACATACCAATTTGCAGGCATCTAGCCTCAGTATTTTTTAAGATCTGAGGGCGGACAGAATAAAGTGCAGGCGGACAGACAAAGCCGGCACAATAGTTTTCTTTTACAGAAAACTAAAACACCACTGGAATCTCTACATCTTTGAAGTATGTTTTGGCCAACAGTTTTTTTTTATTAAATTGTCCATTTTACTTGAAATTAAAATATATTATGTGAAATTTTGTTTCACTTGATTTTTTTTTACTGTTTATGATGATATTAAGGAATTTCGTTAATTTTCTGTAAAACAGGGCCGAAAGGACGCTGCAAAGAACCTTAAGTGGAGCACTGTAAGCATTGCTTAAGGGTCTTTGCAGAGTCCTTTCGGCCCTGTTTTACAGAAAAGTAACGAAATTCCTTAATAATATCATGAATTTGTGAGTCTCTTCCATCTTACTTTCCTCAGTCCTCTCACAACAATTGTTTGGTAGCGCAACTGCGAGTTTTTCCTCTTGGTACACCTTTCAAACCTCCTTCACTCCCATTTTCCCTTTCAACGCCGAATGACCTCATAGGACCCAGCGCTTAGCCTCTGTCATAAATTTGAAGCTCCATTCCACAGCGAAGGGGCGTGCACCAGGAGGGGAGGGGGGGGGCTTGGGGTGTTTGAGCCCCTGCCCATTTCCTTCTTCATAGCTAAGGAGCCTTTTTTGCAAGAAATAATAATTTTATTTAATCATATTATTCATAGGTTGATTAGTATTGGACCAATATTTGTAAATAGCATATTTCCGCCTAACGGCCAGGAATAAGCTTTCTATAATAAAATGTATTGAATTTAATGGATTTTAAGACTCACATTACCCTTTCAGCATTTCCTCTTTTTATATATATCGTATATTATTATATAATTGTAGCATATAAAACATGGCAATTTCATTTTCAAAAACTAAGGGAGTGCCGTTTTTCCACTTGAGCCCCTCTCCTTCTGAAAGTCTGTGCACTCTTATGCTACAGTTGGCTTGGTACTAAGAAGCATTGGGAAAGTGGGTTCCGTTCTCAGCTAGCACTCTGCTGGCCGCGAGTTCGAATCTCCAACCGACCAATGAAAAATAAGAGGAATTTATTTCTGATGATAGAAATTCATTTCTCGCTATAATGTGGTTCGGATTCCACAATAAGCTGTACAGTAGGTCCCGTTGCTAGGTAACCAACTGGTTCTTAGCTACGTAAAATAAATCTAATCCTTCGGGCCAGCCCTCTCTAGGAGAGCTGTTAATCAGCTCAGTGGTCTGGATAAACTAAGTATATTTAACTAAAATCAATAGTTGGAGAGGATGGACGGCAAGACTTGAAGACAG
The DNA here is from genome assembly GCF_040412425.1 of Macrobrachium rosenbergii. NCBI lineage: Eukaryota > Metazoa > Arthropoda > Malacostraca > Decapoda > Palaemonidae > Macrobrachium > Macrobrachium rosenbergii. The sequence continues at coordinate 46,720,913 of NC_089786.1, read as the reverse complement.
GAAGAGGGAAGGGAGGTCAAGCAAAAGGCTACAAAGGTAACGAGAAATACCTCTCCGTCAGTTGACGATACAAATCCCAGAGTGATTGACAAGTGACAAAATCTTCCCCACTTGACGAAATCGCTCCGCGCATGCGCGAGTTATGTGGATATGAAAGCAAAAAGCAGAGGGTTTCATTACAGGCGATTTCGTGTGTCACCCGCGTTCACATTTCAGCCCCTGATAAATTTGAAATCTCACACGCCATGCTTTTAGGCGTGTCTAAGCGTGGACGCTCGAGTTGAGGGCGTTGTCCAACGCTGTCTGAACCAGTCTATAGACCTCGGTCTGAACGACGCGATCCGTCCAATGACAGTAATTGCCTCTCCTGCGTAATTTTGACGTACGTTCGCAGTCTATCGTTCCGACAATTTTCTCGTTTGTCTGTCTGTCAGTCTCTTTGTGCAGTGTGAAATTATTCAACTGTATTCCGTATCACTTTTGTTTTAGTACTCTCTGTCTCTCTCTCTCTCTCTCTCTTTCTCTCTCTCTCTCTTTCTCTGTATTACAAACTGTTTCGTTTATTTAATTTTGATATCTCTCAATATCTAAACTTATTTTTATGTGCATTGTGTCTACGACTTTCGACTTTTTAAAACTATTTACCATAATAATTCCATAAACTATCAAATTTTGGGAAATGTTCCGTCCAGTTGTCGTTCACACAAGGCTCCTAAAAAGCTAAACTCTATAGCAAGTTTCAGGCGTGCTTGAAATTTGAGAAAATCATTAGTTTTAATTAAAACTAAACTTTTTATTAATTCTTTTAAAATTTACTTGAGGGTTAATGAATACGCAGTGCCCATATTACAGTCCCAGTTAAAAATACAATACTAACATCAGGCGACTAATACTAACTGCGGTAGAATTTGTTTTCCTATTTAACTTAAACTCCACCAGGTGAAAATATTTGCTATAATCAAGTTGTTTTTCTTCTTGCAATTTTATTTTATTAATCAATGCTCATTGAAGACGGAAAAATCACTCATTATAAATACGAAATGAAATATTAAGCAGAAATGAGTTAAATACCAGACTATTTTGTGTGTGTGAGTTTAACCCACTATTTTGTTAATTTCATTTTTCTACCTTTTCTCTTCAGGCTGTAACTCCTGGTAGGTAGAGTTCTCATTTCAGTTAGAGTAAACTCTTGTATCAGAGTAACTTTTTTTTTAAAGAGTAAGCATTTCCGTTAAGGTTAAAACTTTTTTTTTGCAAACGTGGCAACACTGAAGCCCTAAACTCAACATCAGGGGCAGTTCAAAAATTACGTAACACTTTTTTTTGGTAATTTTCGACTCCCCCTCATAGCACATGTCCAGAGACCCCTAGAAATTTATGTAACACCAGACAATCGTATCTCCCCTCCCCTTTGAATTATTATTCTATGTCATGTAATGCATATATTAGAAAATGTTGAAGTACAAACAAGAGTTGTGTTTGTGATAATCTTTAAACATATAATTATGCAAAAAAAATTAAATACCATATTCTTAATCTTCTTTTAACGTGCTTTTTTTCCCCATTTTGAAGGACTTTTTGATTTGGCTTTGGGGTAGACCGTAGTCTCGATCGGCTGCCCTGCCTGACATCGCTTAGAACCCGGTAGCGTATGGTACATGTATCATACCAGACCCAATGCCCTTTCTCCCAGCAGCAAGAAGTTGTTGTGCGGGTAGGTCGAGAGTTCGAGACGTGTGAGATGTTTGTTATGTTTTTAGAAGATGTTGGAGTGGCTTTGTTTTGTGTGTGTATTTAGTCTGTAACACCCATTTGCTTTTTAAGCAAACCTATCCGTTGATTACATACATAATCCCGAGGTGTGTACAGGGATAGCAAAGTGTCCGCCTCTCTGATCAGTCAGCTGCGGATTTGAACCCACGCCACAGACCTCTACGAAGTCCGAAGCAGCTGCTGCTGTAACCGACTGTGCCATCGAGGCTCCTAAATACCATATTCTTAATATTACTACTAAAATATGATAAAAGTTTATTGCAGAATCTTTACTATCTCTCTTTTGTCCTTCTATATTTACATCTTTTCAAAAGACACGGAGGAAAATAATCTGAAAATGTTATGTAATTTATGGCTGCACCCCATCCCCCCCCCACTATACACTCATAACACTTCACTATAACCCTCTTCCCCCACAAGGCGTTACGTAATTTTTGAACGGCCCCTTGCATGAGAAACAACAACCTCGAACTCTGTTTACTGACATACATGATAAGAAGTCAATCCCAAAACCAGCTTTATGGGAGAAACAACACAAATTTGCAGTCGCGAACGCCATATTAAACTAGAAACAACAAAATATGCGTTCCCAAACGCAATATTAGACGAGGAACATGATATAGATACAAACTTGAGCTTCGATTTTTAAGAGATTTAATGAGAACCAAGAGAGAAGTGTAGGTGGCCGGTAATAATCACAGGGGATAAATTCACAATGTTTCTTGGGGGTCACTATCTTTTTGATATTTACAGTCTTTTGTTTATGTTTATACGGAAATCCCTCAAGGGACTTGTACTAAACACGACGCAAAGGTAGATACATACCAGGTTAAAGCCCTTTGGGGGTCACTATCTAGGAAAGATTATAGTGATTTTTTTCTGTTACGTTTTTCCTGTGAATATTTTACCTGGATTCGAAGTGTAATATCAAACTACATACTATATCAGAAACTAATGATAATTGCAACCTGAAATCCATATTATACGAGTAGGCCTAAACAACAAAAATTGAATTCTGAGTGCCCTGTTATACGAAATATATAACAAATATGCAATATGGAATTCCTAATTAATAGAAAAAAGATGACAAAACGCAATCCTGACTATATGATAATATATAAATCCTGACGACAAAATTCTCAGTCGATCCGTTAGTAACGCACACAGATATATATATATATATATATATATATATATATATATATATATATATATTTATATATATATATATATATATATATATATATATATATATATATATATATATATATATATATATATATATATATATATATATATATATACACACACACACACACACCATCAAAAGAAAGAGAAGATCACTGGTGAGGGTAAATAATATCTGGAGGCGTTATCTGTATACCAGCACTATACTACTATGCAGTCCGGTGGTCTTCCAACAGGGCGGCGCTGCAGCGACTTACGGACATCTTGAAAGTCTTTTAACTGCTATAGTGAACATAGGCTTAGTGCGGTTGTGATTTTTTTTCTATCCTGATCGCAATAATGGTACAATGCGCGGAGCGGTAGAACCTGTAATTAACCCCCTGAAGTCCATCCAACGAGGGGTTTTCATACGCGATCTTCACAAGACAGAGCACGGCTACGTCTGTTTGGAACGTTTCATATCCCGTCCGGCAAGTGCAATAACTTGTTAACGTATGGGTACCCAACCCCCACCAGGCCAGTACTAAACACGGCGAAGGGACATTCCATTTGGCCGACAACAAACAGATGCACCGCCAGTATCAGAACCCCTAAAAGTGTAGAAGAAACCAGTTGAAAGGTAAAAACAGGCGCGGAGCTAATATATAGCATTACCGGTCTCTGGAACATAAATATAACGAATTGGCCGCATTCTTTATGACTGCCTCCATCCCAGGCATTTCGAATGACACTGACAACAAGACTCGGAACAAATCAAATTATGCAGGAAATCGGTCGCAGTGATGGCAGGGAGACGAAGACTTTTCAGACTGCAGTCGTTATTTTATCAAATTTTGATTTAATATTACTAAGGTTTTTTATATGAAATAATATAATTATTCATTTGATAGTATATTTTATTAGATATTAAAAAAATGCTTTATTGAAACAAATTTTACATAAAATATTTGTGTTTTGTATGACTGAAATAACTAATTTATTACTCTAATGACTGCCCGCTTCTTGTATATGTGCAAATTATTGAGATCCTAAATATTTTTGAGCTAATGCTTATAAAATATCCCAATTGAAGTGAATACTTGGTAGATGTTATCGTAACATAGCTAGGTAAGTGATTAGTATTATCTTGCCTTCCTAAGTTGCTACATAAAAAATGCTTTACGAGTAATTATATTATAAAGAACCTTGTAGGGTATGGTCTATATGCCAGTGGTTCTTAACCGGGGGGTTGGGGGCGGCCACAAGCCCCAGGGAAAAATAAAAAATTTTCTAATTATATTCGTTATTCTCTTAACAAGAGTCGCTAAGAAGCAGTGTCAATTATCTCACTAAGTCATTCCCAAAAGAATAAAATCACCCCTTCTCTTTGACTTTTTTTTTTTTATTTCACTTTAAATCTGGGATGGAATTTTACTCATAGCTGCAGGAGGGGTGGTGATAGGACGGTTAAGAGCTACTGGTCTATGCCATAATTTTTTCAATTTTTATATATCAAAGGCAGTGTTAGATTGGTTGAACAAAATGCATATCACCAAACGTAGTTTCCCAGCCCGAGAAGAACCCTAAAAGAGTTCAGAGGTCTGGTTAAACAAATCATTTATAACTAACTCTCAACGAAATGCCAAAACGTCACACTTGGGGAGAGTGTTTCAGGATGACGTAAGGAAAACGTAGAAAATAACCATTACTCGACTCTAAGTAAAAATAGCTTTATTTTTTAATTTGTAGTAAATCCTTTCTGTGTCAACATGTCATACTCTCAGCATATTATTGTGGCACATAAGTGCAAAGGAGACTTCAGTTTTAAAATCGCAACATCATTTATTTCATGTATGCCGCATCATATACCGTAAAAGAGAGCTTGTCCGTCATTGAAAAGGCTTAGTAGTAAGTAGCTGTGTAAGTTACTGGTTGTGTCAACAAGTCTCGTCTTTTAAACATGTTGCTATGAAAGTATTTTAGGAAAATTTAACCAAATCCTAGAAAACTTCTATTACTCTCATCGAAGTGAAAAATATATTTTTTTAAATGTATGTTTTCATCGAACCACATGTCTCATAGATTGGTAATAGTAAGAAAATGAAATTTGGCAATTAGGCTAGACCTATGCCATTTGGTAAAGTGATACCCATCATTTAAACTATTCTCTAAGTACAACTTGCTTTCGGATATATATAAAGATAATTTCTCTATACTAAGACTTATCGAGGCCTCACGGCAAAGAAAAAGTATCCTTTAAGAATGGTAACAGCAAGAAAAGAATCTTAACCCAGCAAGTGCTAGGCCTATGCCTACGGATTCTGCATGTATTTTAATTGGTCGTTATGGAAAATAAGTCAAAATTGTTTTATAGTATTCCTTATCTAACAATTCTTTCTCAGTATCGTTCTAAAGAAATGACTGCTAGCTTTTTCTTTCGTCAGTTTTGTTTACAAGATGCCGAGCATGGTGGGAAAACATCGTGTGTGTGTGTGTGTGTGTGTGTGTGTGTGTATATATATATATATATATATATATATATATATATATATATATATATATATATATATATATATATATATATATATATGAACTGCAATCTACTTTATATTTTCAAAATCGTTTCAGAACTAAAAATCGATTCAGATATATGCAGATTAAAGTACATGATTTTTTTAATGCAAAATTTTGTACTTTATATAAGTCAAAATCTTGGGCTATTTCTTTTTTTCAAGTATAGTTCCTTTTGCGTATAAAGAATACGACTGCTTAAAAAGGGGATGAATTTTTCTAATCAGATTATATTTGGCTTTCAAATATCTGAGATTATACAGATTAGAATGCAAATTTATTATCTTCAACTGATAGACCTCAGGATAGAAATATTTCGAAGTACATTTTAGTGATGGTTAATTTACTTTCGAAAAATATATTCTATCGATAATTAAACAAGTTGGGTAAAAATGCAAAGCGGCCTTAGTGCTTCATCTATACAGCATAGTATGGCCGGCCGCGATCACACGCTCGGAAGGGAGATCGCCACTCTATGTTACTGACGCTCTATGGTTTCCTGGGGCCCAACCGGTGAGAGTTTCCTCATCACGCTTTCGTACCTGCCCTTAATGGCCAACGACGTACCTGTGGATGTGCAACTGATGTGCGGAGATAAACGGTCGAGATAATTAATGAGTTCCGGTTGGAAAATCTGCTTTCATGTGGTGCAACGATATGCAAATACCACCGATGGCTGCCTTCTGAAAGCATACGTTCGCCAACTACCGCCATTTTGGCACTCTCCATGAAACCGTCTCATTAATTCTCTCGACATTTTTCCGGTCTGCGTACGAGGAAGGGCCCCGCCCTTTTCTCTTCTGATTTCACAATTGCGCACAGGATACGCGTGAGGCTCTGAGCATGGAGTCTGTGGGCTTCGCGTTCAGTTAAGAGCAGACTAGGCTATGCTTCTGGCTTCTTCGTGAAATCAACAAAAGTAGTCTACACTTTTCGTGTCTCCATGACCCAAGTGGCCAATTCGATGTCTTGTTTGAAACTTCAGAAATAATTTAGGGGACTTTCTCACACGCTCTCAATAAGGGAAAATAGCGGATAAAAAGAGTAAAGGAAATCTAGTATTCTCACATTAACTTCCCCAGCTTTACTTCCTGACCACACCTTTAAAAAAAGATTGTACCAGAAAGATTTTATCTAGAGGCTTCATTATTGTCTTCGTCCATGTGAATGATGAAAGTGTTCGTGAGATTTTTCTTCTTCTCTTTTTCTCTCTCTCTCTTTACTCTCCCACACGTGGAAAATGACCTCGACGAGGTAATCCCAACCCTGGGATGCATGGAACCATTCCATAGGTAAATCTACAGAGCTATGTGCCGGCTTTTTCTGTCCGTCCGCATTTTATTCTGTCCGCACTTTTCTGTCCGCACTTTTTCTGTCCGCCCTCAGATCCTAAAAACTACTGAGGCTAGAGGGCTGCAAATTGGTATGTTGATCATCCAACCTCCAATCATCAAACTTATCAAATTACAGGCCCCTAGCCTCAGCAGTTTTTATTTTATTTAAAGTTAAAGTTAGCCATGATAGTGCGTCTGGCAACGATATAAGCCAGGCCACCACAGGGCCGTGGTTAAAGTTTCATGGGCCGCGGCTCATACAGCATTATACCAAGACCACCGAAAGATAGATCTATTTTCGGTGGCCTTGATTATACGATGTCCATGTTTACTTGTTAGTACTGTCCTTAAAGTCTAGAGTTGGGATCATAGGCCTATTTCTATAATGAAACCCTAGGCTCTGTAATTCTTTCTGTTTACATTATTATTTTTATTATCGTTCTTCTTCTTCTTCTTCTTCTTCTTCTTCTTCTTCTTCTTCTTCTTCTTCTTCTTCTTCTTCTTCTTATTATTATTATTATTATTATTATTATTATTATTATTATTATTATTATTATTATTATTATTATTATAAAACAAGCCAAAGCAATAACTAATTTGCACGACAGACTCAGATAGAAGAGAATGGAAGTATAAGAACAGTGGACGAGGCAAGGAAAAGAATTTTACAACGGTCAACCATAGACAACTGAAGATTTGCGCATGAAGAATCCATGAAAAAATGATCTATGAATAAACAAAACGACTGATGAAGGAGGCCCGCTGGTGAGAGTTCACTCCTCGCCTGTCCATTAGCTAAAAGTGTAAGGAAATGAGATTTCATAAATTACTATATGTACAATTTCTAAGTCGTTAAGTAGAGCTGTTCTATTGGTCTAATTTCTTGTACGTTCAGTCCAAATATTATCTGTTATTTTAGGAAGTAGTGCATTTCATTGTAAACCTAAGCACGCAAACAAACATACACACACAATTACTGTACACAAACTAAAAAAAAAAACAGTCCGTCGAGGAAATATGTCAAAATATAAGGTCATATACAATTTCTCTGTCCATTATAAGTGTGTGTTTGAGTGTATTCTCGTGTGCTCATGAGCGTGCGCATGCTTAGGTAAGTACGCATACTCACAATAATTACGCTAAATATACATTGCATAAGGGAACCAGTAACAGAAACCACCAAGAATTTGGCAACAAAGTGTCTGTTCCCCAAGGGAGGAGAAGCAGGAACAGGCCCCTAGGCCTAGGGTTGGAGGTGGGACCTGCGTCGAATTTTTGGGGGGTGTATGTGTATATGTGTACACACAAGGGGTCCTGGGGATCGAGAGAATGGAGGGGAAGGATGCGGGTGTAGAGGGAAAGAAAAAAAAAATGGAAACTTTCTCTTCAGTTTTGTGGGAATGGGTTTGACGGATCTGCGCCAGACGTCTCCTGGTCTAGTTGGTGAGCAGACACAAGGCTGAAATCGCCGTCTCTCTGCCTCTGTCTGTCTGTGTGATGTTAGATTGGTTTGCAAAACACCTGCAGGCGATGAAGATAACGTCCGATAACACGCAAAACACATGTTGACCACAGAGAAAGCATCTGTTGTCCGAAGCTCCTGCGTGCGTCTCCTCGTGGCGTCAAAGATAGATAACCTCTTTCGGTAGCCAAGTAAAGTTCTATTACCATCAAAGATAATCTTGTTCCACTTCAAAGATAACATCGAAGATAACACAATCTGACGGCTAAGGCGAGGAAATAACTACAGAAATCGAAGGACCCAAATAAATCCTCCCAAATCAAGAAGAAGAAGAAGAAGAAAGGAGATTCTACAAAAAAGTTCTGCATCATTTCGATGTCATGAACATTGACATCACATGATTCAGAAAGTTCTGCGAGATATTATAGGTAAGTTTTCCTTGCGCGTCGTAAATTAGTTTGTAAAATAAGTGTTTGTGAAATATGTCTGTTCATAGAGTTCAGGAGTACGTGTAGTAATATTTTATATAAAAGCATTCTGCGATCAATAACTGATCATCGTAATTGACAATACCATTATTTGGCTACTACTCCTACCCCTACTTTTATTATTATTATTTTATTATTATTATTATTATTATTATTATTATTATTATTATATGGTCGAATACGCATAATCATCTACGCACAGTGACATTCAGTTGTTACGCTAGATGCACGTTCCAATAACGACAATTATTGAAGGCTTTTACTCGGCTTTCGAATCCATATTCTTTTATTCCTTTTCACCGATTCACTGTTTGACTGACAAAACAGTCAGTAATTCCTTAAAAGGTTGACTGACGTTTTTTTACTCAAATTGACTGGGTTGACGGATATTCAGAGACTGTTTTGAACGGTTGACTGGCGCTGCATGGCTGACGTACGCGTTGATATATTTTATGACTGACTGGCTAACTTATGGAGTCTTCTGTGTGACTGATTTGTTATGTTGCTGATTGGTTGACTTACTGAATAACTGATTAAGCCGTACTGTCATTGTTAGAAAAATGTGTACTCTCTTTTGTCCAGTTTTTTTTATTATTTTTTAAAGTTGCCGGTAAATATCCACAGCTGATATCATAGCAACCAACGGTTGGTGCTGAGCAAAAGCTTCCACTAATCACGATTATCTTCACTGATATCGGCTGCAGATATCAGCTACAACATCAGCTAATCTCTCTCTCTCTCTCTCTCTCTCTCTCTCTCTCTCTCTCTCTCTCTCTCTCTCTCTCTCTCTCTCTATATATATATATATATATATATATATATATATATATATATATATATATATAGAACTGGCCACAGATGTTAAGAACAGCCGAAGTAATAAAAGAAGTTTGGTAACGACGGTTTGTTCAGAGAAGTGGACGAATGGATTTCATAACTCACGAGTTCGAGTCTCTCCCAGGGCGAAGGGAAGCTACTACTTGGCATCTTAGGTTACTCACCAATAGGGTAGTGAGGGGGAGAGGTGCGTGAGGCCTGCATCTTCACTCCTGGAAAGTCAGGACTGACTGATTGATTTCCATAGATATTAGGCTACTTTTAGCGGAAACAGGCCTCAATAAGACCTGAAAACCAAAGAGAGAGAGAGAGAGAGAGAGAGAGAAAGAGAAAGTAGAGAGAGAGAGAGAGACACACACACACACACACAGAGAAAAGTGAGAGAGAGAGAGAGAGAGAGAGAGAGAAGAGAGAGAGAGAGAGAGAGAGAAGGGAAAGAGAGAGAGAGAGAGAGAGAGAGAGAGAGAGAGAGACACACACAGAGAAAAGTGAGAGAGAGAGAGAGAGGAAGGGAAAGTAGAGAGAGAGAGAGACACACACACACAGAGAAAAGAGAGAGAGAGAGAGAGAGAGAGAGAGAGAGAGAGAGAGAGAGAGAGAGAAGGGAAAGAGAGAGAGAGAGACACACACACACACACAGAGAAAAGTGAGAGAGAGAGAGAGAGAGAGAGGAGGAAGCGAGAGAGAGAGAGAGAGAGAGAGGAAAGCGATAGAGAGAGAGAGAGAGCACGGGGCAGACCCACTCCCGACCTCTTTTAATTAAGCTCTAATTGAGCAGTTGTTAAACAAAATAGCAAATGGGTCTGTCCACTCTATTCTCTCTTGTTACAACTCACTTTCCCCATAAGAAATTGTTGTAGGTTTAATATCTACTTGGAGGCCGATGGCACTGTCAACCAGTTGCCCTTATGGAGGCCAAATATGAAAGAGAAAGATGAGTGATGGAGAACAACAACTGCTTTAACCAGTGGAATCAGGGAAAACAGATGATCAATGTAATTCTGAAGCCAGGTAATGCGGGTTTTCCAGTCTCTAGTACTTGTGTCAAATGCATCAGGGAACACAGAGGAAGGTAGAAATTTCTGTATTCTAAAACTTATTATCTTAGAATCTTTGGGACTTTTTCATAAGTAACATTGAAACTTCCATATGTTGATTTTATACCCATCCAAGCAATGATCAGCCTCACACTGCTGCTAGGCTTTTCCTTCAAGCAGTCATATGTGGTCACCCACTCAGGAACAGACCAGACACAACATTGCTTCCCTTAACTCTGCTCTAACCCCCCTCTCTTATCTGTGAAGTTGGAAAGTTCCGAGAGATTTTTTATGGCTGTTACCCGATAATGGGAAGATTCGATAATGGGAAGATTTTTTAGCCCTTTGTTGGCCGAGTGTTACCGTCCGATGGGCCGGAGATAATGGGAATTTAGATTTGTTCTGATTGGAAGATTTATAAGGAGAGCTGTTAATCAAGATTTACTTAACTTTTTTTGGGAAGATTTTGTTTGAATGGGAAGATTTGTATGAAGAAGATTTTTGCGGGAATATTTATGAGGGAAAGCTTTATATTGAGAAGAATTATAATTGGAAGAGTTGTATTGAGAAGATTTAGAAGGGGAAGATTTTATATAGAGAAGATTTACAATGGCGAGATTTGTATTGAGAAGATTTATAAGGGGAAGATTTGCATTGAGAAGATTTATTATGGGAAGATTTATATTGGGAAGGTTTATAATGGGAAGATTTATAAGGGGAAGAATGAAAATTGGAATATTTATAAGGGAAAGATTCACACGAGGAAGATTGAAAATGGGAAGATTTATAATGGGAAGATTAAGAATGGGAAGATTAATACAGGAGGATTTATAATGGGAAGACTAATAATGGGAAGATTTATGATGGGGAGAACAATAATGGGAAGATTTACATGGCCATTAAGCGACTCGTCCATGTGGTAGAGTTTCAGACTTTCCTGAAGACGGGAAGCATTCACAGATATGTGTATTCATAAATGCATGCGTGTGTGTGTGTGTATGCACAAACACACACACATATGTTAAAGAGAGAGAGAGAATGCCCATTCTCAATCACCAAAGTAAAAATCATAAATCGCATTAATTGTCTTTACGTTGAAGCTAACAAATACATTTGTCACCATCATTTGAACGAACCATCAGCTACCATCTGATACATCATTTAACAGCTTTCTAAACAAACTAAGCCATCCAAGCTCACACAAGCACTTTCCAGCAACCCACCTAAACAAATGTGTGCTCGCATCAAGCATTTGTTTGTATGCAAATGAGGTTGCTTTCATGCATTTCTAGAACAAAGAGGTCAGGATGAGAGTTCGCGAGCCACTCTGGCGCCTGCGCAGAACATTTAGCTCATTCCTGTAAACAATCTGCAGGCCTGGAATTCTTTCTGTGACTATTTCAAATCTGTTTCGTGACTTTTCTCTGTATTTTCTAAGATTTGCGAATTTGCGCGAGCTAAAACGAATCATTAATCATTTTATTTTTTCTTGAATAATGATGCAGCAAAATGTTGCATTGCGTTATCGTGCACGCCTGCGCGCATGTAGATCAATGTGGTATTTCTATATAAAGGAATAATTATTGCTTTCTGCTTCGTTTAACCTTGTGGTCATAATTTTCCATTCTTTAAGCGAAGACCCTTTTTCAGTGCCTCTTTTTTTATGTCTCTCTCTCTCTCTCTCTCTCTCTCTCTCAATATATATATATATATATATATATATATATATATATATATATATATATATATATATATATATATATATACTGTATATATACTTATGTATTTATATGTTTATATTTATATATACATATATATACAAATAAATAGATATAAATGTAAATAAAATAAAAATATATATATAAATGTATATATAGATATATATATACATACATATCTTATATACATATATATATATATATATATATATATATATATATATATATATATATATGTATATCTATCTATATATATATATATATATATATATATATATATATATATATATATATATATATATATATATATATATATGTATATATCTATCTATCTATCTATATAGACTGCCATATATATTTATTCCACGCGCCATAGACTGCCATATATTTATTCCGCACTGAGAAAACGGCCATAGTGAAAGTGCCAATGCTTAATACCTAGCTTTTTCTGAAGCAGCCAGATTTAAAGGCCGCTCTAAAGCGTGTCAGTTGACGAAGAGAAAAAACTCTTTCGACAAAAAATTTAGATTTTCTGTTTGATCTTTTCTTTGAATAGTTTTATTGTTTTTTAATTATTACTATCATTATCGAGAGGAATTTCCTGTTCTCGTTTATAGTTATTATCGTTAATGAAATGCAGTGATGATTAACCGAACGAAACATTAAGAAATATTTCTTGACTTTCATCGATCTCTCTCAAGGAATTGTTGCTGAATGAGCAACGTACTTTGTAGCGAAAGAGCTGAGCTGAAAAAGAGCAAATAGAAAGATGCAAGAAGAAGACTTTGGAACTGCTTCTTAAATAGGACTTTAAAAGGCTGGAAATTAAAAAATGTTATATTAGTTGGGCAATTATATGAAATGTAATCGTAAACTGTTGAGTTGGAAAGGAAGTGCTCGTAAATATAGAACAATTAGTTTTATTGGCACGTGGCATCTTTTAACGCCAGAGCGCCAAACATTTTACCAAGAACCCAATAAATATGGTGAATGCGAACTTGCATGTTTTCAGTTTTGCATCAGTAAAGACATTTATTCCTATTGGTACAAATTTTGCTAAAATATAGAAAAAACAATTTTGGAATTTGCTATCAATTTGGAACAAGGTCTTTTGCACAGTTTATAAAAATAATATTGGTGAGTGGTTTTAACTTTGTGCCGCAGTTTTTTGCCTAGATTTAGAAAAACAGTGTTGGTTATTTGGTATAAATTTTGGTCTTTCGTCCAAATTTATTAAAAAATTATTGGGGATTTGGTATAAATTTAGTAACACAGTCTTTTGTTTAAAGATATGTAAAAAAAAGTATTGGTGATTTGGCATAATTTGAGTACTATAGTCTTTTGCCCAGCTATAGAAAAACATTATTGGTTATTTGATACTAATATTGTACCATAGTCTTTTGCCCAATTTTAGAAAAATGCTATTGGTTGTTAGGTATTAAAGTTGTACCATAGTCTTTTGCCTAAATTTAGAAAACAAATATTGATGATTTGGTGTTGAAGTTGCACTATAGACTTTTGCCTAAATTGAAAAAAAAAGTATTGGGGGTCCTGGTATCAATTTAGTACCAAAGTCTTGTGCTAAAATATAGGAACATACAGTGATGTTGGTGATTTAGTATTAATTTTTAACCGTAGTCTTTGGCCTAAATTAACAAAAATAACATTGGAGATTTGGTACTAATTTAGCACCATAGTCTTTTCCTCAAAGTAAAAAGTACTATTGGTGACATGGTACTAATTTCTCCCTCTCTTCTCGCCCAAAATAAGAAAACAGTACTTGTGATTTTGTGCTACTTTTTTCACCATTGTCTCAAATGCGTCAATCGGCGGCAACAAAACCATCGACTACGTAACTGCGACGCTTACCTCTCAGCTTGAATGGAATTGCTCGCATCCGGTTCCGTAAGGAAGGAAGGAAGGAGACGGGGAGGCCTTAGGTTAGGGTGTTGTGGTAAGGGCTGAGGGCGCGTTTGTGGAACAAGCAGGATTCGGCAGGGGCCTCAGGTTTGAACCCAAGGGCGCGCTGGCACGAGCTTACACAATAACCTACTGCTGACGACGCATAGCATTTCTCTGGGTCTGGAGGAGCTATACTGGTCTGCCTTCTTTCAGAGGCGGCCGGAATCTTTATTTGCCATTCTATATAGTTTTCTTAAATATCTTAACATTCATGCTGATTTCTTGATTTTCTTAACACGCAATTGCTTATCACACCGGATTTCAAAAAAGCCGTATTATCTGTTCATTCATTTTAGTTTTCTGTATAAGAAAACTATTGTGCCGGCTTTGTCTGCCCGTCCGCACTTTTTCTGTCCTCCCTCAGATCTTAAAGACTACTGAGGCTAGAGGGCTGCAAATTGGTATGTTGGTCACCCACCCTTCAATCATCAAACATACCAAACTGCAGCCTTCTAGCCTCAGTAGTTTTTATTTTATTGAAGGTTAAAGTTAGCCACAGTCATTCTTCGGACAACGAAATAGGATAGGCCACCACCGAACCGTGGTTAAAGTTTCAGGGGCAGCGGCTCATCCAGCATATACCGAGACCACCGAAAGTTATATCTATATTTGGTGGCCTTGGTTATACGCTGTAGCGGCTGTACAGAAAACTCGATTGCGCCGAAGAAACTTCGGTCCACTTTTACTTGTTTCTTCCTGACGACACCACTTAAGGACACTTGATGTGCAGATTTGCCTAATTTCATTAAAAATATTCACAACAATTTCTTTGATATTCCGCGACTTACCCGTTTTCTTTCTTTCTCTTCATGTCAGCATAATTCCTTACTGTGTTGACTCTTCGGTCTCATTGTGACCCATTGTTATTTGTAAGGTCTGTTGTAAGTTTGGGGAATTATTTTGAAGGCAGGAACATTAACTCAATGCTCAGCGCTCATATTTCGTCTGGCGTGATTTTAGAATTTCTAATGGCAGAGTGACGTCGGCAGATTCACTAATATAATACACGCACACATATATATGTATATATACTGTATATATACCTATATACATTACGCCAATTGTTTCGAAATGTTACCGAAGGCCTATTTTTAGTTGATAATAAGTCCACCGTCCCGGTTATCCGTCGCTTTTTCACCTATGGTGACGGTGGATTATATCAACTAAATATATAGATAACATATATGTATATTATTTAGGTAGTGTGAATTGATATTAAAGGATGTTTATATTTATGATTATATATGAATCACGGTGATGTGATAAATAGTCATATATATATATATATATATATATATATATAAATATAATATAAATATATATATACATAATATAAACGTTAAAGTTATAGTTAAATATCTATAAGCCTCTATACATTATACATAACACTGTTCCCTGAATTTTTTTTGGGAGCTTTGGTTCGTGACCCGGTTCCAATTCCCACCATACTCCCAAAGTCTGGTACCAGAGTCTCAGCTTGGCTATTGGGAGTGAGGTCTCTAGCCCCATTCTTCTGGTGGAAATGGAAATGGAACATAGAATTTAGGCCAAAGACCAAGCACTGGGACCTATGAGGTCATTCAGCGCTGAAAGGGATATTGAGAGTAGAAGGGCATGAAAGGTGTAACAGGAGGAAAGCCTTTCAGTTGCACTATGAAACAATTGTTAGGAGAAGGTGGATAGCAAGTTGGAAGAAAGAGAATATGAACAGAGGTACAGTAAAAGAAATGAAAGGGGTTGCAGCAGAGGGTCGAAGGGACGCTGCAAAGGACCTTAAGTAATGCCTACAGTGCACAGCAAGAGGTGCACTGACGGCACTAGTCCCCTACGGGGCCCATTCTTCAATGAATAAGATCATCTCTTGGAAGCAAACAGGCTCAGCCCCGTAGGGGGTTAGTGCCTTCAGTGCACCTCATGAGGTGCATTGTAGTCATTACTTAAGGTTTTTTGCAGGGTCCCGTCGGCCTCTAGCTGCAGCCCCTTTCGTTTCCTTTACTGTACCTCCTTTCATATTCTTTTTCTTCCATCTTACTTTCCTTAACCCTCTCCTAACAATTGATTCATAGTGCAACTGCTTTGAGGTTTTCCTCCTGTTACACCTTTCGAACCTTTAACTGTCAATTTTTTCGGCGATGAATGACCTCATAGGTCCCAGTGCTTGGCCTTTGCCTAAGTTCTATATTCAATTCAGTTCAGTCAAATAGGCTCAATATGTGAGAGACGATTTTGATTTTAAGATAGCAAATAAATACAAGATGTCGTATCGCCAATCTGTTTTGTTACAAGAAATAGCAGTGTACACAAGCCATAAAAAGTGATGGCATTATAAGAGAGGGTCGAGACAGCAACCCCGACCCAAGGGACGTACTGTCTCGCTAAGAAGCTTGAACCAATATATCTTTATTCTCCATGTTTTTATTGGGTCTTATTTTGGATGAGGCTAGTCCAAGGCTGGACGATCGTTGTTACACACAGAAAAAATACAAGCACCTAGATATACTTTCTATTTCATTAGTCTTTATTATATTGGGCAGAAACTTAGGCACTTAAGAGGAAAGAGGAGGGAGTGTTGGAGAGAACCGAGATGAGGATGGTGAGATGGATTGCTGGAACATCACTACTGGAAAGGAGGGAGATCAAGACATAAGAAGAATGTGTGGTATATGTAATGTCAAGGAGAAGGCTGGGGAGGGAAGCTTGTTTGAGATACTGTGGCCATGTAATCAGAAGAGAGGAGGTGGAACCAATCAAGAGAGCTAAGAACATGCCAGTGATGGGGAGGGGAAAAAGTTGTGGGGCATCAGTGGATTAACAGATTGATTAGACTTATTTTACGTGGCTAGAACCAGTTGGTTACTTAGCAACGGGACCTACAGCTTATTGTGGAACCAGACCGAGAAACTGAGATGATTCTAACTCTTCATCTCCCGCTGGAATTGGCTGGCCGACTTGGCCAACAAAGGGCTTAGGACTTCAGACTGATTTTATGTGGTTTAAGAACCACTGAGCTGATTAGCTCTCCTAGCACTTATTTTACGTGGGAACCAATTGGTTACCTAGCAACGGGCTTGTTGTGGAATCAGAACCACATTATAACGAGAAATGAATTTCTATCACCAGAAATAAATTCCTCTAATTCTTCATTGACCGGCCGGAGAATCGAACGCGGGCCCAGCAGAGTGCTAGCCGAGCATGATATCGAGCCATCCAATGAGCAACTAGGATCTGATTGATGGATGCGGTGAAGAGAGATATGGGTGAGGTGGGACCACGGGGGAGGAAGATGAAAAGAATAGAAGTAGATGGAAAAAGTTGACTCGAGCAGCCGACCCTGCTATGCAGTGGGACTGATAAGGTCGAAATATGAAGAAGAGCCTTTATTAATTTCCATTCACTAATTTCATCAGCTCTTGTTGGCCTCCTTGCAATGCATTGCCGCTCGTATCAAATCCGCCCCCCCCCCGCCAACTCCAACCTGTATCTGTCCCCCCCTACCTTTTATCTGCTTTGCGCTATTGAAATTTAACCCCTTTTATGTTCAGCCACTACACTATCCAAAGACTACACTTTGAAGAGTATTCTTTTGATGGCAGGGTGGCTAACGTCATTAATGGTCCGAAGACTGTTGCTAATCCCTCTTGAGGGCAGAGTGGTAAAGGTCACTACTGTTTCTCTGAATTTATTTTTTACCTCTTTGACAGTTCTGAGAGTATAGAAGGATATTATTGGTTCTTGGATGTGTTCTTATCACCCTTGTGGGTGAAGTGGATGGTGTCACCACTGGTTCTTGGTTCTAGTGAAGTTTGGGTTCAAATCATGTGTGGTAGCTTGTTATATGCATTGCATGACAGTATATATCATGTAATCATTTTTTGGATTATATATATTTATATATATGTATATATATATAATGTTGTATATACAATTTACACACACACACACACACACACACATATATATATATATATATATATATATATATATATATATATATATATATATATATATAGAGAGAGAGAGAGAGAGAGAGAGAGAGAGAGAGAGAGAGAGAGAGAGAGAGAGAGAGAGAGAGAGAGATCACTCTTTAAATGAAGGAACTTTGGTGTTTTCTTGAGTAGACAGTAAACATCTTGATGTCGTTGTTTGTTGATGCTTTTGAATGTAACCTCTGGTTGGTGGCAAGCAGCATGAACTTCAGCCAATCACGCCTAGTTTCCAGGATACTGGTTGTGGAAATTTACTGTTAGCTAAAAAAACAAGCAAAAAATGAGTCGAAATTTCTTCGGCGCAATGTTTTTGTCGTATAATGGTTCTGAAAATAGGCTGATGCGGTCTCGGTATAACTGTATGACATCTGGTTTGGCAAGAAGCCCGAACTATCCTATATCGTTAACCAATCAGGCCTAACCTTAAACAAAATAAAAAATTGAGGTTGCAATTTGACGATTGATGATTAGGTTGGATGATCAAAAAAACAAGCAAAAAGATCTGAAAAAATAGATTTCATTGCACAATAGTTTTACAGAAAATAAAACATTACAAACACATACAGTGCATGTCAGAATGAATGTCAGAATGCTCAACGTAAAATGATCCACTTCTTGGGAAAAGAAAGTTGGAAAAATTAATGTGTTCGAATGACGTATGATTAAATCACAAAATGTCGGTGAAAGTTAGCTCAGCGTAGGTAGAATTTCAGTTGAAAATGGCTGGAGTATCTTGTACACACAAAATGAAAGTCTGCGTCAAATCTGCAAACGTGACAGACATTATTACGTACAAGAATAACCGCGTCATAAAAAGACAAAAGCTGCATAATCAGGGAGGAGCCTGAGTCTACAACAACACTTACAAGAAGAAGAAGAAGAAGAAGAAGAATGACAGGAAACGAAGTCTCGTCTCCATAACTTTCACTTTCTCGACGAAGGGAAGGCTTCCGTAGTTTTCCCGCGCCCTTTCACTGTGCTTTCCGAGGGCAGTGTGTACGCAACTCGAGGGATCTGAGACCTGTGTCGTTTCTTGTTTTCGTGCTGCAAAGAAGAAGAAGAAGAAGAAGAAGAAGAAGAAGAAGGAGAAGAGTGTCACTGACTCTAAAGGAAAGAGGAAACTCGACGGAGTTACTCATCTTATCGTTCTGGTGAGTTCAGCTGGAAAGACGCAAGAAGCAGTTGAAGAGATGTGATTATTCGAAGTGGATTTGTTGTCCTGAAATTAACTAAAAACTATATACAGAAATTAAAAACAAACACAGTCACACACACACACCAACACACCCATCCACATACGCACACACACAGACATAACTACACACATGTTTATGTTTATATAGATCTATATGACTATATATATACATTATATATATACATACATATGTATGTGTATGTATATATATATATATATTTTATACATATATATGCATATATATTTATACATATACATACACATATTCATATGTATATATATGTATATATATGAATAAAAATTACATGAACATTCGTTACCGTGCATTCCCTCCAAAAAAGCGAGATTTATCAGAATTTCCGAAGAGTCTATCCAAATTTATCATTATTTTGTTAGTGCAGAGACCACGAATACAGTGAAAGTGAAAGTATGGGCGTTGGTTCTTGTTTCATTAATTCGACTGGCTGAAGGGAGGGAGGATGATTCATGTATATATATATATATATATATATATATAGGTATGATTCATATATATATATATATATATATATATATATATATATATATACATACATACACACACACACACACACCCATACACACAAAGTATATGACTCACCATTAAGAAAGCCGGGAGTGTGTGGGAGGCAGGTGAGTGGCGCATTGTGTGTGGGGGTGTAGGCTATACGATGAGCTGCTCGTGATCCTTTTGTTCAGTAGTATGTGATAGACAGTGCTGTGGAAATTTACATTACTGGACTTTATCCGCATTTCAATATTGTAATTGTGAATGTGGTACTAATGTTTCTTTATATGTACATAAACTACATATATATGTATTATATATATATATATATATATATATATATATATATATATATATATATATATATATATATATATATAGAGAGAGAGAGAGAGAGAGAGAGAGAGAGAGGAAATCAAACCTAAGAGCGTGAAGGTGACCCTGAGAGAATGTCCCAGTTAATTACAAGGTTTCACGGTTTCTTCGCACAGTACTCGGCTTTCTAAATCTCTGTCTGTCTTTGTCTGTCTTTTTTTTTTTCTCTCTCTCTCTCTCTCTTTATCTATCTATCCGTCTATCTGTCTATCTACCATCATCCATTTCTCTATCATTATTTTCTTACTAAGATATGTCGGAATCATAAAGGTCTGCAAGGAAGTCTTTTGACTAGAAGGGAAAGGTATGAGGATGTATATGTATATGTATATGTATATACGGTATATATATATATATATATATATGTATGTATATATATATATATATATATATATATATATATATATATATATATATATATATATATTTATATTTCTATCTATATCTATCATACATATATATGTTATTCTATATATACTGTGTGTATATACATATATATATATATATATATATATATATATATATATATATATATATATATATATACCTATCTATATATATATATATATATATATACATACATATATATATATATATATATATATATATATATATATATATATATATATATATATATATGGATGTCTTGTGTGTATATAGCAAGGATAACAAGATGTAACAAGGTGTTACTAGTGTGGTTTGGTCCTGTGGGTATAATGGAAGAAAAGTTATTGAGAAGAACGATAAATTTGGAAGTGTTTTGAGGAAGGAGAGACAGGGTGTATAAGAAGTTTTAAAAGGAACAACTTTAATCTACAGGAAGTGGGAGAATGCTTTGAAGATAGAGGTGAGTGGCGCAGTGGGAAACTGATGTTTGATTCCCAGCCTATGACCGATTTTCGTTGGTAAATAAAGTGACTAATGTAATGGGAAGTTTTATGAAGAGTTGTTTCATCCTTTATTCCCTAGTTATTGGGTAAATTGGGTAATAAGTATTATTTTGATTTTTGTGAAGTCATTCTCTTTTTAAAAAAAGTCTTGTTCCATATTACAAAAACACACAAACATATATATTATATATATATATATATATATATATATATATGTATGTATATATAAAATATATATACATAAATATATATATATAGATAGATATACTATATATATAATACATACAAACACACACACATACATATATATATATATATATATATATGTGTGTGTGTGTGTGTGGTTTAGTTGAAAAGAAACTGCAGTTATCAATTTTTCAAGAAACCATTATCTTTCCAAGATAGCTAACACTAATGCACTAAATAAAAAGATGAATACAGACCAACAGGTAGATAGATATATCAATCAATCAATCAACAGGAAAGCTGACAAAGGTGAAAGACCCTGCAAGCAGATTCAAGCAACTGCTTTCTATTATCTGTCGTTTCCACCATCGCGATGAGTCAGCCATTTCCGATCACTTTCTCTTTTTCTTCCTTTCCTTTCCCCGTGAGACTCTTCCTGTGACTCATACACAAACCACAAGCCTCATAACCGCTGTTGTTATTAGTTTTCTGTAAACGGAAACTATTATAGAGATGGCTATTTTGTCTGTCCTTCCGCACTTTTTCTGTCCGTCCTCAGATCTTGAAAACTGCTGAGGCTAGAGGACTACAAATTGGTATGTTGATCATCCATTGTCCATTCATTAGATATATCAGATTGCAGGCCTCTAGCCTCAGTATTTTTTATTTTATTTAAGGTTAAAGTTCGCCATGATTTTGCGTCTGGCAACGCTATAGGTGCCAATAACACAGGCCACCACTGAAGTTTCATGGGCCGCGGGTGAGAGTTTCATGGGCCGTGGCCGAGAGTTTCATATAGAATTATACGCTGTAGAGAAAAGTCGATTGCGCCGATAAAACTTCGGCGCATTTTTGACGTGTTTTTATGACGTAATGGCGTTATACAGCGTGATTTTCGAAATCTTTACGTTTCTCTACTTTTGTCTTAATTGTGGAGCTGTGGGTTTTAGCCTTCATGATGGCCCAGTTTCTGCTTGTAATTGACTGCTACGGTATGTTGCTGGAGAACTGAAATCTTTATCACCTCCATATTAAATCCTTTGTTTCATTATTGTTCAGTTGCCACTTGCACAGGAGCTGCTTCCCTGGAGGTAGGCAGGTTTCATGCCAGGCTGGGGAAGCTGGCCTGAGTCGTGCAGATAAGTTGTTGCAGATAAGTGAAAAACATTTGAATTCTTTTCAGTTTTCTGTAAAAGAAAACTATTAAGATGGCTATTTGTCTGTCCGTCCGCACTTTTTTCTGTCCCCACTTTTTTTCTGTCCGCCCTCAGATCTTAAAAACTACTGAGACTAGAGGGCTGCAAATTGCCATGTTGATCATCCACCCTCCAGTCATCAAACATATCAAATTGCAGCCCTCTAGCCGCATTAAGTCTTTATTTTATTTAAGGTTAAAGTTAGCCATAAACGTGCATCTGGCAACGATATAGACCATATCACCACCGAGCTGTGGTTAAAGTTTCATGGGCCGCGGCTTACACAGCATTATACCGAGACCACCGAAAGATAGATCTTTTGTCGGTGGCCTTGATTACACGCTGTACAGAAAGCTCGATTGCTCCGAAGAAACTTCGGCGCCTTTTTACTTGTTTATATTTGTTACCAGATGTTTACTCATTTCAAGTGATTAGGACTGACCTCACCACCAAGTGGGCCCGGGTTCGATATCTGAGGGAGCCAGAACGCTGTAAGCACGTTCCGCTAAATTCCATCTAAGCAACTAATTGTGTTTGGTGGTTAATCGACTGTCGTGGTTGGTTCACAACTAAGACGGGAAGGGGTGTTGGGCCAGCAACTTCACCCCAAAAGATTACTGAGAGACTGTGATTTTAAATGTCAGCCTGAATGATATGAATTAATGTTCAAGACGGAGGAGACTCAGATAGATAATAGATAGTTAGGTAGATAGAGAGATAGAAAGAATTCACTATTAACGATAGATATCAATGTGGAAATTAGATAAAATACTGGGAATAAGAAAACATGACTAAGAAACTGAGAGATAAAGATATATATATATATATATATATATATATATATATATATATATATATATATATATGTATATATATATGAATATATATATATATATATAGATGTATATATATACATACACACACATATATAGTATATATATATGTGTATGTATATATATATATATATATATATATATATATATATATATATATATATATATATATATATATATATATAGAGAGAGAGAGAGAGAGAGAGAGAGAGAGAGAGAGAGAGAGAGAGAGAGAGCGAACAACCATAGTTATCTGAGTGGAAAACAAGGCGTGACTGAATAGCGGAAAAGTGAAAGCATATATTTCCCATCAAAAAGGATTTCGAGTTTCGATATTTCCATTTTCAGAGCTTTTTCCATTTTCCAGTTTATTTTCACTCAATCTATTACCTTTTAGGCCTAATTGGTACCTAATGCCGCTCGTTACAGACTCCTAGGGTACGTTGCAAGTTTTAATCACGGTTTTGGGAGTTCCTGTACCAGCGAGGTTTTGCGAGTATTGGTGGTACCCATCCAAGTGATGACCATACCCAATGTTGCTTAGTTTCAACGACCGATTTACCCGTAATCCAGCGCATTTATTACCGCCTGTGATTAATTAATGATCATCCGTTCAGGTAGCGACCAGACTCAATTTTACTTCGCGTCACTGACCGGAAAACCGGTTATATATGAAAAGTGATAACGATTGGCTTTCATTCTAGATACCTGAAGCTAATCATTAAAAGTAGATTACATGAAGCCTGTTTACAGGGTATTTACAAGTTGAAGGGGCTGTAATGTTACGTTTTTCAATAACCTGCAAGAAAAAATCATAATTAAAAGAGTAGCAATCCAATTGCCTAATGCGCTTCACCAACCCTCCCCCCCACCATATCCATGACTACTCCAACATCCCGTACGCCATCTTACTTGCCCAAAACAGCCTTAAGGATAAACGATCATTTTAAAAAATTCACCTCACCGACAAACGAAGCCTTAAAATACGTGTTTATAGAATGTTGTCTGCTTAGAATGACTTTTTAGTTCTCTGTAAAAGAAAACTATTAAGATGGTTTTGTCTGTCCGTCCGCACTTTTTCTGCCCGCCCTCAGATCTTAAAAACTACTGAGGCTAGAGGGTTGTAAATTGGTATGTTGATCATCCACCCTCCAGTCATCAAACATACCAAATTGCAGCCCTCTAACCTCAGTAGTTTTTATTTTATTTAAGGTTAAAGTTAGCCATGATGATACATTTGGCACCGCTGTAAGTGCCAACAACACAGGCCACCACCGGATCGTGGCTGAAAGTTTCATGGGTCGTGGCTGAGAGTTTCATGGGCCGTGGCTGAGATTACATATAGCATTATACGCAGCACAGAAAACTCAACTGCGCCGAAAAAACTTCGGCACATTATTTACTTTTTTTTTTATTTCCCAAAATATTTGCATAAACTCGTCTTACACCCTGTATAGGAAGACTAATAACCAATGACTATCATTGGTGGTAACCACGCGTGAACTCTGACCTAAGACCTTGGTCATGATCTCTATATTTATTTCAGTTATTCCTGTTAGCTCCTTTGGATTGATAACTTAGCCTGCAACCTAATCTCACATATAAATTTAAAATGGCGTACTATTGGTAAAGGAATATAATTTGGTAATGCGAAGTGAATCAGTGAAAATTTCAATTGCATTTTCGCAATTTCTTTCAGATGAATACCATATTCTTTGGAAGCATGAATTTCAAGTCAATAATCGCCCCTGTAGGCCTGTTCCATATGAATAGGGTTCATCCTCTTAAAGATAATAATAGTAATAATAATAATAATAATAATAGTGTACGTTCATAGTGAGAAAAGTGATGGACTCCTAAGGAGGCAGGATGCAACCCGGAACCCCACACTATACCACCCAGTCGAATAGGATGACTGAGTTAGAAAAAAAAAAAATAATAGCGTACCAGTACTAAATTACTATGTGCTAGTAGTATCGGTATATGAAAGTGCACAGAGCTTACATTTTCCTTATTATGTAATTATTTCCTTTTTTTCGCGTTCACTTCAGGATTTTATTTATGAATGAATTTTACCTTCCATTTTTTCTCTACAATTCTCTGCTATTTCATCGTATAAGTGTCTCGTGTGCAAGTGTTCAATTATAGCTTTTATAACTGGCACATTCATAATTCCCCTGATAGCAGATTTAGCGACAAGCGCCTTTGCGAATTCGCAAAATTCATGGAATTCCAGATTGATAGATACATAGGTAGATTGACAGATAGATTGATGAACAGGTCAATACAAGATAAATTTGTCAACCTCCTGACGAAAAATCGACAACGGTAACTTTTTCCAGTGTATCGAGTAAATCTAATGATCGAATGAATTATCAAAAACAGGATGAATACAGAAAAGATAAACCGGGGTAGAGAGAGAGAGAGAGAGAGAGAGAGAGAGAGAGAGAGAGAGAGAGAGAGAGAGAGAGAGAAAGTCTGTCATTAGCTCTTACTTTCCTCTCCGTCATCTCCCACCTCCTATTAGATCCGAGCATCAAGAGATGATGTCAAATGGAAATCAGTCAGAACAAGGAATTATTAAGTGTGTCTGCACTGGAAAATTGGTCTTATATTACCGTCTCACTTCGTTTGCCTTCATCCTGATAGAAAGTGATCTCTGCCTGTTCATAAGTTTGCTTTTTGATGCATGTGATTTGCTCTGCTGGTAAGATTTCAGTTTTTTTTTAAATTTCCTATTTTTTAATTTCCTGTTGAAAAGTAGATGAGATGAATGCTGTTTTGTCGTAGAAGCTGTTGTTCTTACCATTTTGGTTGTTGTTGTAACTTGATATTAGTACAACTGCATTCCTTGTTTAGTCAAATCTAATAATGTTGATATCTTAATAATGATTCACATTATTTTTTGTTGAATGCTATGCTTACACTTCCTCGTACTGAAACTGCCCATCTCAGCAATAAAAATCAAACCTGATAAGCGTATGATGACTTCTGCTTTTCCTCATAGATTTCATGACATCACATTTCCATATCTATGAAGATAATGATTGCCATCGTTCCTTAGTGACCCTGATTTAATGTTTTGTTTTCTTCAGCAGATGAAGCGTAGCTGACATGGCTGTTGGTATGCTGCTGGCTTTCCATGTCGGGGTTTCCGCCATCTTGCTACTCCACGCTGCGAGAGGGTTGGTGATCAATGATGAGTCTACTGGAGAGACAGAATATTACGTTGCTCCCGCTACTTACGCCAGGAAGGATGGCAAGGCTCTTCCGAGCACGATCATAATCTCTAGGCCTCTCGGTCTTAGAACAGACCCTCATAAAGATTCGGAGCGAGAAGAAGAGAAAGAAAAAGACGAAGACTTTACAGAAGGGTCGTTTTCTTTGATCCCCCAGAAAGAGAAGACTCCCGGAAAAGGCGAAGTTAGCGTGGAGCCCAATATCCAGTTTTACAAGATCGAATGCTCCAAAGGTCGATCTTGCACAGCAATAATTCCTGCGAGAACCACCACCATAAGTCCACCTTCCATACCTTTCACGAAACTGGAACTGAAGAAGTATCTCTCCCAATTTGGACTCTACCATGGGTTTCCTTATGACGAAGATTATGAAGCCACAGGCAGTCCTGAACAGATAAAAGAAAACGAAGGTGCCAAATATTTCAACAAGCATGCTGGCATTAACCACAGTGTAGACAGAGCCTTTGGGACTAACAATAGAAATTACTGGCCTGGCTCTGAATATAGGCCAGGGAACCAGCCGTCAAGAGGTCAGGTGTTCAAGTATCAAGGATCTGATTCCCACTCAGACTTCCCAACTCAAAGTCCCTTCCCAAACTTTTCCACAAGTAGGCCAATGCCAGATTTCCAAATGAGGCCTATAGAATTCCCCACTCAATATCCTTCTTTGGATACTACAACGAGAAGTCCTGTAAACAAATGGGATAAGTTTACTGCAGATTTGCCAATGAGGAAACCAGATAACAAATGGGGAGAGGTAAGGCCACTGACCAATGATAGATTCCATGGCCAACATTCCCATGAACTGCCATCACCATTTGGGCATGAAGACGACAGCATTAGGCGACCTAATGGTCCTCCGAGACCACCCTCACCAATAAGGACCACAACACATCCTACAACATATGACGGAGTGTGGAACCGTTATAGCATGTCAACTGTCTCACAGTTAGATAAGGACACTGGTGAATGGGTGAAGGTTTCATCGAGTAGTACTAGATTAGATCATGGTCTGTTTAACCTCTCTGAAGATGGCAGCCCCCTTCGCCTGGTCCTTTGCCACCAGCCACTCACCACACAAAAGCCAGTCTGACCGTCCTTGGCATTAGTGACAGGGAGCCCCTCTCTGCATTTGGAGATTCCGATGCAAACAAGCCTCACGTGTTAACAGTTCCAAGTGCCAACCCTGGCAGCCCTCCTGAGATGATTGAGACTGATGGCGGGTATGTTCATATTTTATCCTCGGTACCATTGTCCATCGGTCTGCCTTATAAACCCAGTGCACCAGTGTCCTCTGACGACCCCACGGGACTTAATAAAGTGAGCGTTCCCCTTTCACTCTTTTCTGCCTCATCTCTCACTGATGAACCCTTGTCAGAGGATACAGAAACCACAAGCACTGCTTCCACCACCATCACCACTTCTACCACCACTACCACAACCACACTCCCCCCTGTCACTACTACTAGAACTACCACTACAACAACAACCACACAGAGTCCTCCTGAAGAAACAGCATTCCTAGACAACCCTTACGCTGTCATGGCTGCAGTTGGGGCTGGTTTGATACCTGCCACATTTGCAGCTCTTCTGCCAGTCTTTGTTGGGCCTGGCAGGAGAAGAAGGCGTAGGCGGTCAGGTTCTTGGTTTAATAATTACTTTTCCCCTCTGAGAGTCCCTGGGGTGTCAGAGAGATTACTGGCAGAAATGGAGGTCCGGGTTCAGCGGTCACTGACCCGCAATGGTACCAGCCGCTACAAGAGATAGCAGACAGTAACTGACAGTGACCATCGACTGACAAAGATATCTGACGGTATAGTCGACACTGTACATCAATGTACACAAGCCTGCCAGTGTAAATATTATCCAGCACACGAGGAGCAAAGCACTGGTCTCTTCCTTTAATGGTTTTGGATTATGTGTCTCTCTTCAATTGTAGATTTATGCTGTGCACTCTAATGTATTTTCCTGCCTTTGGAATACAAATTATCGTTATTCATCATCTTTCTTGTTTGAGTACAGATCTGGCGAAATTTAACTTCAAGCTTGGAAAATATTAGATAAATCTATTTTAGCTCTGTGTACCATACTAGATAGGGAATTTCTTTCAATTTGCACCAAATAATTTTCGTTCAGCATCTTTGTCATTAAAAACTGAATATATTTCTCTTAAAGAAGGTGGCCATGTTCAAAATCAGATGTTAAAATTTGAAATTTATTGTTCTGTGGAAGTACAACAATTTGAGTAATATAATCTTAAACATTATCCGATATGTTAAGGCCAACATAGTTATTGATTCTAAATTTTTGTACTGCGGTAATATTTTGAATAATTTTTTTTAAGATTTTAATATTTGGAAGTTGTTATTTAGTTTTTTCATAAAATAGAGGCCATATACTGTAGAAATCTATGCCACGTAATGTTTTACCAATCTTAAGCTTAGCACACAGTAGCCTACAGTGCTTTAGAACTTGCTCTAGGTTTGTTGAGGGAACTTCTCAGTTTTCTTCTTCAACAACTGGTATTCACTGAACAAATGACGTAGACAGCAACAATTTCTGGGGATGGATCCACACCAGTATAAGATTGCAAGGAGCATTACAGAAATAATTGTCTTTCAACTGAAGTGTAACTAATTCACATTGGCATGTTACGGACTCTTCTTTGCTTGTCTTCGTTACACAAGGTCTTGATAATTACTCCTCAAAAGTGTTCACAGATAATTTATTACTTTTTTTTTAGGGAGGGGGGAAAATTTACTTTAGTGCCTGTACAAAAGAAGACATAGACGTTTCTAAAATATCATTCTGTTTTGATACAGGACTTCCCCAGAAATTTATGTGCTATTTTGACGTATTGAAAATGTTACCTGTTTTGTTGCTATGTGGTATACCTTCATGTAGATGCACTTATTTACTATTGTGTCACTTTCTAATGTTGGAAAGAGAAAAACTCAGTTTCATATACTCAGATTTTAGGTATGTAATTAAGAAATTCTACATGAAAATCATACTGACTTGCTATTATTTTTCTAGATCTGCATTTGTGATACTGACAGGGTTAACCTATGCTTATTGTCCATTACTAATGTTCTGATGTCCTAATACTACTTCCTAAAAAGGTAACTTTTGCTAAAGTTATTCTAATTCTTTCAGGCTTCCTGACGGACTGAGAAAGAAATTAACTCTGAGCAGAGTTTATTGAATGCTGATCCGCCTTCAAAAAGGGAAGCATCACAGCAAGAGTCTTGACAAAAAGAGGCATTGTACATAGGTATGACGGACCTACAAAACACCGGTGGAATTGTCGAGCATTTGAATGACTCATACTAAGGAAGGATTTGCCTGATGCAAAAGGAACTTTTCAAGGTCTTCGTTATTTAAATTTTCTCAGTGCTTGAAGTGTTGGAATGGGCAACCTGGTACCTTTACGTAGCCCAGGCCTAAGGGGTATACACTCATACATGTATGGAGCTTGAAAAAGGCTGTATGAACCTCACTGAATAATTGAAGAGACTACTTCCTTGAAAGACGAATAATTGAAGGAAAGAAAACAGAATAAGGGAAAAATAAGTCCAGGTGTACTTTTGTTTTTTTTTTTTTTATAAAAAATGCTCTTAGTTTAATTTTGTGGAGCAAAATGCTTTCAGTTAGTTGGCTTCATTTATGATTTCAATAATGATTCTGAATGCAATCATTGTGAAAGATTTTGTAATTGTTCTTAATAGTTTGGACTGTGATAAAAAATTCCTATATTTTCTTAAACTTCTGTCAAGTGATCTAGTATGATTTAAATGAAAATTTGGAGAGAGGACAAAGCCAGTGGCATTAATCTTAAGGTGTAAAGGTATTGGATAGAAAACAAGGATTGCTGGAAGGATTAGCAATTAAGATTTTAAGTTTAACAAAGTATGGATTCACAGTGTTAATTTAAAAAAAAAAACATTCCTTATGCATGCTGGCCATGCTAAGGATGAAAATAAAAAAAATAGACAAAATAAATAAACTACATACTCTAAAAATGTGTACAAAGTATTTGTTAGTTAGTTTCACATAAAGGATTAAACTTAAGGAACATATGTTTAATTTCCTAATACAGGCTGAAATTAAATGACTCTTGGTGAGCTTCTAAGTAATTACCTAAGAACCCGTTGTTATGTTGTTGTTGAGTATTAAGCTGGCATGATGCCAGCACGGGCTCTTGCTTCAGGAGTCACCTGTAATTTCTTAAGAGACTTAGGACACATCTTTTTTACCTGCCTGAAGTATTGTTCAATTTACCGTAATGGAGAGTTTTTATTTATTTGGTTTTCCAAAACAGGACCAAAACAATATGGTGTGAACAAAATTATGCACAGTCTAAACATGACGTATTTCAGTTCTCAGAATGAAAAATGGATCATTCATATTCTCTTTCTTCCATCCTACTTTCCATCCTCTCCTATCAATTGTTTCAGGGTGCAACTGCGAGGTTTTCCTCCTGTTACACCTTTCAGACCTTTTTACTTTTAATTTCCTTTTCAGCCTTGAATGGCCTTGTGCTCTGGCGGATTCAGGGCGGATGGCACCTGGACACGTGCCCCCCATGAAAAATAATGACAAAATAATAATATTGAAGATTTAGATAATAATAACATAAATGAGAAATATAAAAATGGGGAAAGAATAAGTAATCTGTAGTAAAAATAATAATGAAATTTTGAGAAAAAATAATAACAATAATAATAATAGCAATAATCTTAATGATAATAATAGTGGATTCGGTATTTCCTGATAGAACAGGCGATTACTGTCCAATTCATACACACACACATATATAAATATATATACATATATTCTCTGTAAACAATATATATATATATATATATATATATATATATATATATATATATATATATATATATATATATATATATATATATATATATATATATATATATATATAAATATATATATATATATATATATATATATATATATATATATATATATATATAATATGAAAATTGGTGTCCTCCATGGAATTTTTCTGGATCCACTAAGGTCCCAGGGCTTGCCCCTTGACCTAAATTTCATGTTTCCTTTCATTCCGCTTCATTTGTTT
This sequence comes from Macrobrachium rosenbergii, assembly GCF_040412425.1. Taxonomy (NCBI): domain Eukaryota; kingdom Metazoa; phylum Arthropoda; class Malacostraca; order Decapoda; family Palaemonidae; genus Macrobrachium; species Macrobrachium rosenbergii. Next base: position 46,689,034 of record NC_089786.1, on the reverse strand, counting down.
TCGTATTTTCAGAAGCTCTCGAGGATCATTTTAAAACCTCGTGCACTGTCACATAATTTCATTCTGAACAAGGTTAAGAAGATATGGAAAGGACCATAGAATTTTGGAAAAATAAAAGTGGAAATTGCTGAACACCATAAAAACTGACTAACCCAGCCATGGATGAGATGAAAGGCCAGAAATGCATTCATAGATGCATCATAAATAAAGTGTCAGGGAGATTATTAGCAGTCTGTCTTACAAGTAAACGGTAATTACTTAAAGAAATAAACTCTTTATTATTTGCAAGTTTTCATCTCTGTACCTGTGAGATGACATTCTTGTTGTAGGTTTTAAAATGTATATATTTTTTAGATTTTGAAAGCTTTTCTAATCACTCAGTGATTTGTTTATGATTCTTGCGTTACAGAGAAGGTGATAATAGTCACAGCTTTTTCACTGTTATTTTCTGTAGTTCTCAAACTGTATTTATATTAGTTGTGGAGTTATTTGTAGGCTTAAAAATCGCTACATAAAACTCTTAAATAATTTCAGTGTTTTGAGAATCTACCGAAAATTCTTGGAGATTCTGCTTCATTTAAGTTATTTCAGCACTGAGGTAAAAGAGAGAGAGAGAGAGAGAGAGAGAGAGAGAGAGAGAGAGAGAGAGAGAGAGAGAGAGAGAGAGAGAGAGAGAATTCTTTTAGCTAGTCCATTCATTCAAGATTTTACCAGAATATGTTTTGAGTCTTAGCTTAGATAGCTTGTGGAAGTTTGCTAAGAGTCAGCTGAACTTAAGAATATTTTAGGATAGTTTATATTATTAATGAACATTATTTGTTTGCCGAAAGGAAACAGGAAACTGCCACGGAGTCTGGATACGTTGAATGGAATTTGTATTTCTATGCTCTTTGAAGAAATGTACGAGGAGTGAATAAAACCCTCCGTGAATTAATATTCTTTTATTCATTTTATACTTCTTCAATATTTTTGTTCCTTGAATAAAAATATACATCTACAAAATGACGTCATTTTCACTTAAAAAAATTCTCATTGCTGCTTAGAACTAAGTTAGATTCAAAACGCTGGTCGCAATATTTGAGAGAGGCAAATCCAAGTACATTTTGACATCAAAACTTCATGTCCTTCATACAGTACTACGTAATTAATGCCCTCAGTTCTATCTTTATAGCTTGCCTAAAACTAACATTCCACTTAGAATGAAAAGTGTAGCTTCCAGGAATGCGATGAAACGATCATTCCCTAATGCACCCTTGAGAGTCATAACCATTTCAGAATTATCTTTTTCATGGATAGCTTAAAAAAGTCATGCATCCATCAGTTCCAAAAGACATTTTTGAATGTACTTGTGTGGTACTGAGAATACCACCCATGTCATCCCTGCAATTTACGTGTAGACCCTGGTACAAACGGTAATCCCACTGCCTTTATATCATCCAAGATCTACTCTAGATTCCAGTGATTCTGGAAAAGAAGAACTATTTTAATGCCTCTTTTGATGAACAAGACTGGAACCTCCCTAGGAATCATGACTCCTTGTCAGAAAATTCTGTGTTAGCCCAGTTCTCAAAGGTGTCAATGTTTGACAGAATACGCCTCGCCAGGTACTCGGCCTCGTCATGAGGACGCCTTGCCATAAACGAAAGTCGATCATAGGATGAGTGTCCCCCAGAACCGTATCCTCCTCCCCCACCTCCCTTGTGATCGTAGCCCTTGGATGGAGCGCCGTAGTGGTGGTAGAGGTGTAAGATCAGAAGGAAAAATGGTATGAGGCCGAGAAGAAGAAGAGCTGGGTTTTCAGAGATGGCGTCTGCAAGGTCTGTTAGGAAGGTTGTTATGGCCTTTGTTATGTTTTCAACGAGGTTTTGAAAGGCTGTGTTCAGCTCTGTCGTAAGTCTGGTGGTCGCAAGCTGGCTTACCCTTGTTGGATATACCTCTGGACTTAAGGCTGTGATACCTTGGGGTTGGTACCCTTGAGTGTATAATTGATTAGCACTGTTTGTAGCAGCTGGGTCAGCAATGGTCAGGTCAACTAAACTCGGCGACTGAGACATGAAAGGGTCGGTTGTATGTTGACTGTTGGTCCCTTGGATGTTGTCGTATTCTTGCAAGATGCGAAGGGCGTTGATCAGAGACTCATAATCACTGAACACGTTAGAGTTCAGGAAGAAATCGGCTGGCAACTTGTGAATGAAGTCCTCAACAGACTGAGTTTTATGAGCTGATAACGAAGAGGCCTTCAGACCTTCGATCAGGTCAGGAATATTCTGACGATCTATCAGAGCAGAGCGATCCGGGAGATTATCCAGGATGCTGGAAGGCAGTGACGTCTCTCTTCCAGGCTGACCCAACCTGGAAGATGCTGCCTGTTTATTTACCTCTTCTCTGGCATTTGAAGGATGCAGACTAAGAGATGCAGGCAGTGAAAGGTCAGATGTGAACAGTGAAGAATAGTGCTGGGCCGAAAAGGGTCCAGAACTAGCAGAAGGCTGGAAAAATGATGGTCCAGCACTGGAAGATCTTTGCATAGCTGAGGGAAATATAAGTGGAAATTGAATGTCAGTGGAAAAATAACATAATTTAAAAGGTTATGATGAATATATAATGAGATAATGGCAGTCTTCAGTTATGATGAATTAATTTGTAGTATAGGATTTTAAGGCGTCATATATCCTTAAATACTTCATTAGAATTTATATACATACATACATATATATATATATATATATATATATATATATATATATATATATATATATATATATATATATATATATTATAAATATATGTATATATATTTTATATATACATACATAATATACTAGTATATATATTATATTGTAAAATCTCAATGAAGCATTTAAGGATATATAGCGTCTTAAAATCATACATTATCAATTATTACTTTTCATGTTGCACATTCAGAAGACAAAATTCATTGCTTTCCAAAAATGCTTCCTATGTATGAAAAAAAAAAAAACGTTATTTACATACCTTCAAATATAATGTTAAGAAGCTGGTACCGTGAATAACTATGTACAGGCGTGAAATATATACAGTACTTAAAAATGAGTTATTGGTCTTTATTTCTGTTAGTCTATGTACATAATCTTGACTGTTAATAAATTATTCAGTTAGAACTGAGGATAGTTCCTCCCCCCTCAAGATATATATATATATATATATATATATATATATATATATATATATATATATATATATATATATATTGCGCAGGTACTTCAGCAACAAGAAAAAATTCATGTAAAAAAAAAAAAGATTCAGTTACCTTTTACTCTAATGATCGAATTGTATTTCGAGAACTTTCAAATGGAAAGCAAATGTATCTAGGTTTTGTCTACCGAGACATTCCTTTCACTGACTGCGTCTGACAGCATTATTATTAAAAAATTAAGACAATAAATAAATAAATAGATAGGTGAATAAATGCATGCATACGGATAAGTTCATTCGGAAGAATGCTTTCCCCAGGGTAATTAAAATACCTCAGATTCATAACTCATAATAATAATGTCTATGAGTCGGACTATTCTGCGTACCTTGACAACACCTAATTATACGGTACGTAGTCTCACTGCTGGTTAATTGTTAAAATAAAGACACCCCAGGTTTTCTCTCGGTGCTTTGGGGCTGCCAGAAGCACGTGAAAGCTGTTCAAAACACTAATTTTATTTTATTTTTTATAGAAAGCTCCATAAAAATGTTCTCTATTTATTTTTTTCCTACTTTCGTACATCTTGCATGACTGTTATTCCAAAATTCGTGGTTTTAACATCTGTACCATTAGTTTCAGGCATCAACTTCTCCGTGGCTCCTTCTGTTGCTGAAAGAGTCCCATGAAGTTAATATATGAGTACATCTAACAAAACGTGACGTGAATCGTTGAAACAGCATAGTTTACTATAAAATAAATTTTCTATATTTTCTAATGTATTTTCATAGAAAACGAATCCCCAAGTTTGATAGCTAACTATGATAAAAAGTATTTCTATATATCCTCTGCAGTGAGTAGACATGACAAGTCGTAATACCCATTGGAATAAGAAAATAAACGATAAATAACTGATGAATTAATATGAAATTGGCAACGATCTGATAAAAAATAAGTTTACATCCTTTGAGGAGGGAAAAAGTTTCAAAGCGGACTGCTGCAACATCAGATATACACTAATTCTGAAGCGTGAAGGCTGGTCAAAGTTTGCTTTAGACTTGCACGTTATTAAGACAACTTTGGTTTTTGTTTCGTGACAAAAATAATGTTTAATTCTAGAGTTTTCGAGAAAATTTATTTAAAAACAAGGTTCTTTGGGTGAATCGACCTAAATTATCCAAATTTAGGAGTTGAATTTCTTTAATTTTGGAATGTGTTGTTTGAAAGGTTAGTATGGTAAGGCATAAGCGACCTAACTTGAGTTACATAGCTTTATGATGTAGCATCACTGTTAAATTAATACGTGAATCTATACAATAGATAAGTTTTACCGATATATTTCAAAAGTGAAGAAAACTTTAATTCTAGCTTTATGAAAATAATAAAGATTACTCCTTAGCAATTTTTCTTTTCTTAATTTATTAATATACACTATCTTGACAATTCTTAACAAATACTGAGTGTATAAACATTTGTGTAAAATACTGATTTTACCTCAATTTACCTTCGATTTAAGCATTTAAACACAATGGATAGCTTTTGGTTACACATCCACACTAACTCCCTTTGTTGGCTGCTCCCCAGCATCAGCGTAACAAATTGCCACTCCCACCAGACTCCTGCGATCTGGAACTGTCAGTAGTGGTTATATTTGGCTTATAATAGCCCCATATTATGTAGTAATCATCATCGGTCACCTGTCCAATCACTGAACAAACCCAGTGTTGCTAACTTTGCTGACTGAGAGATTGGCAGCGTTGAGATCATGTGACCTCTTGGTAATCGTAGGTGGTCACCCGTTCAAGAAATAACCAAACTCAATTTTTTTTTATCTTACTGATATGGCCAAATGAAAAGTATTCATTAACTGTGATAAATTTTAAATATATATAGAACTTTTATATTGGGGTTATGGTTAATGATAAATAGTTCGAAATTGACAAAGGATATGCACGCTTTGATTTAGCTTTGTCTTTGACCCCAAGACTAGAAAAAAAGGCTGGGCTTTTGATGGGATTCTCAAATCACATTCTTTTTCTTCTCACTGAGGATGCCTCTTCTTTGCCTGCCGAAACATTTGTTAAGATTGAAAAGACTTACATTATACATTTACTGTGAGGGCATCAGAAGCCTATGAGTCAACCAGTTTTATCTACTTTTCCTCTCAATCACTTTCAGAAGGCAGAGTGTTTTGCTTTTCTTAATGTCTTCTGAATCACTCATCCTTTCTCTTTCAAGCTGTAAAACGTGTATCATTCAAAGGGTGAAGTCCATTAACATAATTCTCTTGCTCGTTTTGGTCAGCTTTGTGTATCTAGCCCACAACTAACAAACAAAGGAAAAATAGAGTAATATGGTTTTCCACAGAAATATGACTTTGGCTGGGCAAAATTGAATAGAATCCTGGTTGCTGTAATTATGGCAACTTCAAGTAATGTATTCTTTTCTGTTTTAACCACTTTGGAAAGAAGTTCGTGTCTACCTCACTATATAACTTTTGTAACTAAGCCAGTTTCTGGAATCATGTCCTAATCTGTTGTCATTAAGTGCAACAAATGATCTGGTCTAACTCACTGAAGAAGTGAACAAAATCTTAGCACCAGCAATGATACATGTAGTTCTAAATAAGTTAAAATGCAATTTTTTTTCAAAATCGAGATCAGGAGACAGCGCCAGATCTGTCAACGTAATAATCCCCCTCGGACATGAAGAGCCTCTCGTACTCATCGATGTCTTTCAGGATCTTACGAGCGAGTTCTTCCGCAATGACGCTCCTGGAATAACTCGGCTGGTAGAAGACTCTCCTGTGGCCATAGCCTCCACCGTAGCCACCACCACCGTGAAATTTATTGAAGAGAAACGGCAGGAGGAGGAGGGGAAGTAACAGTAGTAAGGCGACTGCCGGGTTTGCATTGATGGCTGCTTGCAGGTCGGTGATGAGCTGGGTAATGGCATCGGCGATGTTGTTGATAAAGTTGGTAAGGGCTGTTGTGAGCTCAGTGGTTATTCTGGTGTTCTGGAAGGTGGCTGGAACGACCTCCAGTCGGTTAACAGTCGTGTTGAGCGGGAGGAAAGCGCTTGAGAGGGCTTCTGGTTGCTGTATCTCCTGGAAATCAAATCTGTTAACCATCACTACATCAGGCGGTGCGCTATCTTGTGTTCCATTCAGGACAGAGCTGGTCAGAGCTTCGTAGTCAGAGAACGGGCTTGGATCTCCGAGAATGACAGATGGGCCAGGGTTGTCGTCGAGTGTTGGCCTGTTCAGGCTACCAAGTCGAATTCTGTTGGCCAGAATTGCTTTGAGGAGGGCCAAATGAACATTGTTTTGGTCGTCTTGGTTTCCGAGTTCAGGCAGAGGCTGGTGTTCCATGTTGGATAATTTAGGAGGTGCCAAAGCCTCCAAGGGGCTGGATGCTGGGGGAGACAGGAGTGAGAAAGTCTTCAACAAAATATACTTTGCACATTCCCTTTGAGACGGGTGATGTAAGGATATGTTAACTCTAAAATGATTTGCATCTATGAATTTCTAAAGTGAAAATTGGAGCCAAAGTAAATTCAAATATATGCACAATCAACGTACCTATAGACAACTGACAACTTAGGAAAGAACTATTTCAAGTACTTAAAAAGGGAAATTGGTACATTAGGATTCCTAATGTGGCAGAAGGATGTATTAGTAAAAGGAATAAAAACTGAAAGAGGATTTTGGTGAGCCAAATTCACTTTAGATTTAATCAAGATCAAATCGATCTACATTGCAATGTTAGTTTATTTACAAAAGGCTACACGATAGAATAAGTGGTTAAAAGTGTCATCAACTACTGAAAGATTACTTTATATCATATTCCAAGAATTATTTTACTCCTGTAATTAAAGAGGAAACTATAATATTATTTACATTATTTACAATAACTGCTCTAAGGTTTGTTACTGAGACAAAATAACCTCTTCTTCGCTGTTAAGAAAAGAAGCATATTTACATGTAAATAAACATACACTAAGCTTGCAACATATGGAAGCATTTATACATACAACAACTTTATCACATACACAATTGTTGGGCGTATTAGTACAATTACTAACAGGGCCTCATTCAAACTGAATGATAACTAGCGGAGATATTTATTTAAAAAAATTACAAGCTTTCTAGGACAAACAGTCCTCATTCTCAAGTATCCGGATACTTGATAATGAGGACTGTTTTTCCTAGAAAGCTTGTAACTTTTTTAGAACAAATATCTCCACTAGATACCATCCAGTTTGAATGAGGTCCTGTTAGTAATACAACATACATATATAATATATGCGTTTATTAAATATCAGCCTAAACCGAGGATTATTAGGAACTTGCTATGCAGTGGTAATTTTCCTTTACAAAGCTAGCAACTGTTTCAAGCAAACACGTCAGCAGGCAACACGCAACAATCAAGACGACCAAATTAGAAGCTAAGCATGTCTTCAAACCTCGATCCTAACCCCATATTCTAAACAAACATTTGAGTGTTAATAAAAACCATAAATCATTTTCGAGTCCCACCTTGTTGTTGCTGTTGCTGTTGTTGTTGTTGTTGTTGGGCTGAAGGGGAAGGCTGCCCCGGGAAACCCTGAGGAAGGAGGTTCACGTTGCCTTGCGTCTGGAACTGGTGAAGAAGAAGAGCCGCTTCCTCGACGCCGACGGTCTGGATGTCTGAGAACTGGAACGAGGGTAACAGGTAAAAAATATGCCGAAGTTTCTTCGGGGCAATCGAGTTTTCTGTACAGCGTATAATGAAGGCCACCGAAAATAGATCTACCTTTCGGTAATCTCGGTATAATGCTGTATAAGCCGCGTCCCATGAAACTTTAACAACGGCCTATATCGTTGCTAGATGCACGATTATGGCTAACTTTAACCTTGAATAAAATAAAAACTACTGAGGCTAGAGGGCTGCAATTTGGTATGTAGGATGACTGGAGGGTGGATGATCAACATACCAATTTGTAGCCCTCTAGCCTCAGTAGTCTTTAAGATCTGAGGGCGGACAGAAAAAAGTGCGGACGGACAGACAAAACCGGCACAATAGTTTTCTTTTCAGAAAAAAAAATCAGTGGTTGTTTATCGAAAAACTTACGAATAATAATCGCAAACTACAGGTTGCTCCTTGATTCAACGTTGCTTCTATTTCTTGCCTTATTTCAGGATAATTTCTGTAGGTTTTGCTTAGAAAAGGGAATTGATTTGTCTCTTTGTATGTACCTCATAGCAGAAAAAAAATGTTGGTGTGATTATCTATACAAGTTTTAGGTAAAAGGAACAAACTAGCTTTCCTATAGGAAATATATAACTTTAACAGATATAATATTACACCATTCGACTACTAATACAGCTAGTATTGTTATTTATGATAGAGGTAATATAAACGTAAACAAAAAACCTGTTGATTATATACTTACATCGGAAGAAGCCTCTCCAATTCTGCTCGCAAAGTGAATTCCAGGTTCGGAATCACTTGAACCTACAAGATCCGGCAAAGGCTCATCAAATTGCTGTGAGGTAGCAGTCACACTTCCGCCCTCGCCTTCGTCAGGTGGAAAACTACCTGACGAAGATAACGCTGAAGGTCCCAGTGACGCTTCTGGTAGGACACCATTCTCCAAACTCTCGCTGCCCGCCGCAGGGCGCCTCAGCATCTGAAGGAGGTTCAGGAGATACCTGCGGTGCATCTTGACGTCCTCGGGCGAAGGGCGGTCGCCCTTGCTGCCGTTCGTGAGGCTGGAGTAATAGTGGTTCAGGCTTTCAATGGCGTTCAGGTGGTGTTGCTGGAGGACTGGGAGTGAGGCGTCTGCGTGGATTTCTGGAAGTGAAATTAGGCCCAAGAGCTTTACTTTCCAATATGATCACATAGGAAAGACCATGGATTATTATGAATGCATATCCGTGTGTCATTATCAGTAATACTGCTATTTGTTACCTTTAAAAATTGCCGCAATGTGGACACTGAAGATATGGTAATCTATCAAGGAGCCAGAGATGCTTTGGACATTAAAAACTAAGCTAGCACAAAGCAAAAATAGTTTTGTTCAGTTTATTTATATTTATTTGCTTTTATGGGAGTAAGGTCACTATGAGATAGATGGCACTTTGGTACTTCCGTTCTTCTATTAAGTTTCATTTAATTTTACAATTTCCAAGACCTATTTTCGGAAAATCTCGAGAATAATAAGGAAAACAATATGGGTTAAAGAACATAACTAAGACTGAATGAGGAGTTATAATAATAATTAATAATAATAATAATAATAATAAAATAATAATAATAATAATAATAATAATAATAATAATAATAATAATAATAATAATAATAATAATAATAAAATCCGAGTGTATCCTGTTTGTTCCCCCCCCTGGTGACAGTAGGGGAGACATGACACAGCCACCCACCCCCCGCAAACCAGTTTGTCCGCCCAGGTGGGGTTGTGGTAGGTAGGGGAACGGTAGGGTAGAGGAGACATCCAACCTCCTCCTGCAAATCTGTTTGTCCGACCCAAGTGGGGGAGGGTAAATATGGGATCGGGAGGGTAGGGGAGAATGCAGCCCTGAGTTCCAGCACGCATAGCGCGCGCCAGCAAGCTAATAATAATAATAATAATAATAATAATAATAATAATAATAATAATAATAATAATACCTGCACTTCGTCTCCTCCTGATGTTGCCAATCTGAGAATACAACCTTGAGGCCAAGAGCGGAATCACTCCCGCTAGTCTCGAGATGGCTCCACCAATTCCTCCACCGTCGCTGAGGGACGGTGGTGACCTCTGAGGGGCGAGGCCACCAGTGGTCTCTGTTGAATGACAAGAGAAGAGGTCAGATTTTCTTCTGTAATACAATGCAAATCACACACACACTCCTCTGTAGAGGTGTAGTGCCATCAGTGCACCTCATGTGGTGCACTGTAGGCATTACTTAAGGTTCTTTGTAGCGTGCCATCGGCCCCTAGCTGCAACTCCTTTCCCTCCTTTTACTGTACCTCCTTTCATATTCTCTTTCTTCCAACTTACTTTCCACCCTCTCCTAACAGTCGATTCACAGTGCAACTACGAGGTTTTGCTTCTGTTACGCCTTTCAGACCTTTTTGCTGTCAATTTCCGTTTCAGCGCTGAATGACCTCATTGGTCCCAGTGCTTGACCTTTCGCCTAAATTCTATATTCAGTTCAATTCACACCACACACTCACACATGCACACACAGACATACGCATCACGAGAAGTTAAGGTGGGACTCTTTTAGAAGTTTAGACTCGATCTGAAGTAACAGATTTCACGAGAAATAATTTTATAGTGAAAACCCGAATGTTTTGTGACTCAAATATTACCGCAATTATTTGGCTAGTTTTTTTCGGCCAAATCTCAAGCAGTTTGTTTTGCTTTCACGCATTTGGATCTAAATTGGCCCAAAAATGTTTTGTGAAGAAAGCATTACCAAAATGATTTAGTTTTTTGTCACATCTGAATTCTATTTGCTTTACTGGCCAGCCATTTTTATCTATTTTGACTCCAATTGTGATTTCTGCTCTTCATTAGCCTGGAAAGATCTTCGGAACAGCAAAAATCTACTTATTTTCCACAGTTAAACTAGTTTTCACTTCTGGAGGCAGTTGGAAGATGTTGCGAACGGATTGCAAGAAGATACTGGAAAACTCTGTGTAAGCGCCTCCCCCCCCCAAATCAAGCTCTCACCCCCATCCCCTATTTTCCAGGCAGATCATAGCAAACATGGAAGGTTTACGTTTGAAAATGAGCAAAATTGCACACTTTGCTAATGACGACTAATTCACTGTTTGATGTGTCAATATCAGCCTTCAGATAACAGATACTGGTTGAATGTAAATTGATTGAATATAGAATTTATGCTAAAGGCCAGGCACTGGGACCTACGAGGTCATTCAGCGGTGAAACGGAAATTGACAGTGAAAAGGTTTGAAAGGCGTAAAAGGAGGAAAACCTCGCAGTTGTACTGTGAACCAATTGTTAGGAGAGGGTGGAAAGTAAGATGGAAGAAGGAGAATATGAAAGGAGGCACAGTAAAAGGAATGGAAGGGGTTGCAGCTAGGGACCGAAGGCACGCTGCAAAGAAGCTTAAGTAATGCCTACAGTGCACCGCATGAGGTGTACTGACGGCACTAACCCCTACGGAGGATAACAGGTATAGCAAAGTATCTTGCAAAGACTCTTCAAATATCGATTATTACGAAGCTGTAGTTGTAAATCAATCTATTTACTTATTTTTCTTATTTGTTGCGTACGCACTTGTAAGGTAAATTTGCTAATTACTCATTATGCGGGTCGATATCGTACTCGGCTAGCACTCTGCGGGGCCTGCGTTCGATTCTCTGGCTGGCCAATGAAGAATTAAAATTAAAGGAATATATTTCTGGTGATAGAAATTAATTTCTCGGTATAATGTGGTTCGGATTCCACAATAAGCTGCAGGTCCCGTTGCTAGATAACCAATTGGTTCTTAGCCACGTAAAATAAGTCTAATCCTTCAGGCCAGCCCTAGGAGAGCTGTTAATCAGCTCAGTGGTCTGGTTAAACTAAGGAATACTTAACTTTTTTGCTAATTACTTGAAAAATTCATCGTAAAAGAATAACTCAAAATTGGAATTTTTCAACACAGATAAATTTGTTACTTATTGTCGCATTTAAATAGTTAAATTAATTGTTAAAGCAATCTTAAAGAAAACAATCCTTTTTTTATTTGATATCATCACTTTCTCGTGATCTTAAATGGAAAAATAAAGTCCGCAGTTGTATGTATGTGATTTAGTATATTGCCCCACCTGCTTCCGCTTCCTCATTCTGCCCTGCAGATGCATTTAACAGCATAAGAGCAATTTCAGGAACAACCGAAAAACTACCAAATTTTTTGTACATAAATTACATATATAGCATATGTATTTGTTTGCAAAATGTACTTGATATAATTTTTAAATAAAAGAAATAAAAAAAAATCACCAGTTTCGGAGACCCAACAACCAGTAAGACAAACGACCAATATGCCAGCCTCTGCTGTGCCACGACTCTGCCAGAGAATTGATAATAGACTATTGAGCAATTTTGGAGTTACCTGAAAGAATGACAAGCCGTTCTTCCATTTTTCAAAGATGTTGTCCTAAATGTATTTTTATTTCTATGTTTACTCAGGCTGAAGAGGCCAACTGATCAAGGTGGCGAAAGCATCCTGTATAAAGCAATGTACTACATACTTACTACTGCAGACTTACTTTTCCAATCCTTTCTTTAGTTAAGTTAGCTAGTGATTTACAAGTGAATAATAATAGGAATGTTGCTTTTAATGAATAATGAGTTTTCCTTTTATTTCAGTCACTTACTGTTTGACATATGGAAATATTAATGTGTATGGAATTTTTACGTATTTATCTCGGGTAAATAGTTAGCGATTTACAACTAGGCAATACGTATATTTTTTCTATAACGCTTGCATATATTTCGTTAAATATTTTTTCGGTTGACTTGCTAGTGATTTACAAATAAATAATGTGCTTTTTTATAGAAAGAATGGTATTTTAAAATCGTTGTTCCAGTTAACTGGAGATTTACAAATACATATCACTATGCTGCCCTAAAATGGAAGACTGCAGTGTCTGCAAAAATACAAAATTGAGAAAAATGGTAGATACTGCAGTTTTCCCTTGCTTTACTACTGATTTTGCAGCTACTGTAAATGAGACCCCCTAAATAAAGCACTGAAGAATCATTCTGAAACTGCAGTAACTTGTGTATTAGTGTTTCACCAGCCCAATAGGTGGCATATCTCAATTTTGAAATTTTACAGACACTGCAGTTTACCATTTTTGGGCAGTATGGATCTTAAGCAGCTTACCAGAGGCCTCACTGTGAACAACGCCTTCTCTTTTACTCGGGCTGTCCACGACGTCTGCGTCCTGTAAAAGATACAAATGAGTAAAATGAAACAGGAAGAAATGATTTTAATGACACAAATATTAGGAATATTGACCAAGAATGTTAGAGTCTGACAGTTATAATGGGAGTTAAAAATATCATGAAGCTCTCTGTAAAATTTGGATTATATTTGGGAAATGAAAACATTGTTGGCTTTACTTTGCCTGTAATTGTTCTTGATATTATGGGAATTTAGAAGGCAAACACAACAACAACAACAACAAAAGCAACAATAAAATAATATTAACAATAATCATAATATTCTGCCGTTGTTGTGCTAGAATGATGTTGCCTTATGCCAGCTCAGCCTGTCCCTTGCTTATAATAGCAGCATGTATGTGTAGGTGACCCTTAGTGATGGCAAAATTTGTTTCGTGTTATCATCTTAGAGATCACACACACACACACACACACATATATATATATATATATATATATATATATATATATATATATATATATATATATATATATATATATATATATATATATATGTATATATATTAACTTTATCACTTACACAATTATCTGTGCGTTAATACAATTACTAACAGGGCCTCATTGAAACTGGATGGTATCTAGTGGAGATATTTATTCAATAAGAGTTACAAGCTTTCCAGGACTAACAGTCCTCATTGTTTCCTAAAGGCTGGGAACAAACTTGGAATGGGTTTGGAAACTATGGTGGGAATACAAATAGAGGATGTTGAACCAACTAACCTCTCAGGAAGTGAAGTGTGAATGCTGAATGCAAAGGAAAGAAAGAAAACAGTTAGAAACCATTGCACTGAATTGTTTGCGTAGTATATATGGCAGAAGTAAATTGGAATTAAATGGAAGATAGGCCTATGTAAAGACTGTACACTCCGGAAGCATTGCGAGAGAGGACAATAAGGACTTTACAGAGGGTTGAATAGATGGCATGAAAAAGCATCTGGAGACAAAGGGCCTCAATGTAACAACATAGAGGTGAACGGCATTCTGTGTAGAGTATCTTATGAAGCCAGCAAACAGCATGGACATCTGGCGGATGAAATCGCACACACCTTCAGGCACCGGAATTGTTTGACGCCAACCGGTGCTGTGAGCGGTCTTTCAAGCTAACAGCTTAAATGTACAGTGTACCTATAAGCACCGTTAACACGTAAGGTTACGATTCTGCTCTCTCTCTCTCTCTTCATATAATTAGTTTCTCTCTTTTAATTGTTTTTCCTCAACTTGAGGAAAAACCTCTCTCTCTCTCTCTCTCTTTCTTTAGCTTTATATAAAAAACTACAGTGGTCTTGCCTTCTCTCTCTCTCTCTCACTGCCTCACTCTCTCCTCTCTTTCTCTCTCTCTCTCTCTCTCACGTACACACACACACACGCATGCTCTCTCTCTCTCTCATC